>NC_088249.1:29690000-30290000 GCF_036013445.1 Caloenas nicobarica
TATTTAAAACAGCTGTAACTGGAAGAGTAGCAGTGAAGATAATCAACCTTTAGAACAGCTAATTTTCAAGCACTGAACATTTTAAGATAGGGAGGAAGCTCCTTTCTGAAAGTCATGAGCCTAACCACAGTCACTGCACTTACAGTAGAAATTAATTCAAGGAAATGCTATGGCTTGTTTTGGGTAGAACATTGTATTAGCTTACAGAGAACATTCTTTCTGGCCTTAGTTTGTCATTCTATCAATCTCTTCTGATCAACGTTTAATACTTTTATTAACATCATACAATATTTTTAATTCAATCATTTTCTGAGTAAGTGATTTTCATGGAATATGATTCATTACACAGATCAAACAGAAGATTCTTTTCTGTTATAAAATTTCATAATTGAAATTAAGTTCAGAATTAAATTTGTGGGTTTGAGCGTTATAAGTGTAAAAAATTATTGTGACGTCAAATTTATCTAGATGAGTTGACCTCACTAAAGAAAACAAAACTGGGTAACTGATGTAATAAAGCACAAGACAATACCACTGATACTTGAACTCATAGGAACAAGAACACTAAGTTTGTTGACTCTAATATCTCAAATTCACCAGAATGTTTAGACCAACTTGGAAATAATCTTCGTGTTTTAACTCTGAGGAAAATTATTCACTAAAACTGGGTTCCAGAGAATCTCACTGTCCTGGTTTTGTTAAAAACAAGACCAGTTCTCTTTTGGTGAATTTTTCTTTCAGCTAAGTTCTTATAAGTACCTTCTAAGTAACTGCATGTTTTTTCGGACGCTGTGCTCCAAAGCTGAAAAGGGCAACCAATGGAACGCAGAAGAAGCTCATATTTAGATTTATTGGTATGACAACCAAGAATTCTGATAACAGGACATATTTGCAAGGAAGGGCGAACAGAACGAGTGACTAAAACTGACCGAGTATTCCATCCCATCCACATCATACACCCTATAAAAGAGGGAGATCACGAGGGTCTCGCTTTCTTCGAACATGGCTGGCATCTGAAGACGACCCTGCCAGTTGTGCCTGCAAATCCGAGGCCTGGTTCCAGACCCTGCATCCTTGAATCCAGTTCCAGTTTGCTGTGAAGTCTCACCCAGGACTTCTGGGTGCCTGCCCTGCAGCCGCTGGAGCCACACCAGCTCCATCCTCCGCCGAGGCGGGGGCAAATCTGCACTAGCCAGGGATATTCGAGATTGGTTTTGCATATTTTGTATTATTTTCTCTATTGGTTAGTAGCATTAGTAAAGCATTTTAAAATCTTTCCAACTTAAAAGTCTCTCTCCCTTTTCCTTCCTTATCACCTTTTCCTATGCAGAGAGGGTAGGGGGGGATTATCAGAGAGCATCCACCAGGGTTTATTGTCGTCTTGCAATAAACCTTGACGCTCACATATTCAGTTTAACTTTGTCTCATATATTTTGATAAGGACTGTTTTGATATTAAGTACCTCGAAAATTACAGTCACGCAGACAAATGTTTCATCATACTAGCTACAAGTTGTAGAATTTATCAATAACACCAAAAGAGCTTGGAAAAGAAGAGCTAGCAGGCATAAGTACCTCTGGACACTTAGTAGGAATGAGAGGAGGTTATGATCAGACTGTAATTTATTTAAGCTAGTAGGTCACCCTTGGTCAAATCAATTTCAATTTAAAAAAGTTTCCTGCATTAGCAAATGTGTTGATAACAAGATAATGAAACGCATGCAGCTTCAATGGGCACCTATTAGGCATTCAGCCCTGCCTTATCCTACCTTTAGAAATATTTGAAATATCTTCCTTCACTTGAACTGCTAATGAACAGATAGCATAATACTGTCAGACAGAATCAACCTCAGCAGGGCAACCAAGACGGGTGGGGGTAGCAGGGAATCAGAATACTATACCACTGAGTATCACCAATGATGTAGAAGATGTACACATATCTGCTTCTTTCCAAACACTCTTTTTGAAAATGTTCAATCATTTTGAACAAAATTAACTGCAGTTACAAGATTCTCATAGGGCTAAAAAGTCACAGTAAGTTGATGAGCATAATTTATTTATGTGTTCTAGAATTAAACTAACAAATGTTATGAGAACTCTTGGCTGGGATAATGCAGAGTGCAGACATTTCTATATCTATGTCAATGTCTAATGATATTTCAAGGATTAAAATAAATAGCAACCTTTGAAAACTAAAAAGTTTATTTTTATTAAAAATATCAAATCATAACAGAGCAGATGATAACCAGCAGTTTAAAAATTAGTTATTGAAACAAGCAGAGGGAGTCGAGGCCACTACTCGCAAAGGATCTGGACTCTGCAGAAGCCCTTCAAATCAAAGCCAGATCACATGACAAGTGTGCCACTAAGTTAAGCAACAGTACAGATATCATAGACATCATTCTACTGTTTGCCATTTTAAATTGTGATCAGGTTATACCAGGTAAGAAGCTGATCCATAAATTGGTATAACTACACTGCCTTCATCCAGATATTCACCTCATCATGATTTGTTGTTAAATCTTTATGGCAGTATTCAAACATATTAATTTAGGTGCATACTTTTATATCTTTTTACCCACGGGAACTAATATATCAAAGAACAACTTGAGCAAATAGACAACTTAAACTATCTTGAATTTGATTATGCTGTTCCCTGCTATTGAAGCTGGCTTGAGTCACTGCACAAAAATATGAAGCATAAATTAAATTCTCACCTCAAATTATGCTTAAGTGAGACTAATGAGTTCAAGTTCCTCCCCTCAGAGTAGTTTTCCTTTTGACATTAAGTAGCCATTGTATAAAATTACTATCTCCGATATGAAGTCATGTGGGTTTAAAAATCCAATAAAATAATGCAATCTTTGACCAAAAAAAAAAAATCAATTTCACTTAGTTATATCAATCTGTAAATCTAGTATTGCATCACTCACTCAAATTCCAAACACAAATTCTCAGTTCTACTGCATTACTAAAAGTTAGATTTCCTTTAGGTTGATCCTTTAAAAGAATACAGTAGTCAAGATCCCTTAAAAGTGCAGTGATTGCTTTCATGTACAGTGTTTAGTTTAAAAAGCAAATGTTTTTAAAGAGGAAAAGGTTGGTTATTTTATGACTCTTTTTCACCACTCTAGGTTTTACAGTGTTTCAGTAGATATCCTTATGCTCCTTAATGATTAATACTTCTCACTTTGAATTGAAAAGTACAAGTAACAAAAATGATTCTTTCATTAATCAGATACAATCATAATTTTCTCTATCTCAGCTTTCCTTTTTATTATGACTTTGAATTTTTTCCAGTAATGTACATTATAAATAGAGAAAACGTGATTTTTTTTTTCTCAAGGGAAAAAGGTTTGTTATTTTAAAATTACAGCACTGAAGATCAAAATAAAGTGAGTGTTCATTGTACTATCCAAATAGCCTATCTTTGTACAAAAAAACCTTTCATTTTCACAACTAAATTGACTAAAAGGCACTGTTACCTAGCAACATTCATTGTGTTTATGACCTTTCATCCAATCTGAGCTCACAGATGTGCTTCTGAAGCTAATAAACATACATCATACAGTCCCTGCCTGCTTTGATGAAATATATGAGCCCTCAGAGCAGACTGTGAAATGTCCTTTCTAAAAAACAAGAGAAAAATAAAAAATTCAAGAAAACCAGGATACATTGTAAAATAGTTTAGAACATCTAAACTATGAACTTGGACTGGTGTCTTTTCCAGTAGAATGAAAATTTGTCCAGGAAGTTGTGGTCTTGTACACAAACATACCAGGTATATGATTGCTAGATTCATTTTTGTTATATTAATGAAACCAAGTTGTCTTAAAGAAACTTAAAAGAGCAAAGGTTTGCGTTGTAGAAGATACTGACCACCTGCATTTCAGGTATTAGTGAACTTTTTTGCTTATGGATTATATGTATGATGACTAAATTTAATCAATAAAAGTTCTGTCCTCACATTAATCAAGTACAATACTCTTCAATAAAGGTATGAATAACACTGTGTGACATTCTGTGCTAAGCTTGCAGGGGAAACATTGTATCCCCTATGTTTATATGATAATTTAAAAGTAAAAAGCACTGTATAAGTACTATTCTTCTTGCCTTTTTCAGGTTTAGATAGCTTACACAAGCTCTCCTGCTAAGTTGCAGTTCAAAAGTTACAGTTATATCATGTGATATTTGCTGAGTTCCATCTTTATTTTCTCTTTGACTCCATCCACATTTTTTCTCTATTTGTAATTGAAAAGAATACACTTTCTAACACTTCAGCCTTCATATGAAAACTGAAAATGAAATTCTACTTATCAGATTTTTGCACCATCATAAATTTCAAAGACTTTGTAGCCAGAACTTTACAAAGACTTGTACAGAAGCGTTGAACCACAATATAAAATTTGGCTTGGTTTTCTATAAACAGCAGCTGGCGTAACTTTCTTTTGCCAAGAAAACAAAAGTTAGAAATTCATTGATCATATATGGTCAATAAATACTCTTTTTGCAAGCACTTTCTCTGGATAAAACACCTGCAGAATTCTGTGGGTCAAATTCTGTTCTCAATGAATGTAAATGTTGTGCAGCTGTCTCACCTTATTACAGCTGTAAATGAAAGCAGAATTTTAATATTTACCATTCAATCGGTCAAAGTCCAACACAGGATTCAGTGAGGCCTACCATGGTATACGTTAAAATTTTTTTTTAAAGTCTCGTGTATTTTTTTTCCATTAGCAGAAAAAAAATGCTTTAATAAACTCAGTTCCATAGTGCTGTCTGATGTAACTGTAGACAATTTTCAATAAGAGGAAAATGAATATAATCCTCCAGATGACAGCCACAGTCTGAGATTTATCTCATGGGAACAATAGCTCAGTTTGGTCTACCTATACTTTTGACAGAACTTAGAGTAACAGAAATTCAAATGTGTTAGAGATGAGCATTTCACAGATTGTTAATTTTATGTCATTTTGATAATTAAACCATTGCATTCAGCACATTTGAAAATCTGTTAGTTTAGAACCTGAATACAAGTTTCAATGTATGATGAAAACCCCCATTTGTAATGAAAAACTAAATGTGCGGCATTTCAAGTCATCTGGATAATTTCTCTGACCAATTACAGTTTAGAAAACATAACCCTAGTAATGCGTCTCTATCAGATACTACCACCTGGTGAGCCTAAGTAAACTTTTTGAGATTTCAGAAGGTTTTTGATGTGATATATGTATCTGAACATTCAATTAAAATCAAATAAATGTATAAAACTTGTGCTTGTCAATATCAAAGATTTGCATATGACAGATATCACCTTGGTTCCAGAAAACTTTAACATAAATTCAATCTTGATAGAATCAATTCATTTTCCACTATTTAGCATCAAAAAGTGATGCTGATGAGTAGTCAGACATAAACATTTATCGGTATGCTGTATATATACATAATATTTTTGTATATGTGAAAATAATAAATATACACACACAAATGCACACAAGTCCAGTTCTTGAGCCTTAAAGAGAATGAATGATTCATGGGTCTTGGACTAGAATGCCACTTTACGAAGCATTATAACAACAAATAGAAATTACAATGCCATCCAAAAAGTTTATTCTCAATACTTAAGTCAATACCTCGGTAAATACAAACACAGAAGTACAAATGATAAGAGAATAATGCACACAATGATAAGCAGTGAGCTCAACATACCTTGGGGCAGGAAAAGAAAGGATTCTTTTGAAGAGATTGCACATATAGAAAGAAGACTCCAAGCACTGACAGTGGTTAAGGACATTTTTTAGCTTTAGGCGTGGATAATTCTATTGATTCAGACTCTTGAATAAATCAGCTCCAACAAGCATACAAAACTTTAAAGTATTTTAAGCATAAATAACTCATTCAGCAACTGAATGTTATAATTCAAAGGCAGGTATTCAACATTTAGTCAATAAAAATAGGTTTATCATTACCAGTTCCTTCACAGAGAGACCAGAGATCCTTCTAAAATACAGTAAATTCAGGAAATACAGAGGTTTTGTCATGTGAGCTAGTGCAGTCTTAGAGAACTCAGCACCAAGGATGGGGAAACATTTGGAAGAGCCATTGAGTCAATATAAAAAATAAAATTATGATAGAAACATAGATAAAGACAATTCTATCCTTTAATGTCAGGAAATGTGGAAAATTCTCAATTCATGGGTTGCTTTCACTTTTGTGGTTGCTCTGTACAAAGGGAGCTGGAGAGCACTTACTCTCACCTAAGTCTTAGTCAAACATAGTTGTAGATCACACATGGCTGGAAGTAAACTCCCATGCCATGGGGTCTGGGCCTTCTTGCAATGCCAGTTTACATTTTCCAATTCATTTGCAAGTTTCCTGAGCTCTATTTTTAAATTATTTAGCTTTTTCCTCTCGTTGCTGATTGGAAAATTCTTCTAAAATTTTGCAACTGTAACAGTTGGGAATGCATTTTTCAGTTTTCATACTGATTTGAACTATGGCCTAATTATATTAATTTGTTCTTCTGCCAACATTACCTTCTAGCTGAAGTAATTCTTCTCCTTCCTGTTGTACTGTTGCTTATACACAGCAGCTTTCTTAAAAATCAGCGGTTAGAATTTTCAGTGTATTGTCCATGTGGCTTCAGCAGGGTTTTAAGTAGCATTGAAGTTTCCTTCTGTACTGAAAGTAATTCAGTTGACATGTTCTAGAGCTGCGTTTTTTCTTTTTCACAACTGTACTATATTAATGTTTAACAGTCATCCTGCAGTCATCCAGTAAGTGCACATCATTCTCCTTCTCAGTTGCTTCTAATTGATGGGATGCCAGACTACTGTTAAGTTCTTACTGCTACCCCACCGCAGGTTCTTCTGCTCCTTATTGTTCACCATATTTTTATTATCATCTGTATGATTACCAGTTTCCAATATTAGCTTTGTGCTATTAACAAATTTCAACAGGAAGCTGTATTTTCTGCAAATATGATTATTAAAATATTTTTAAAAGATTGGCCTCAAGACTGCTTTTTAAGGAAATCTAACCATATGCCTACACAATGAGCCTCATAGACCTCTCTCAACACCAATGGTGGTGGTGTCAGCAGTATTTCATGTCATCATGTCATGTAACTTCCTATAGTCCATAGAGGTGAAATGTACCATAATTTCTTGAGAAATTAAGTTAGTTTAAGACAATCTTTTTCCATAGTCTGCTGTTACATTTTAGTCCTTCAAGTGAAATTATTTTCTTTGAATTTTGTTCTGTTTTACATGCTGGTAAGATGTGACTTAATAGCCTGTAATGCATACATTGTTTTTCTCCTTTTTATACACAAGAAACACATTTTTCTTTTCTAACCGAATTGTTGACCTTATTTACTATTATTACTAACCTGATTTATTAAAAATATCTGAAAATAAACTTATAACTTAACATGATAAAAACTAAAAGCTAATCGTATTTATCTGATATTAGCACAATCAAAAGGGGGAAAAAAGGTCGGTCAGAATCTTTGTGTTGATGTGAAATATTGACAGAGCACAGTATTATCACAATTTGAAGCAAGGTCTGTCTATTCCAATCCAATATCTTATGAACAGGACGAAAAAGAGACAGAGCTACAGAAAGTACAGACTCTTTTGGTCTCCTAATATTGATGTACCCCAGAACCTGGAGATACAGAGTTGATATTGTTTGTTCAGAGCAACATGCAAAAGTTTGTCTGGTGGCATATGTGGTTCCTGTTACAATTAACCATCACCTTGCTTTTCAAGGACTAGGGAAGAGGAACAAACTGCAAAGGACTCATCCAAAAATTACCTAGAAAAAAGACATTTGTGCATGATGAAGCAATCTTCTTGGTCTGTTACACCATTAAGACTGTATGCCCTTACTGCTTTTTGGTTCTCGAGCAACATGAATTTGTGGCTTTCTTTTCCCTTTTTTATACAAAGAATAAATGTACATCCGCCTAACGTTATCTTAAATAAGACAATTATTGGAAGAAAAGCTAGGTCAAATCTGAATATCTGGAACAATGATGGTAGGAACTATTTTCTTTTCACCCTTTTGTGCATCAAATATTTCACAGAATTTCACAGAAATCTGTGAAATCCAATAGAAAACAATGAAGCAATTTCTGTGAATGTCAATACCTTAAATGTAGAAAGAAGTAAAATGGACAATAACACAGAATCTTTGAAAAGATCATATTTTATATCCCATGCTTTTCAACAATAAAAACATGAACGTATTTTTTGTTGTTCTGAGTCTACTTTTTAAAATCAAACCTACAAGTTTTCCATGTAAATGGGAATTTTCAGAGTCATATAGAGAGGAAAGGACACTGATGTGATTGTCTTGTCCATTTGCCTGCAGCAATATGGCACCAATCATTTCTTCACATTTCTTATTTGTTTGTGTTGCCTAAAAATTTCCAACAAATATTTCAAAATTTCCCTAAAGGATCTCATCAAATAATTTGCTTTCCTAAAATCAGGGTTTTTTTCCTAATTTATAGGGGTTTTGTGTTTTGCTTATTTAAACCCGTGTGCTTGTCATCCTATCCCAAATAAACATAAAGAACCTTTCTTACCTTCTCAGGAGTTTCTGCAACTTTGAACACTTAAGTGGCCTGGTATTGCTGTGTGATTTCATCTCCAGATTGAGCATACCCATGTTCTTTCAAAATGACTCTATAAACAGCATGTTTTCTAGACCTCTAATTATTATTTTTTGTCTTCTTCCTTTTCAGCTCAAGGTATCATTTGTACTAAAGAGAGAAAATATTTTAAAAATATTATAGTCTTTACATAAAAATAAAATATTTTTTTAATGTAGCACATTATTAAAGTTCTTTACTATCACAGCATGATGTTGTACTGAGGACCTCTAGATCCTCCTCCACAAAACAATCGGTACACCAGGAATCTTCACTCTGTACTTACATAATTGATGTTTTCTAAATAAAAAATTTGTCCTAATTTACTTGCAATCATTTACTTTAAATAACTTATAACTATTTTATGTTAATTTCGAATTTGCATCTTGACTTCTGATAGGTTTGCAGCACCTTCCAGCTTTGTGTCATTTGGAAATTTGCATCATCTCTATACTATCGTCCAAATCATCTATGAAAATACAAAATTGGACTGCACTCTGGACTGACTTATGACAGAAACCACATGAAATGTCTCATGAGTTTGCCTAACCTTTAACAAATACTGTTCACATAAGGTTTTCAACTGTTTGTTTAATCACCCTTTCATGATTTCAGTTAGGCCACATTACCTTAGAGTTTTAATGGTTTTGTCATTAGGACACAGACAAAAATTTCAGTTTGTCAAGGTTCATCATATCTATCACTGCCTTTATATTCTCTGTTTTAATAAAGAAAATTTTATGTAGTTTTGAAAAAAGATCTTCAAGAGGAAATGCAACTAAGAGTAAGAATTCTTTTTCCCCACAGAAAAATTAAGTTGTTTTCAATCGCTTCTGTGACTTTTTAACTATGATCTCATATTCAATTAGATTTAAGGAAAAAAAAAACATCTCAGAGACTTTAGGAATGAGATTTCTATGTTTTACCCTCTAATCATTGCATTACTATGGTGATTGACTCCAGCCATTGCAAGAAGCTCAGCTTCTAATAAGAAAATAAATAGTAATGAAACAGTTTAAAATCATTAATACAGCTTTTAGTAATGATAAGTAAGATAATAATATTCTAAATGATGTGATTTTCTGTGCTGTTAAAATATTATCTAGCTTTCCATTAACAAGCCATCATACCTGAAATGTACAAAACAACACCTATAGTAGGAGTACAGGAAACACTAAGCTCAAATGTTTCCTTTGTGGTTTAATAATAAAATAATAGTGACAACAGTAACCAGTTTTGTCAGAGATGAGGCAAGTTGCTTAGTAGATTTATTCTTTAGCTAGTTAAGTACTACTATTTTTGGCAAAACAGAAAGGCAAAATTATTTGAAAGGAGAAAGCAAATAGAAAAGAACAACAGATGGAAAAGCTTTTTTTTCTTTTTGAATTAAAAGAAATAAAGTTAATAAAAAGTAGTTTTAATGAAAATCTGGGTTAAAAGTCATTCTACAAAATTATTGTAATCTAATGAGGATAATGAGGATATGCTGGTTTTGTTCCTGTATACAAAAATGTGGCTTGTTGCAATAATCTCCAATCAACAAATGGGACATGTGTAATGTGAGATCAAAATACTATATATTGCATATAAAAACATTTATTCAGGGAATTCCTTGCAGAAGATGGCTTATTCAAAAGGTTTACTCAAAATAAAAGCAACTTATTAGAAAGTCCAACTTCAAATACACCTAGAAAATTCATTAAGAACTAGCAGTCCATAAATAAGTGAAAATATGTCTGAATAAATATGTCAGCAGAGTCACAACCTCAAAGCTTTATCAAGACCGGTATGACATAATTCACGTTAGTGAAACCTGGAGGGATGAATCCTGTGACTGGTGCGCCATGATGGAAAGTTACAGGGTATTCAGAAGGGATAGACAGGGTAGGAGAGGCGGGAGGACGCGGGGGTGGCACTATATGTAGTGGAGGGGCTGGAGAGCACGGAGATGGCAGTTGGTGATGGCAAAGTAGAGAGCCTCTGGGTAAGGATTAAGGGTCAGACAAATAAAGTAGAAGTTGTCGTGGGTGTCTACTATAGGCCACCCAGCCAGGATGACAACACTGAGGAGCTATTCTTTAAGGAACTAAGCGAAGCCTCCAGGTCATCTGCCCTTGTCCTTATGGGGGACTTCACCTTGCCAGATGTCAACTGGGAATATCACGCAGCTGGCAATGACAGGTCCAGAAGATTTCTAAAGCATCTGGTTGATAACTTCATGGTACAGGTACTAAGGGAACTGACCAGGAAAGGTGCCTTTCTAGATTTGATACTAACAGAGAGGATCTCATGGAAGAAGTGGCGACTGGTGGCTCCCTTGGCCACAACAACCATGAAGCAGTCAGGTTCAAAATACTTGCTTATGGGAGGAAAACTGCCAGCAAGACCTTAACACTACATATGAGGAGAGCAGAATTCAGGCGGCTCAGGGAACTACTTAGCAAGATTCCCTGGGAAGAAGCTTTTGAAGGTGTTGGGGCCCATCAGAGTTGGTCGCTTTTTAAGTACCACCTACTAAAAGCACAGGACCAGGCAATTCCAAAACGCCGAAAACCTAGCAGGTGAGGCAAAAAGCCAGCTTGGTTGAGCAGGGATATTTGTCTTGAAATATGGCGAAAAAATAAATTACATGGTGAGTGAAAGCAAGGTCAGACATCATGGGAGGACTACAGTGATGCTGCTCGACTCTATAGGGAGGAAATTCATGCTGCCAAAGCTCAATTAGAATTGAAGCAGGCCAGTATTGTGTAGGACAATAAAAAAGGTTTTTTAAAATCTATTAATGGCAAAAGGCAAGCTAGAAATAACATTGGCCCATTACTTGGTGAGCACGGTCACCTTATTAACAGACAAAGCCAAAGCCAAGATGCTTAGTGCTTTCTTTGCCTCAATCTTCAACACTGAAGATGGACTTGGGGGCCCCTATAGCCCTGGGTTACAAAACCATGGCTGCGTGAACAATGAACTCCCAGTCAATCCGGAACTTGTACGGGATCTGCTACTCCAGCTAGATCTCTACAAGTCGATGGGGTCTGATGGGATTCATTCAAGGGTGTTTAAAGAGCTGGCTGATGTCACAGTGAGCCTTCTGTCCATGATTTTTCCACACTCCTGGGAATCTGGAGAGGTCCCAGATGGCTGGAAGCTAGCAAACATTGTCCCAATCTACAAGATGGGCAACAGGGACAACCCTGGCAACTATAGGCCTGTCAGCCTCACTTCTGTGCCTAGAAAAATTATGGAGAAGATTGTTCTGGGAGTTATCAAAAAATATCTGAATGACAAGATTACCCACCTAGTTGACCAAGGGAAGCCTGTCAATGTGATCTTTTTGGATTTCAGTAAAGCCTTTGATACTGTCTCTCACAGTATCTTCCTGGACAAGATGTCCAGCATACAGCTGGGTAAACACACAATGCAGTGGGTGAGCAATTGGCTGATAGGCTGGGCTCAAAGGGTTCTAGTAAATGTGGTAATGTTGGGCTGGCGACCAGTCACTACTGGGGTTCCATAGGGATCCATCTTAGGGCCAGCACTCTTCAATGTCTTTATAAATGATTTGGACACAGGACTTGAGGGAATACTAAGTTTGCTGATGACACAAAATTGGGAGGAGCTGTCAACACTGTTGAGAGCAGAGAGGCCCTGCAGAGGGATCTGGACAAATTGAAGAACTGGGCAATCACCAACTGTGTAAAGTTTGACAAGGGCAAGTGCCAGATTTTGCACCTGGGACACAGCAACCCTGGCTGTACATACGGACTGGGGGACGAGATGCTGGAAAGCAGCTCCATGGAGAGGGATCTGGGGGTTCTGGTTGGCGGCAAGTATAACATGAGCCAACAGTGTGCTCTGGCAGCCAAGAGGGCCAACCGTGTCCTGGGTTGCATCAAGCACAGCATTGCCACCTGGGCAAGGGAGGTGATTGTCCCACTCTACTCTGCACTGGTGCAGCCTCACCTGGAGCACTGTGTGCAGTTCTGGGTGCCACAGCATAAAAAATATATTAAGCTACTGGAGAGTGTCTAGAAGAGATCTACAAAGCTGATGAAGGTTTTGGAGAGGAAGCCATATGAGGAACGGCTAAAGTCATTTGTTTTGTTCAGCCTGGAGAAGAGAAGACTGAGGGAACAGCTACAGCTTCCTCACAAGTAGAGGAGGAAGGGCAGGTGCTGATCTCTTCTCTCTGGGAACCAGTGACAGAACCTGAGGGAATGGCAGGAAGACATGCCAGGGGAGGTTTAGATTAGACATTAGGAAAAGGTTCTTCACCCAGGGAGTGGTGGAGCACTGGAACAGGCTCCCTAGGAAGGTAGTCACAGCCCCAAGCCTGGTAGTGTTCAAGAAGAGACTAGACAGTGTCCTCAGACACTTAGTGTGAACTGTGGAGTTGTCATATGCAGTGACAGGAGTTGGACGCGATGATCCTTGTGGGTCCCTTCCAACTCAGGACATTCTATGATTCTAAGACTGTAATGCCTTTGCAGGCAGACAGGCAGAATGAAAGGTGGAATTGCTTCCTCATCAGTTCAAAAGGGTAGTTCATATTCACCTACTGTTCTGAGCAAACCTCCCCATTTATGCCAGGGAAAGGAGACAACCTTCACACTAGCAATACAATAACCATTGCACAGAATTTCAAAGGTGCGCATGCAAAAAAACCCCACATGGACATGGTGTTTCAGTTCCATGACCTGTATAGCCCAATATTTTTACATGATCGTAGTGTATGTTCTACTGATGATTAAGTTGTAGATCCTTGTGCACCCTGTTGCTAAGCAATACAAAATACCTCGTTTTCAGGCACTTTCCCAGTTTTTTATTAGACTTACGTCTTGCTTTTAGCAAGAAGTTCCATGGCACTCTCATCTATAGTATATAAGAGTTTGCTTGGACTATATTTAAATTCTGAGACAAGGGCCAACACCTCACTCCTTGTTCATCTGCAGCCTGGAATCAGATAAAAAAATAAAGATAAAGAAGGGACAGAATGCATCAACGTCTTGTCCAAACATGAGTTAAGATGCATCCTGAGATGTATATCCAGATCTGGGATCCTGATTTTCTCACTTAAGATTTGAGGACCATCCAGACATATTTAGCTTTTGAATATCATATCTATGGTTCAAATATTTACAGGGAGTGTCAGCTGTCTGTCAAACATGCTGAGAAACTACAATCGTCTAGTTGACTTGAAATGAAAATAGCATGCCCATAATGGAGTTTGCTTTTAAAAACTAGCATTTTGTCGTGACACCTATCCCAATGTATGTACACACTATGAATTTTGAGACATTCATATGCAAAAACCTTATAGAAAACGTATGCATACTTAGACACCTACTAAACTTTCTTGGATTTGAAGAAAGTATTTTCTGTAATTGGCTCACAAATATTTAAACATATTCTAGAATACAATAGTCACAGAGATTTGTTAACGTGCAAAACATCAACAGGCAGATTTTTAAGGTATTTATATAAACCTAATCATCAAAAGGAGAGAGTACACGAAAGGATGCCATGAAATTTATATATATATTTTTTGCCCTAATTTGTTGCAGTAGTGTTATAATTCCAATTCAAAAAATAGTTTCACACACTTTTTCTGGTACTATAATGTATCTCACTTTTATTACAGCAGCTGATTGAGGAAAAATGTCATTTGTTCCTGCAAATGATCTAGTTAAAGTTGACCTCCTAATACAACTGTGTTTCCCAAAAAAGAACTTTTTGGTGTTTGCTTGGTGGATGAAGGGATATATACATATAATAGCAACTATTCAAGCTGTTTCCTTAGTGCATGTTCAACCACAACATTGTCCAAGGTCTTACCCACTGTTTAATCAGCCTTCCCTTCTGGCCATGTTCTTCTGCATTTCCATATCTTTCCACATTGTCCATCAAACAAAGGCAAGCAGGAAATGAGAGCTTAAGAAGTAAAGAGAGTGCCCAAGTATACTACTAGAAAGGCATAGTAGAGTCTGAGGAAGCAGCAAAGAATATTGATCTCACTGTGACTTTAAGAAAAACCAGTGGCAAATGTAACTCTGATGAGTGATCTTCCTGCATGTCTGTGCTGCAAGGATAAAATCACTTTCAGGCTGAAACTCAGTAGAGGCAGCTGGGAATGACTAGCATTATTCTAGCTATTTAATGGCATTAGTTATTCATAGGAATGGTAAGAGAAAGACGTCATGATGACAACAGAAGTAGTGACCTGGCAATATGAATGACAGTTGTCAGTTAAGACTCTGCTCAGACACCTGAGCCAAAACCATTTTAAAATCAGTAGAATCAGACTGTAAATCTTCAGATAGGTTTCCTAACTACCCCTTATGCATCTCACCCCTATCATTTATGTAACTAACACTGCTATTGAGTTGGATTCCCAGTTTCTGAGAAACACTACTTTGGCTTGAATAAAATTTCAATCTTCTGTACGTACTGTTGGTCTTTTCAAATTTCTCTTCCTGCTTCTTTATTTTCATGTGTAGCTGTTTGACATTTCAGTTCTTTTATAAATCTCTTGCATTCAGAAAACTATTCTTATTTTATTACTTTGCCTTCCAGCTTCCTTTTTTTTTCATCATTCTCCTCTAAAGCTTGATACCATAAAGCTACAAAGAACTGATTAGGAACAGAAAAGCAGTTATTTTTCTTTTTTTGAGATTTAAAATAAATCTTAGGACCCAGCGTACACTCAATTAGAACACAAAGTTTCTAGTATAAATGGAAAAGATTAAAGAAGTTTAAAGAAAAACATAGAACAACCCACAGCTTGCAAAATAGTATGCCATTATATCCTTCAAGTAAACAATGTCCTTTTCTTAAAAACCATGGTTATCTGCTGTTGGCATTCTGTTTTTAGTTATATAAACATATACATTCTACAGCTCAAAAGACAGACCAGTAAGTATCTGTCTGTAAAGAGAAGACTATCTCTTACAAATAGCACATAAATCATGTGATTTAGTAGTTTCTATAGTAACAGTATTTTTTTTTTATTGAACAGAGTAAATAGCTGTACACAATCTTCAGAACTTATTAGTTGCACTAAACTTGTGGTAACTTTGCTCCAAATCTCCTCTTTAACAAAAAATTATAGTTTTATTACTTGCACTAAGCAATATCCAATTTTCGGAGTGGTCAACAGCTTCAAGTGTGCAATGACAGAAAAAAACAAGATGAAAGTATGAAATTACAAATTGCTTCAACTTTAGATTGTAAAGTGAATGTTCCAAAAGATTTTATGGCTATCATTAGTTAAAGAAGTAAAAGAAGCAAACAAATCCTGACCTGAAAACCTTGAGTCTGAAATTGATGATCACGCTTATACATGTATGAATATGTCATTTTAGTAGTAGGACAGTCTATTAAAAGTTATATGCAATAATCAGGTTGGTATAATGACAATGTTTGTTCTATATTGGTTTGGATATAAAACAGCTCTAATAAAAGGCAAGACTTAAGATCATTTTTTTTAGTTTCTTTTACTATGTCATGATGTAGACTCATAACAAACCTGCAACATGGTCTGCCAAAGCTGGAAGGACTTAATTTACAAATGTGTCATAAAGCAGCTCTGGATCAGGCCCATACAGCATAATACTGGCAATTTCATCTGTAGTTAACTGTAGCACTATAGCAATTGCATAAACACATTAACCTTAAATAATTCTCTATATTATTTCACATAAAATTTTAGATTTAGGATCTCCAGAAATGAATAATACATGTTTTCATTTTTAAAGCTATTTGTTTAGGAATGGAAAGATTTATTTTATGCCTGAAACTACACCTGTTCTTTCAAGTGTACTATTTGGTCTAAACAAGATGTGCTGCCTTTACTGTCTTTGACAAGTGCTGCAAAATCAATCTCACCATCAAAATCTTTGCCATAATGTACATTGTAGTATAAATAGGCATGTGTACTTTATCCTAATATTTTTGGTTATAAAATATAGAACTTATTGATACCCTTAATTATACATGCTAAATAGGAAATCTCAACAACAACCTCAGTATACACACAACAATAATTTTATGAGCTTCATCACAACCTTTGTCAAACACCTCCATTCTCCATCTCTGATCTCTTCGTTCTTTCCTTTTTACTGAAGCAAAACACATACCTTTCTGACTCTGAGTTCAGTTTATTTCTTAAAGACAGGAAAATCCTGGTAAAAGCCTACGTGAATAAATGCAGAGAGAGATATTAATATTTTCATATTTTCAGAATATGCCATGAGAACCATTACTAGATCCTAGGTTTTGTATACATATGCATCTGTTGTTAAAAACCACTGTTAAAATTTGTAGACAGTCAGCAACTTCAAAACTTTACACAGAACCCTTAGAACAAAACTGTTTGGTATCGGAGTGAAATGTAAGCTTTGACTCTGAACAGCCTTTTTTGCACCCATTTTTCAGGGCCTAAAAATGTGCATATGTCCTTTTAAAAAAATTAGTCCTACAATTTTAAAAACTACAGGCCCACAAATAGCAGCTGTACTTGCTAATTTTGTCTTCTGAAAATAAAGCTGACTAAATACCTCCAAAATATTGCTAAGTTTTAGTGATCTTCAAAAGTTTTTTTCCCCATATCTTTAATTCAGACACATACCCAGCAATGTAAATGTGTGGTTTAATTCTGTGGTGAATTTGGCCTGAAGTATAGATTAGCAAAATTGGAAACAGCTGTGCAAGAAACTACTTTCCTCTTCCATTTATAGTATTGTATCCCAATATAAACTCCATCTTTTTAGTAAAAAGTGATACCCCTCCCCACTCTCTCTTCTCATCCAGATGTTTATGGATTTTTCAGATAATCTTCAGTGAAATTGCCAAAACTGACAAAAAGTCTTAACATGTAAATTCAACATATTGTTTCATGCTCATCATGGCCTTTTCTGCATCAGTGCCAATCCTCATTAGATTTCAAATGTACTTTGGTCGACACTGCTACAGAAAAGAACTCTGACTCATCATCTCATTGTGGGCTGGGTTCTTTTTTTTTTTTTGTCTGAACTGTTCATGAACTGTTTTTTTGAAATTCTAAAAATGGTTCATGAATTGCTTGGGAGATGAGAAAATTAATAATAATGATCCAATTTACTGTACATTGAATTGAACTGATTATCATGCAACATACCGACAGACTTTTTCATTGCAAATAAGTTCTATAGACAGAGGTTTTGTTTCCCTTCACGCTGGACATGTCATTATACTGTAAAATAATCATTAAGCTCTTAGGCCAAGATCCAGAAAAGTGCTTAAGCACTTGCTTAATTATAAGTTTATGCAAACTCTAAAGTGAGACTACAGTAGAGTCAAATTACATTTTTTATTATAGCTGTGACAAACTTTAGAGTTATGCACATACTTACACATTTCGGTGCATCTTTTGTATATTTAAAGATGAGTGGTACTATATCAAATCATAATGTAGTGATTTTTAGTAGTCTATTTTCATATTTTTATATATGGAAATATTTGCCATTTTTAGAATGTCTGTAACATTGTCCATTCCATAGCAAGTCAAGGGGCTATGTTTACCTCCAATTGATCACTACTAAATAACTGCTAATTATCTTATTGGAAATGGTTTTAGAAAGCTTGATTTATCAGATGATTGGAAAAGATGAAATACTACATTTTGTTTTTCAAAGATCGGGCTAGATGATTTTCTTGTAGAAGCTGATCAATCCACTTGGCTATGCAAAAAAACCCAAAACATCAGAAGCACAAAGAAGAGCTAACTTTACAAGATTTTATTATTTCATTTTTAGCATAACTAGTAGTAAGTGCACATATTACTCTTATTCTAATGATTTCTGTAGCCTAAGAACTTTCCTTAGCCATAAGTGTTCAATGCGGGTTTAAATTCTCTTTTAATTACTACTTTACATGTATAGCCTTTTTATGAAGTGGAATAGGCTACTGTAAGCAAAAGGAGGTATTTACTGCAGGTAAACATGCACTCCAGCATGGTATGTTACTAGGTGTAACATTTAGATGGCTAAGTCTTGCAGTGGAATACGGCATCCTGAATTAAATGCCAAAGGTCGCTGAAGGATTTATGGCACTAGACCAAAGTCAAAACCACCCAACTATGCTGATCAAGGAGCTACCTACAAAGAACTATTATGGCATCTATGAGAGCGAGGATATGTCATGGACACTGTTCCATTAAATCACTTAATTCCTTTATTAATCCGATTTCTGCCTGAATATTTTTGCCAAGAGGTCATTATACAAAGACTATATAAACATTATCAAGGTTCAAAATACCATATTTTATGAATCACCAAGAGAAACCATGAATCTTTTCACTTTAACCCTAAGTTCACAAAAAATAGGACTTTACTAATGCAGTTTAGCTATTTTTGCACCAGCTGATACATCTGATGTAGAGCCTACTCCTAAAGGAGTAAGTTGAGCGTTATTAAGGTACGCTTACTAAATCAGACCCTCAAGGGGACATAAAGGGGATCACTGGGATTTGGCTTAGGCATGAAAGACTCTGGTTTTCAGGAAGCTCAGAACAGATATTTCCTTCATTTCCCACACAGAAACACAGGGTTTTTTTCTCCCAGGGTACTAAAGCATTTAAGCATATGCAGTTTGTTAAACGAGTTTCCTCAAAGGCAGTATGTTGTCTAACACACTAGAATGTAGTCAGCCTCTGTTGCCTGATAGAGGCTCACGGGGAAGCATCTTGGTTTATCCTGTAGCACAGTGCACACCTTAAGATATCTGATTGAGCTTTATAGTGTTAGTTGGTTATGACATATAATCCAGACTTTCACCTTCTTCATTCTCATAGGAACTGCACTGCTAAGGATAAATGTCCAATTTGAAAACCTGGATTTCACTTAGCATTTGAGAGAAGTGAGAAAAAAGTTGTTGGAAACTGGCATAAAAAATTCAGAAAACAAGAATTGAAACTAGAATTCCTGCACTGCTTTTGAAGATTGATATCCCATGACAAAGGGCTTTGATAAATCTTTCTAGCTGAGGATCTGTTCTTGTGCTCTTTACAGAGTGTATGTAACAAATCAATACACTGACATTTAAGAAAACCTCTCCTTCTAGCTTCATTGATGGAGATATCTTTGCAATACAGTATTTTTTCTTTCTGTACTGGAAGTCTTCCACTGAGTGATATGTATGGAACATTGCTTCCTTCCTTGGTAACACATATATTCAGAGAAAATACATTGTTCTCTGTTCAGTTTTGTTTAACCAATTTCTTTCCATGGCATCTAAACCAATCACTGCAAGAGCTTTCAAAGTTGTAAATTAAAACCTGATCTAATATCTAATAATGATATAAAAGTCACTGATCACTGCTTAATTATTTTAAAATAAATATGATGTAGCATATAAAACCTCATCTCTGAGTAATATAAACACAGAGATAGGAAAAGATAAGCAATAAAGATGAGACATGAACTGATGCAATATTAGAAGAAACAAAATAATTAGTTTTAGAAGATCTGTCAGGACTATTTCAGACAAAATTCCAAAAAAAGTATATACTATACATTGCATGGAACAATATCGCTTAAGACAGAAGCACTGCTCAACATTTAATTTCTATTCTCACAACTAATTCTAGGTTTACAATTTCAGCTCAGCTTGTGTTCAATTATAATTCAGTAAAGCAGGACCAATCACTTTATTTAACTGTCCTGTCATTTTTTCACATGCAGACCCTACCTTAAAGCAAAACAAAAACTTTTGAGCTTGCAACATTATCTAGAAGCCTTGGACATACACAAGGGTCCCTTTTCCCAATGCACTTTGCAAACTGCACAATAAAAATATGGTCTCCTACACCAAAGGATTAATAAGAATGACAGGGAACTAGATTGCTCAATTATTTTGGCCTCAGTTTGCTTTAGTGAGCTTGCTTGCTTGCTTTGTTTGGACAAAGTCATTTCCAGAATTTCCACAGATGCCTGTAAAATAAGGAAAGGTTTTTCTTTCATGTGCTTAGGCTTACTAACATTGAGAATAAAAACATAAGTTTCTAACTGAGGTAAGTCCTATATGTATATGATTTTTAAATTATTTTCTCTTTTGTTGCATGCTTTTATGTAGCAACTGCTTGGGTGTTTCATGCTTGAGATAACCAAATAACAGCACAAAACAAACAAACAAACAAACAAACAAACAAACAAACAACAACAAAACCCACATAGGTTTTCCTCCCTCCCCAACCTTGAGGAAGGCAAAAAAAACCCCAAACAACCACACATTAGTGAATTTATACTGCATTCCTTCAACATTCATCGACTCAACGTTATTTGAAAAATAAAACAAAGCACAGCAAAGGATAAAGCTGTACTTGAATCAAACTCTCTACACATTTTCTCATAGCCTCTTTTTTAAGGAGTCAGAAGTTAGTGTATTTGATTTTTCAAATTAAAGTATTTTGAAAGTAGACCAACTTGTAGAAACACTGCTCAGTTGCACATACGCTTTTGTACAAACTAATTTTCTGAGGATGCAAAAAAAAAGTAGACTAAGTTTTCTTTGCAATGATTCAATAAAGGCAGGCAAAACCCAAGGAATTTTAAAAGACTAAACATACATGACAAACAAAATGCTTTTAGTTCTGCTAGACAAATTCTTAAATTGCTTATCTGCTCCTTTGTAAGCACAGTTACCATATAAACACATAGTTTCACCAAATTTATCCAATATTTTGGCAATAGGAAGTATTATATACTTCACATATAACTGAAAGTTATCTTTGTGGAGGAAGACCTGTAAGTATTTGAGGGATACACAGAAATCCACCCATCCTTTCCCAATGCTTTTGTGTGTGCAAGTCAAGTGAGCTCTGCACACTTGCACAATTACCCATTATATCCATTATACTGCATGAGTAAGTATATTTTTACATACTTGTGGTCTTTTTCATATACAAATGTTCTCCTTCAAGTATTATGAACCTTTCTCAAGAATTAAAGCCGAAGCAAAGAATTTTAAGTAAAACTCTTAAGGCAATTATTTAAAGAGAAAGTTCAGATAAGAAAGACGATAGATCAATTTTTCAACAAAAATAACTCTATTCTATAGAAAAAAATACCTTGGATTTGTGAGGCACTAAAGCATTCTCCATTAAGAATTCTTTCACAGCCACTCAATTTCTCAGGGGAACTTTTGTAAATTTTTTTTTAGAAAGTTTTAATGATGTCCCTTGTAGCAGTTGCACTTAACTCCAGCCATCAGATCAAATTGGATCTGCATTTTTTCTGGCCAGAAGTTCACTGTTATGTACACCACTAATTATTTTTCACAAGGATGACAACTATACTTATTAAAAACTTGGAAGCAATGATCAGTAGCTATTACAGTCTCATCTGATATTATCTTCCCTCTGAGAATCTAAGCAGGGTTAGAGTAGATCAACAGAGTAGGAGACAAGACAGATGCCTACTGCTAACATACCCGTAGTAGTCTGAAGAGTGGCATCAGTTCTTCCAGTTGGCACTCTCCACACGTAGTACCACATCTATACCAAATTATTCAGGACCACATAAAAACTGCAAACTTTGAAAGTGACATTGTAATTGCTTGATTTTATTTATTCTTTGTTGACTACAAGACTTTCAACTGTTGTTTTTCATCAACAAAGGTATCGTGTTTTGTTGATAAATGTTTGACTATGAGAAATACAGAAAGCATAAAACAACAAAAGCATATGGACCTTTGTAAAGGCAAAGTGAAGCTCCACAGTGGTTTAAAACTGATATCTATATCCTATATGAAATGTTTAAAATGTGATACTGAATATAAAATAGCATATCTTTCAAGAATATATCCACAATTAATCACTCAAAAATATATATACTTAAATGAGATATAAACACATTGCTGAGCTTCACATTTTTTTTCTTGAAATACAGATTATTAATCTAAGATTTATTTTAAATTAGACTTAAAGTGGTTCTATTTTAAGGATTTGAGATTAGTTTCAAAAGATTATAGATAATTATAATTTTATCCAATTCAGGGATAATTTATTCTTAAAGTTATACACTGACATATGCATAAATCTGAAAAATTTCAGATGAAATCTCAGGTCAGATTTGCAGAGGCTTAGAGACCCAGGAGAATTATTATTGAATGTAATAAAGGCTTATCATCACTAGAATGCAGGTTAGTTAGTAATGATTAGCCTACTTATTTTGTAAATGTTACAAGGCTGAAATAATTATTTAGAATCTAATTAACAACACTATTATTATTGATCTTTGTTAATAACTTGGAATCAACAATGAATATTATCTATTGAACATTCACTATTGTGTTAAATATCCATCTATAATGTTTGTCATATCTTTATGACAAAATACACTTAAGATAAAACGTTTATTACGGACCCACAATAGTGACTCCAGTTAAAGGCTTTTTGAGGGGAATGTTGTTGGGTTTGGTTTGGTTTGTTTTTTCATAATGGATATGATTATTGCAATCTGACAATTCTGAGAATAAAACTACCCTATAGCTTGAGGTTTCATAAGCTTTCTCTAGCCAAATAATTAAAAAAAAATTTCTCCTAAAATATTTCCAAGGCCTTATTTATACAGGCATTTTACAGCCACTGAACTCACATCCAGGGTAGACTTCTTTAAAGTGAACATTTTCAGTCACATTGCACCTTATACTTCTTTTTGCTTAAATATGGATTCATGATGGACTCACTGAATGTTGCTTTAGTCTGATTGGAACGATGAACAAAGAGCCTGGTTAAAAATTTGGATGGCATGGTCTTTTTATCTCTTTATGAGTATCACTTACTGTCTTCTGACCGAAAAAAAAAAAAAAAAAAAATCAGTGAAAAAAATGATAGGTAAATGGCCCATGTGACTCATTTCTCGAGCCAGTCTTCTCTTACCAGACAATTTTGAGCCTGAGAAAGTCTATTTTCAAAGGAGACATAACCTTTTAAAAAGACTTGTTTTCCTTTTAATAAGATTTTTTTGCTGGATCACTGCTAGTGATATTAAGGAACTAGGATAACCCTTAGCAAATCTCCTCCTCCTTTTTCAGATGCAGATGTTATTTTTAAATTCTGCTTTGAAACATACCTTCTTAGGGAAAGTTTAGACCCATACTCCTAAACTCAGTAGCAGTACTAACACATTCTCAAGATTTTTTATGTAAATCTTACTTTACTTTATATGCTCATGATGCTAGTTGCTACTGAACATGAATATCCTCTATATGACAAGAAAATTATGTACAAAAATTTCACTAAACTACACTGTCAATTTCATTAAAATGTTGTTAATCCAAATCTGCAGTGCTAGAGGTAAAGTTGTTTGAAACACACAGGGAATAAAAGCATTCTTAATTTTCAAAATGACAATTTTTACCTAAACCATGTCACATTTGTGACAAGACACGAACTGTTGTTCTCATTTTGGCAGCTTGCTACTTAATGAAGCATATAAGTATCAATAAAAGGCTTATTAAAGGGATTTAAGGTGAACTGTATCATGATTTTTTATTCAAATATTTAAAAACCTGGATAAAGCAAAGACGTAAGTAATACCTAGTTAATTTCTAAGTTCCCCACTGAACTTCTGAAAATATTTTAATATTGTTTTGCTGCCACAGTATTTGCAGTTATAAACACACCTTAATTCTTTTGCACTGGAAAAAAAATATTTCCATGATAAGACCACATAAGCACATGAAGTCTTAAGAAATTCCTGTTTAAGTTCTCATTTATATTTTGCACTACATTGATAGAACCTCTTCTAGAATTATGTGCAGAAACAAAGATGAGAGACTAAGGCGAGTGTTAGATATAATCGTCAAGTCTAGCAGACTCATGTGAAAAGACATAACTGTGTCTCAGGACCCTTTTTTAAGCATATACATTCCCTTCCTCAGTCTAGAGGAGGAATAGTTTCAATAGTTTACCTCAGGTGTGCTGAAGAACAAATTCAATATTTCCTGTGTCCTGAGATAGTTGGGATGTGATGTCATCCATTTTCTGTAAGATTTTGGACATTTTTAGACTTTCTTGAAGAATCCTTCTAGACTAATATTTCGGATATTTGGTCTCTTGTAGTACAGTTTAACCAAAAGTGTGCAGTGCTGTACAATACATTTATTTTTAAATAATCCAGGACTATTATTTAGTAACTTGAAATTCAGTAATACAGGAATGCAGAAAGTTGTAAATATTCTAAAATTCCCTCTCTAGAACAATCCTTGAAGTAATATTCAGATAGAATAAAAGGCTAACTTTGGATACTGTCTTCCTTTATGGTTGGACCTTTATGCCTTTCATCACTTCCAGAGAAGCTAAACACTACACATACCTACGATATTCTAGTTGAGAGAATGTCATATTTTCTAATTGAGAGAATATAAAATGACCCTGTCCAATGTCTGAATTATGGGAACAAAATTCTCCAAGACTTTCTCTTACCACTGGCAAAATTTGGATACAAGCACATACCATCTATCTCAAAATCCCTCAGAACATCAAATTTGTATACTGACCTTTTCAAACGTGGACCATAGGGTCAGTAACTTTTAGTTAGGACTTCCGTACTTTCAGAATTGTATGCATGCAAGAACATCAAAGTCTCTGGTTTGGCCATGGGCTATTACTCACATATTTAAAAGGTTCCTCTTCATTGTACGCATTGTTAGCACAACAGTCATGGTATCGACTAAGGAGGACCTGCAAATGATGCATGCTCTAGCCTGTTACATTAAGCACACGATGATCAGAAGAACAAGTAAAGGAGGAATGCAAGGTCTTCTTTTTCTCCCCTCAAAAGAAAGTTATTATCAACTGCTTTCGAGTCTTGTAATTTATAAAACTCTAACTGTATAACTGGAAGTGAAAATGAACTCCTAGGAAAAGACATGTCATGCCTAGTACACAGATGCATGCATCCAGCTGATACACCAAAAGCAGACATTCAAATGTTAAAGTACAAAAAAAGTATTAAATCTTAATTAGAGATGAAGTATAACTCATCAGAGTAAAAACAGAGTTAATGAAGTTTAGTATTTCCAAGACATCTTACAAAATAAAGCCGAATATGTACAATATACCTAGAAAATATGAACTTGACAGTTAAGATGCAAAGGAACAACTATTCAGGTCACTGGACTGTCTAGATAAAGGTACATAATACTGTTGCAGGTAGCATTATAGTAAGAGTTTTGTACCATGCAAAGTATATTTAACAAAAATTTTTTTACTCTGTAACCAATGGACCTCATTAATTTGTAACTTTGTGTCCCATTAGGACACAACATGAAATCAGAAACATCCTTGGTATGCAATACTAGATACACACCAAATAATCTATTTATATAGTCATTACACAGCCACATTTTTCTATTAATTGTCAAGCGCGCATATCATCATGTGGTAGCTCGTGGGGGGCTAACGAGAGGCTGCTTTTATTTAGTCGTTATTTAACAAATTTGACAGAGAGAGAGAACACAATGTTTATCTCTGATAGCAAGCTGAGGAGAATTGGAACAACTCTGAAAGTCAAGGTAAGAATAAAAAGGGATCTTGATAAACTGGAAGAGTAGTCTGAAATCATTAATGTAATGTTTTATAGATCTTCATTGTATTCTATTTGAGGAAGAAGAACAACTAATACAAAAATAAAGAACGGAAAATAATTGACTAGACAGATATCATAGCAACGTATCACTAAAATATTACAACTTATTTCTCACTGAAACCCTAAGTAGAGGAGAATAAAGCATAAAAGATATTGTAAAGGTATCTAAACAAATTTATCATGCCGCTTCTTGTTTTCTCTCCAAGAGACAGGTCACAGCATGCTATCATATGAAGCTCATATCACTGATCATTTCAATAAATGCCCTTTTAGGTAAATTTTACTTTTATGGCAAGGGGATCAACGGTCAGGCCATTTAAAGATCATACATAATGGTCTTCTGTCAATAATTTCATAAGATCTTGCAGGTAGAGAAGTACAGTCTGCAATATTCTCAACAGGTGATAGAATGCAAATATTTTGCAAAGACTATTTTTTTAAGGTCACAAGAGGCCTTAATGTAACATCAGCAAAACATGCTAATAGGTATATGTTAATGGAGTAAGTTTAATCGAATTTTGAACAAAACTTATTAATATAGAAAATGGAAGACTCTGGCAGCATGTCCTACTTTCAGTGTCTGCTACATTTCATGATACCAACAACTGCACTTTTTATCAATTTATCAGAGTCTTTTATTAGCTGAAAGGTAAAACTTCATTTTCCCATCCAGTCTGTATAATTAAGCACTAAGGGTGGAAAATAATAAATCAAAATTACTCATACAAGTTTTACTTTATTTATGTCAATGTAATTCAGTGACACAACATGAAGATAAAGTAATATATGAAACTTGTTATGTCACCTAAAGCACAAATGTATGATTTTTATCTCCATGGTTATCATATTCTGCTGTATCCTTTTTCTCCATTTCATCCAGACCTTCAGCCCTACAGTAACATGCAATGACTCCCTTCCTTCTGATATTCTGGTATTGATATTCCTCCTATGCATTCTAAATAACAGAATGTGTAGGATGGCATTCACCTGAGCTTTATCTCAACATGCAGTCCAGACTTCACATCCTTACTCAGATTCATAAAATATTCCTGGGTTCTTCAGTTAGGCTGTACATCTCTGTATATATATCTGATAAACAGGAAGCAAGTATATATATAAAGTATAATTGTAAACAATATTTCTAATAAAAGTGACAGTGAGAAAATATACAATAAGTGTAACATTATGCCATTAAATAATTCCAATAAATGAAGTTTTTACTGCCTTATCACTTACTGTGAATTTAAGGAAAAGCATCATGTTACATTGAGACAAAAATAGAGTATTAAATTCTATAGCTTTTAAAAGGGAGGGAAATAGCATTTCTATGAGCTTAATTGCAACAAAATTAGGTTTAAAGTGGAAAGATTGAAAAAGTAGTGTAAGACATTCTTCTTTTGCATGTGCTGCTGTAATCATACGTAATTTGAAAAATATTATGCAACCTTGTACGTAACTAAAAAGCAAAAGTAATGTGCAATATTAAACTGGATATTTACTGAATCAACTCATTAGCAAGAAAGTCTTTATTTGAGGACTTTTTTATTCAAAGTGTAACTGCTGTTTGCAGGAAATATTTGAGAATATATGTTCATATACATATGAAAAAAGCAAGAAGTGTTCCAATATGTATGTTCAGAAATATCTGAAATATCTGAGAACCCTGCATTTTGAATTTTCCAGATTATTGCATGTGCAAAAAATAAATGGAATCATGTAATTTGACCCTAGAAACTGGAGTGTGTTATGGTACAGTGCTTCTGACAGACATAAAAGAAAGTACTATGGTATAGCATTTGTCAGCTTCATTATTTACAATTTAATACTTGATATATAATCTTTATTTCAAAGCAAATGCTTAATTCTAAAAATAAAATAAAATCTAATACACATAATCACGTGTTTTATTCATTTACTTGTTTGTATTTGCAGAAATTACTATTACTAATTTATTGTGACTGCAATAAAAACTTATTATATCAACAAAATGGCTGAGGTCTTCATCAAGGCTCTATCTTTTGCCTACAGCTGTGAATATCAATTTCAAAGGGATGAAAGAATAGATAGAATGCATGACCATAAATCTGAAATGATTAAATGCAATATTCTGAGACCTTGCCTACTCCTTTTTAGTACAATGGAAATGAACCTCTCTGAAAGCAGGAATCTGGATATCCTTCTAGATATTTAGGCTATTTTAAGGTATAAAGCATTGATATAAATACAAAGTCTTGAACACGTGCAAGAAGCAGATAGATAAATGTTCTATGCCATCGACTGTTAAAGCTTGTGCCAAATTACTTTTGAGTAAAAATAGTAAAAATACTCTAGAAGGGCAGTGGAAACCTATGTGGCCTGAAAAAATGCTGTTAGTAGAAAATGCCAAAAAACTGGCAAGTTCACACAGCTCTGTGAAGTGGAGGGACAGGATGCTGGGACACAAAAACCAGCAACTAGTAGTGCTAGGACTGTTGTCTAGGGTTAGGGCCACCCAGAAAGACCAGGTTTACATGGTCAGATTTAATCTAAAAGAACAGTGTGTCCTGATTCTATACATTTGGAAAATACAACCATATACAATTTGCTTTGCTTCAAACAATAAAGATTTTTTGTAAGTGCATTACATTTGATATGGGGGGAGAAGTACAGTAGGGTTAATGAATTGATTTGAACAAGAGATTGACTAGATGTTTGAGCAGTGATCATCTGAAATCATCTTGACTAAGTAGATGGACATGATTTTGGTCCATCTACTTTGAAAGATAAATAATAAAGAGCTGAAAAAAGGCTATTTGTGATTGTATTTTAAAAAATTCACATTGGGAATGCTATCTCACTAGATAAATTTTAATGTCATGTACAATTCAGCAGTAAGATTGGAAGTGGCAGGAAGATGAAAGCATTCTAAAGCTCAAATTATCATTGCTTAATATAAAGCTTAGGAACTCAGACTAACTATCCCTGCTTGTTAAATGCTCTAATTGTTGTTTACTCATTTAGTTGCTTAGCTTGTTTGTTTTTATTGATTTTGTTGTTGAGTATTTTGTTGCATTTTGCTCCTATTGTGTTTGGATTTATTGTGCATTTTAATGCAAATATGTTTATAAGAAGTGATTTTGTATTACTGTGAGGTTTTTTTCTGCTTTGCTTTTTTTTTCCTTAACAACTTTACATCTCAAATCTACCCTGCTGCCAAATGGACCTCAGTATCATACTTGGCTAAGTGACAAGATTGTGCTGGTTGATGAATCTACTCCACTGCATCTAAATAATCTGCCAGTATAGATAGATTATGTAAACGTAAATCAGAACATGTCCTAGGAACATTAACATTAATGCACACGGATGGTAAGCATATCACATAGACTCAGGAAAGCACCAAGAATAAATCAGATAGACTGTAGAATCTGACCCTCTGTAATCTTAAATCCTGCTCCTGGAAAGTATTCAGTGATGATAAAACCCTGCGCTCATGCAAAATCTGGAAGACTATGTATTTGAAAGATAAAGAATCTGGCAATTTAACCTTTTTTTTTTAACCTTTTTTTGGTCTATCACTTAAAACAATACCAAACTCTATTTGTTTCCATCAAGCATCAACTCTCCTTTTAGTAGCAGTTATAATTAATATGGATTTTTAAGAGAGCACAAAGGGTTAATCCTTTATTTGTATGGAGTTTCCAAAAGATTAATTTGAACATGTCTATGAAGACAATGCCTTGAAGATGGGCAGCATATTTCAAAGTCCTTTGGAAACATCCTGTGATGGACATTTTTAAAATAATCAGGAATCATACTGCTAACATAAAACAAGACAAATGTAGCTGCTGAGAGGTGTTTGAAAAGTGAAAGATTATCCTAAAGCGAATTGTCAGTCTACATACAGCCAATAAACTTGTATCTACAGACATCTAAGCATATCTGGATAATTAGCCATGACTTCATTATTTTTCCCAGAAAAACTAATAGTGCTTACCTTGCGATCCCAAGATATTACAGCAGAAATATTAACAAAACTAGAACAGCAGTGAATTCCATTTTGGTCTTGGATAGGGAGAAAATGGAACAACAAAAATGGCTTTCAAAAATTTAACATCACTGCTTGCTTACTAAATCAGAAAAAAAAAATAATTTCCTAAACTTGCATGGAAAGGTAAGTTGTTTCTAACTCTTGCCCTCTCAATGCTTTCTTTGATGTTAAAAGGCACAGAAAGGTTGATCGGTGGCTGTATAGACTGTGATATACAGTCCTCACATTTAAGAAAATATTGTGGACTGAGAAATCAGAACACCATACAATCTATTTCTATGCATTAAACAGGACTGTTTCCTTTTCCAAGCATAAGTCTGAGGAAAAAAAAATGTTTTTTCTTAAAAATCTTGTAGACTCCTGCAAAATTTCTTAAGTTTTTAGAATGTAAATTAATTTGGGGTTTCCCTCAGAAAATACGTTCTGATGATCACTTAAGGAGTGGCGTTTGCAGAATAGAAGATCATGTTGATAGTGGCTAGATGAGAACTAGATATTTGATCAAACCAACTGCAGGAAGCCTTTATTGACCTATTTAAAGTTGCTCTGAAAATAGTGAACGAAACATTTAGTTGGAAGAAAAGAACTATAGTAGCTCAGCACTAAGAATCTAGCTGCAGTGATCGTTCTCCTTTTCTTTGCATCTCCCATTCCCTAGGGAGTTAGGTATAGACCATGAATTCGCTTTTTCAATGAAATTGTTCCTATAGAATGAGAACGCAGTTTTACACAGGTTCTTACCAAAATATTTGTGTTGACTGTTGCATTGTTGTATCACTGGATTCACAAAACATTCTTCTGTTTGAACCCAGATGGAGTTCACTAACCCATTTGTTACAAGCCACTACATGTTAATTGAATCATCAGTAAGAACAGTGCATACTGTGTACCAAATTCAATGTTGGCATACTTAGTTACAACATGCTAAAATCAAAGGCATTTTTTAATATAATGACAATAAATCCAGCCTCTATGATCCGCTGTTTTGTTTTGTAGTTTGTTGGTTTGGGGTTGTTTGTTTGTTTGGTTTTTTACACTTTTATCACTCTTAAAAAGGTGTGCTTTAGAGTACTGTCATTTACATTTTTGCATTAAATACCCGCTATCAACTAAGCAATATTTAGAAATTTTATATGATTTGTAGTAAATTTTAGTATTGAATTCCAGTTCCAAATTACTTTTGCTTGATCAAATGTTCTTCTGCAGCCTGTCTGTCTCTCTGTGATGTGTCTGACTCAGTAACTGGTAAAGAAGTGTCTTCTATCAATCAATGACAAAATGCTGAATCTGAAAATGCTGACTGAGCACCATGGAGGGCAAGCAGGCTGCTGATAGCAGTCAGGGGAAGTTAAAAAATTTCAGTGTGAGTGTTAAATGCCTTTTAAAAAGTTATCCAAAGATTAATCAGGAAGAAAACATTATGCTGCTCAAACAAAAGTGTAATAAAACTATTAATCTGAGATCAGCATTTACAGAACAAAATAAAAGGATTCTAGTATCCCAGATGAACTTTCTCCAATGACAATGACTAAAGAAACTTTAAATATTCCGCAATGAACTAAGTAGAAATGACGTAAACAAGGATGAATGCTAGCAGCAGCTTGTAACTTCAGTAAAGACTTTCTGCTATTATGACCAATTTCTATGAAGAACTGCAGCACTATCCATTGCTATGAGACGGTGATTATTATTCACTTTCATTGTCTATTGATTAATTAGTTTACATATAAAATACGTGCAGAATTTATTTTGTAATAAATGTATGCATACCTATAGTAACATATTCAACTGCAGACCTATATGTACTGTCATAAAAGCATAAAATTATCATTCTAAGAAACAACTGTAATTGGCCTGTTTAGGAGGGGAAAATCATGTCTGTTCAACCTCATTATTTTCCCGGTCATTAATGAATTTTTCACTCTTCAGATGCAGAACCTAACTATGCAAAATAATAACTGATGCTAGGAATTGCACATTTGAATATTGAACTTAGTTTTTATTTTGTAATGTTTCCTTTATTTTGAGATCCTTGTTTTCAAGCTATGTTTCTCAAAATACTGGCTTCTTAATAAAATCTAGGGAGCTCCCCCATCAAAGAAGGATTTGGCAAGGCCAAAATTGCTCAGGTAGTGCCAACAGAAAAGAGCCATGTAGAAGAATAGGAACTGATTTTCTGCAAAGCCAATTGATTTGATAATTGTAGCCCATATTGGCAGACAAATTCAAGATGTCATTTAGCAGTGCTTTGTCAAGGTTAATGAATATGCTTGTCTCTGGCTAGTAAGAACAGCATCACTATGGATCACAATTAGCTTCTCACAATCATCTGTTGTTTACATTACATAGAGCAATGTGCCACTTCACAGATACGAAACTACCTATTTTATGTTCTGCCCTATAGAAGGGAACTTTTGAGTACACATGGCAAATGGGCTGCACTGAATTCCTAACAGGAAAATTCAGAGTTTTTAAACAAAAATGCTATTTAGGGAGTGAAAGAACCATGGGCCAAAAGCTAGTTAAGAGTCTTGAAGCTGGACTTCCAGCCAAGGCATTATTTTCCTTTTTTTAGTTTATGTCTCATTCAGGATACTTGTAGATTTTTATACCAGGACTGTGCAGTTCCAATTAAATCACTTTGCACTAGCGATAATTTAATTCTGTGAATTTCAATCACTACCATAATATTTCTAATCTTATATTTTTATCTAATTAGTTATATTCTCTCTATGCACTGTTCTGATGAAGTAATGGCTATCAAATGGAAGAGACACTTTCAAAATCTGGGAAATATTCTTGAATCATATGTATACAAGTAACCGAATATCTTCCCTCCATTTTTAAATTAGGTTTAAAAAAAATTTGAACAAGAATATTCAGCTGCTTGTTAAATTTTTGTTGGCATATTTGCTCCTAGTTCTCTAACATTAATTTCATTTTCATATATGCTCATAAAAATCATAATTAAAACCAATAAAATTACTTGTGGGAATCAGAGAGAATTTGACTCAGGCTTTCTACTGAATAGTTTCTAGCATCTTATTTTATAATCACAAGGGTTCATGACAATAGAATTAAGATCGCAAGAAATAATCTTGCAAACCAGATCTTTCCTTCCAATTGACACTGTTACTTTCACACACTCTTCCTTCATTACTCTTGACCACATACATTCATTATTGCACTTTTTTAAGAGACATTAGAGATCCATAATATTAACTTGATCAAGATGAGCTATCAGATATGACAAAATACAGAACCTGACTTTTTGTCCATGATCAGAAATCAAACTGAATTGTAGTCTCTAACAGAAACTTCTACATCAATGTATTTTCCCTGGTACTACCAAAGCCTCTAGTGGCTAAGTCTAAAAAAACCCAACCAAACAAACAAAAAAAAACAACAACAAAAAACCCAACCTCATAAATGTGTACAGTTAAAATCTAGTAATTCACACTGGTTGGAAGTTCCATCACAGATTACCAGGTTTTATGATTTAATGTAGTAAGTGAACAAATACAATTAAAAACTGAGCAATGCATCTTAAAATGCACTCTATTGACTTTATTAATTTTGTTATGATAGTACTTCATAGTATACTTGTAAATGTTCAACAGTCCATTTGGCAAAAGTAATGTAGTCTAAGTAATGTAAGATTTAATTAAAATACAGTTACAGCATCTTCATCTTAAATGAGGAAATATTTCTAATGTACAGAACTATACAGACTATTAAGTAATGTTTTATGAAGAATTTACTTTAGCAAAATAGAAATATATATTGTCCATGAAAAGAACACCAAAACTCACTTATTTTTCACCCACCATTGGGAGAACTTGTTCATTCACTTCTAAGACTGCAATTTAGTTTATACATTCTCTACATTATTCTCAATCTTTCCAGCAGAAATACTGTTAATGTACCTGCTCTTTGCCGGTGTGAAACTTCCTAAAATGAACACAAATACCTGAGCATACCTGCACCTGTGAGCACCAAAACCAGAAGAGTTACTGAAAAATAGTAATGAATTATTGCTGGATAATGAAAGTTATTTTTTTTAGATATATAAAAGCTTTTCTGATAGCAGAAGAAGAATAGCGGCCTACTAAAGTTTTCTAAGGGAAGGTCTGAAAATATTACCGTTTTTACCCTTTTCTCAAAATTTATCATTCATGAGTGAAGAAGGATGGAAAACAGAAAGCAGGCACATATATTGGGAAAAAATACATTTTTCTAATTTCTAAATGAAATTTTTGAAATTCTAAATGTTGAAAACCTTTTTTTTTTTGTTTCCTCAAAAATGCATTGTCGCTGTTATCCAAACTACAGAACCTCCCTAGCACAGGGATAAAAGATTTTTAGGTGAAAGGAGAAACTAAGTTCGCAAAATACTTTCCCTTTTTTTTTTTCATGTTTAAAAGGTGATTAAAACTATATCTTTAAAAAGTTACGTCAGCATAGTTTTTTTATTAACTTTGTTTTATTTATATATTATTATTATATTATTATATATTATTATTATATATCTTCCCTGGAAAACAATAAACTTTAGTTTCACTCACCTGAAAAATTCTCATTGTTGAAATTTCTTCTCCACTATTCAATAAGTGGCCAAGTAACATAAGCAGTTTGATCTCTCATTGAGTTAGCCTTATCAATGTAAATGCAACAAGGTAAAATATAGGACAGAAAGTAATTTAAATTTGAACACTTGCATTGGCCAGTAACACAGAATACTTCATATTTATATTCCAGTATAGTCTTATGAAAAAGTGACAATTGCCACATAGCTATCTAGAGGCAAGAGTACAAATGTATGTTTTAGTACATAAATCTTTTTTTAAAAATGAAAGCACTTAGTACCTTGTTATTGACAATAAAAGTACTTTGCTGAGAAATAAGTCAAGATCCTTAGTGAAATGACCAATTAACAAAATCACTACCTCTGTCTGAAACATTCTTCATATTTGGGGGAGAGAACCTGGATTCCAGTATTAGAATCTGGCATAGCTTTTGCCCAACAGGTACAGACATTAGGCAGTTCATGTTGAGCTGCAGTTTCCAGTTGAGATGTTGGTCTAAAACTCAATGCTAGAAACAGGTTTTGCTTTAGTTCTGAAGTCACTTCACTGATTTGTTCAAAGCACAAATACCCAAATGAAGGCATTCCTTAGTTTGCTGTTTGAGCTGTTTTGTCAAAACACATAGCTATTAAGTCTAACTTCACGCCATTTGAAGATTGAGACCAGGAAAGAACAGGTATTTACATTAATGTATTCAGCCATTTTAATGCACCATTTCATTTTTAATTGCATTTATCATTATCAGCTCTGCTAGACTGCCTTCTACTAGCCCAATTAAGTTCAAAAAATCTCTGACTAGACTTTCTCAAAGGAAGAAAATTATCAATCATCATATTTCTATACTGGCTCACCAAATCCACTGTAAGCAGCAGATTGAAGTCTTAACATGTACTTTTCTGTAGAAACTTCTAATATGATAAGAAAAATGACATTTCCTACAGCTGTCATATGGCTGGTGCAAACTGTACATCTGATCCAACTCCTAATAATGTCAATGGAATTGTTTCCATTGATGTTAATGGCACAAGCTCAATTCCTACAGTGGAAATCTGTGTCCTTCTGGAATCAGGTGAAAAGGTGACAGAGTCAGAATATTACACCCTTCTCTAAGATCCCAGTGACTAAAGGAATTTTCTTAAAATAGTTCACAACAGGTTCATGGTTTGGCTTTTTTACAGTATAACATCCTCCCTTCTGTCAGTGTTGCTACTCTTGAGACAAGGTAAACTTTGAAAGTGAAGGACTGCGATTATGTGTCATTATGGGAACCAGGTAAGACTTGTGGCAGCTCTGTGCTGTGCCTAGGAAGAAAAAAAAAAAAAGTCTAACACGTTTTGTCTTTAGACCAGAAAGTCGTGTGGGAGAGGATGCTGATACTGAAGAGCCTGACAAAACCAAGGTCAATGCACAGACCTTAGTTAAAGAGGGGCTAGGATGGAACACATAAACATTTACATTTTTAAATTCTAAATGTTAGGAGCATTGATGTTCAAGGAGGGGTGTGCTGACTTATACAAGGAATTTGTTACCATCTTTAGGATTTAACTCTTCTCAACAAATCCATAGCTTACCCAAGCATCATGTCAAAGCAAAAGGGCTTCCTAAAGAAGTTATGAGGAGCTTTATCTGTCAAAATTAAAATATTAATATTTTTTCTAAAATAATTATGAAAAAAATCAAATTTTCTATTTTGAAAAAGAAAAACATTCCTTTGTAGTTGCAAAGGACCTCTGGAGACCCTTTTTTCCCTTTTCTTCATTTTAAAGGTATGATCAGAAAAGAAGATGGACAGGTAAAATTCTTGAGATATTATTTTGAAATATTTATTCCTATGGGCTACATTTAAAAAAATAAAAAGAATGTGCCACTTCTTATTTTTTGTTTAAAAATCAATAATTGAGTGAAAGACTTTTTAATTCTTTTTTTTTTTTTTAATCTTCATTAGTAGGAGTGGGCAGGCAGTCAAATGAAGAAAGAGCAAAACACCCAAACTAAGGAAATGCATAGCTGTAGTTCAATGGATCTCAATTTCCTCTCAGTTTTGTCTTCTGGCAATCTGCTTCTTAGAGTCATACTATTCTTGATCATAGTTCTTTTAAGCCCACATTTCTATAAACTACACAAGTATTGTTTCCATCAAGAATCATTTTGTCCCATACAGACTTTTCCTGGGAAACATTACATTCACTTTTGTTAGCTTGCTGCTTCTTCAGAGATTCCAGCAAGGTCTCCATCTTTTACAAAAACTTCAGACATTAATTCATTCCCACAAACATTAGTTTAGAAGAAGTCTGTTCTACTGAAACTGAGAAGTATGGTGCATTTTTAGTTGTTCTTATTGTGCCAGTCTGATTAGCAAAGCCATTTTGCCAGCACCTGTCATTATTGTAAAATTTCAGAACTCTTTGTAAGAATGATGATATATTATATGCTCTTCTATAAAACAATTCTTCCAGAGAATCAATCAAATATGCAGTAAATCAATAAGAAGAACTTCATTTTCAATTGTCTTATGCATTTTAGCTGTTTGGACAAACAGTAAGATATACCTAGTCATTCAAGGGGCAGCCACATTATCAAATCAAATATCTTTTCCAACAGTGAAGAAAATATCCTTAAAGGTGAAATCTTCAGCAGCGGTAAATTTGGCACCATTTTTCTATAATCCACTAAACACCATACCAATCAGAGGCCACAGGGAAACCATTTTGTTAATTTATTTTGCAATCCCCCTTCTCCCCACTCACAAGAGGAGGGATGAAGAACCAGTTTGTAACAATGTTCTCAGTTGTTTAAGTAGAGGTTCTGGAAGGTTATTACGCTTACACAACGTACATGTAAAAATAGCATGTTAATATCTCACAGCACTCTTCCTAAGCTTAGGCCAAAGAGCGGAATGAGAGAAGAAAGAAAAATGCTCATACCTGGTGATGTCTTACGTGTTATTGCATGCCTTCAATATAGGGTACAGGTACTACATTGTTTATTCATAAGTAAAATGTGTAAATGGACCCTTCTGTTCAGGAGGGACAATAAGAGGACCAATAACAGCTTACAAAAAGTTATTCTACTGGAGAGGGAAAGGGGCATTAAAATAAATATCAGTTACAGTAACATCTAGGAGTCAAGCCGTGGAAGAATACCCTTCTCTAGTAGGAAAAACATTAGCCTCAGTGCTCTTGTTTTTTAGGATGATGCATGGTTGTTAGGTGATCATGAGTCCCAAGAGGCCAGCCCAAATAGGTGCAAAGGTCCAGGCAGACAGAAGTAGCAACTGGGCAGAATTGAAAGAAGGAAAACATGATAGAAAAGATTCAGGAAATACAGCAGGAGTCACCCCAAGGCAAACTGCAAGGCACCAACATTAACCTGCAGCAGAAAGCAGATCTTCTGAACACCAGTCAGGCATTGTAACATATCTAGTGGGTGACCTGCTGGCATGTGGAGCTGAAAATACCCCAAAAGTGTGTGAAAATGAGAACTAAAGTAGCCGTAGATAGATGGGTTAACAGAGTGGTAATTAAACAGCGTTGGCTATCACAAAGTGTTTACAGGTTTTTCCTGTACAGTATAACAAATAAATACGGGATGGGGAAGGAAGTTTCAAAGGAGGAGAGAGATTTTTGTAAACATAGTGGAAAAACAGGAGAAAACACATGCATGTTCAAAACGTTAGGTTAACAGAAGAGGTTAGAATCAAGGACTGCATCAACTGCTACTGTTATATAAAGTATTAATTTTGTTTTAGAGAGAATCAAATTGAATGTGGTTACAGGCTTCAGTAACAGATAGGGTGGCAAATGTTTCCCAGTTATAAAAAAAAATTCTGAGACAGGAGTATTTAAGGGTTCTGTGTTTAGTTCCTCCAGGCCTGAGGCATTGTTAGTTACAAGAATTGAAAAAGTGACAGGAGAATTTTTATTTTGGATATAGAGTCAGATCTGGGAAACAAAGGCAATTTTTCAGTAGCAAAACAGAAAGAATACTTGAATATATTCTCAGACGAAGAAATAAAAATTCAGAAGTGAGATGACCCAGCCCACAACTTTCTGAATCTATGCAAGTCCAGCAGGAAATTGATTTCCACCATCTTTGGGGTCACTAGCATCACCAAAAAGAAAAAATGTCAAATAAGTGATAGATATTCAGATATCACAAACATCTATGGAAACAATGGCTACCTTCCTGGTCAACTTTAAAAACACTGATAGAGACTTTTGGAGTTAGTCACATACACCTCTGCAAATTACTTTGAAAAGCCAGGCCATTTCTTCAAACTCAGCTCAATCATTTAAACACTAAGGTTGTCTCTGAGCTGACCGGAGGACTACACTGACCTGAGAAATAAGCATTTCTCAGTTGGAAGAAGTGTTGGAGTTTCATTAGTTTTGTTGTGTGTTCCTTTGCAGGGAGAAAGAGTAAGTGATAGAAATGTTGTAAGCAATAACAGAATATGATGAAAGCCTATATTGCCGACTCAAAGCCATTCTCTTTTGAAAATTGACTCCAGCTGATGTATTAGCTGATCTTTGTGTGCTATTCTTTTTTTTTTTTTTTTTTTTTTTTACTGGAAGTAAATCTATGACACTGATTTTCCTCAGACTAAAGCATTGAAATATCCTTTAAGAACAATATATCTCTTATTGCTGAAAACAAAAGTTACAACTCTTCAAAACATATTCTACCAAGTTTGTTTATCCTGAGGAATATCTTGTCATCTGTGAAATGAATACAGAAAGCTGAAACGTAATATATATATTTTAGTGAGAATACCCACAGGAAAATCTCCCCTATACTATCAGTATGTTCTCATTAAATTATTGTTCTTCTCATGTAGATCTAAAAGCCATATAACAGAGAACTCAACCCTCAAAAACAATTTTCTGCTATTTTCAGTGTTCACTACAGAAATACAGTATTACTGTCCCCTATTCTTCTTCTGCTATGGTAACTGAGAATTAGCCAACATGAACACACCATAATTCCTATTTGTAAAGTATACAGAAATGAGGAAGACTTTTAATGAGATTTATACCTGTAACATTTTCAGTTTGACTCTAGAGTCTATAAACTAAGTTTGCACGGTACATCCTCTGATTCTTTTCAAGTATATACATAACATTATGTGCAGAAGGCAAGGTCTTGTCAAAATGCTGAAATACAGCTAGCAAAGTGTTGTGTGTTTTTTCTATAATGTGTTAGTAGCAATTTTTGTGTTTCTCAATATCTGGTTATCAGTTTAACTATACATAATATACACAGCCAGTCATTGCCTTAGATGTTTAAGAGAAGAGGAGAAGAACCTCCATCTGTTCCATACACCAAAAACCATTGGAAATTATATAGGTGTTTCACCAGTGCACAATGCAAGATGGAAACTCCTTCTCTCCATTCTTCAACACATTGCAATGCAATGATGTTCTACTGGAAAAAGGACTGTGGAGAAAGCTGTAACTTTTTAAATAGTTTGCATTAGAGAAGGGCTTAAGGAGCACCACCAATGTCTGGAGCCATTAACCAGACTCTAGCAAACCACGAAGCAGTCAAGTGCTTACAGTCCTAACAGATAAATATTTGGTGATAACTGTGGGTCTGGACCCATTAGTTTATCTAGAATAATGGCAGCAAAATACAGGCTTTCATATACTGTTTCAGTCTCACATCCACCAGAGAAGCAAATGGATGCACAACTCAGCAACTCTAAGGCGTGTGAACTGCCTTTGCCTTGAATCTTTGGAGAAGGGACCCTTGCTACCAGTAGCTTGGCAGAGGAGTGCAGGAAAAATCCTGTGCTCTAGAAAGCTGTCTGCCCACAGAGTATCTTCTGAGAAGCAGGTCAAGTTATAATTTCTGGGGAGGTCTTCTAGTAGATACAGACTGCTCTTTGGAAAGTAAATCCATGCACCTGACTGAGGTGTTCCATGGCATTCTGCTTCGTGGCAGTGTGGAAGGCAGTCAAGGGACGTAGATTTTAAAAGAAAAAAAAATATATATGGTTTTGAACTTCACAATGTTCTGCATGCACATTATTGATGACATAGGCAGAATAAGTAATTTCAAAAAGTTTGTATAAATCATTATTACAGTTAGAAATTTTGTGTTACAACTGCATTCATAGTCCTAAAGAAGCTATTTATTAAGTGCAACTATACAGTGGAATGACACATAGAACGACAGAAGAAAGAAAATCCAGCATCCCAGTTTTGCAAAATGATGCATGTGAATCTGTAGTAAAGACAGGAACAGATTTTACAAGAGCTATTTATTCTAAGATAAAACTTCTCTCCTATAAGTAAATTTTGCCTCCTTCATAGAATATGTATCTTTCCCTTCCAAAACGGAACCTGAAAAATGTTGCCCCTCTGACTGCTGTGATCCAGCCTGACTAATATTACATATACAACACAAGGCAGACTGTATGGTACTGAATTTTGTAGTTGAGAATAAATGTATCTAGTTCTGCCAAAGTAATTCCATTTTTAATAGATTAAGCAGCAGATTAACATCATACATCAATTTAATTGAAGATAAAATCTATATGCGCTCCAAAATGGAAAGTAATTTTTTGCAAACTTATATATTCTTTAAGGCAATTACCGAGGAATACATCCATACACCTCTTATTTTTTCTCCTCACCAGACTCAGGCAAATTCAAATGACTTCTCTGTGACTGCTCAGTTCTCTAACAAAAATCCATATCTGAAGATATGCAAGGCAAATTCCTACTTCTCAACAATAATTCTTAATTATTTACTTGTATCAGAAAATTAGGGACAAATTTTGCCAAAGAATAAGCATGTCAGAGACTGTTTCACAATTATTTTCATTCTAAATTACAAAAGAGAAAACCTTATTGGAACAGTTGGTAAATATGCTACAAAACAGAACTGCCCATTCTTAATTCAGTGTCTGTTTGTAGGGTACTTGCTGAATTTTGGGAACTACTATAAACCTTCTGTTTGCAGTTGCTAAATGCTACCAAGCCATCCAAAGTTTTAGAATAGTTAATGTCAATCTAATATTTCATTAACAAGAGGAAGCTGGCTTTTATTGTTAAAATACTTAAGATGACAGGCCAACTCCTTTACAGTTGTATATAACAGCAGGGACTGCTACACCGTCATTGGGCAGGTGCTTAACCACATGAAACAATAAATGGAGCTTTGATAATGTTTAAAAAAGAAAATGTTCATCATAATTCATAACTAAAAGAATCAGGCTTAAACAATATTTGGTAGTTTCTTTTAAAGGTATAGTAGCTATTTGCTTACAAGCCCCCAAAGACCACAAAATCCAGGGTGATCTACACTCAAGAATGCCCAAAGGGTAGACAAGACAGGAAATTTCATAGTGAAAAGAGACATTGTTTCCTTCTGCATTTCTCATAGTTAACTTCAATGCCCCTGATCACTATACTGCACATGGTACAACACGTCCTTTGACAGCACTATGAATTAAGACCTCAAGAATTAATCCATAAGATTTAATAAACAGAAAAAAGAGGCCAGGCAGATTTCATTTACTTGTTACATTTAAGTCGTTGTTTCACATTGAAGTTATTGTTTAAAAGACAATATTTGAAAATATTTTCCCTTTCAGAAATTAGATTCCCTGACAAGGTAATGTAAATTACATTTTGAATATTTTGTTGAAAACCCAAAACTCTCAGGTACTGAGTTCACATTAAGAGAACCTTTCCACTTTATCTAGCCAACACAAGCCTCCAAATGTAGAAAGTTATGAGTGTATGAGACTGAAAATGTCATACTAACCTGGTCCATTTCTAGAAATTTAATTCCTTTTATTTCTGGCTAAGAGACAACTAAAACAACATAGGTGTAAGTATTATTCAGTTTAATTATTTTCCTGAAGGATGCGTTAGGTGCTTACTTTGTCTAAGATTTGTAATTACAAGAATGAAAGGAGGCACCTTGTTTCAGGAGTAGGTTCCCAGTCACCATAGATATCATTGGAGTACCCAAGGTACTTCAGTGACCACCGACATTAAAGTGCTTTGTGCCAACTAGAGTATGTAAACAAAGCTGAAAGGCAAAGTCTCAGCCTTTGAGACAAAGAACATAACATCAAAATTATCTTAAATCATTTTAATTAATTAAAAAAAAAGATAAGTTTTTCTGAAGTGTCTTGGTTCAAAATTCAAGTATAAAACAGAAGAAAGGTGTTAGTAGACAGAAAAACTCAACATATAAGAGCAATCTCTGCTTAATTTAACTTTTAGAATTTGTAAGTAAATTCAGCTATTTAAACTATGTCTCATGTTATGTTGAATCTCCTCTTTCATAATAAATCCTGCCCCACAAGGATATCTATATCCAAAGTACCTATCCCGTAATGTAGACTATAATAGCCCTCTGTGTTAAGAGGAACAGAGACAGAAATAGATACTGTATGACTAAATGCTGATTGACAGTTCTGTCACATGCTCAGCTCTTCTTAAACAAAACTGCAATAAAAAGACTTCATATCATACCACTCAAGAGAGAGTAAAATAGTGTAAACAGATGTAACCCTGTGGAAGAAAAAAAAGTCTGCTTTATTATTATCATAACACACTGAAACATTATTTTTCAAATACATTAGCCAGAGATCAAATTATTCAGTGTCTAATGAGAAAGGAAGTGTTCCTTCTCAATTATCCATTAAAATGCTGCTCCTAAAAAAAAAAAAAAAAAAAAAAAAAAAAAGAGACTGTTACTATGTAAATACTTAAAGGAAAATATTTTCATGGCATGTGGGAAAGAAACAAGAGAAAAATAGTACAGAGACAGTGACTGAAATGTCTGCCAGGTACATATCCAAGACAGCTTAAAAGCCCTTATGAAATGAAACCTAGCTTTTGAAGCTGTCAGAGTTTGCCACCTTGATACATTATTGTACAAGTCTGAAGAATTCCTTGACAGAAGAACTTTTATAAAGAGCAGCTGAGACACTAGGAAAAGCATAGGGCCTCTCTCACAAAATAATGGTTTATAATCACACACATGTTAAAGAAATGTATCATCTTAGTGACTGACAGACACTCGTAAGTGCACAGGCAAGACAACTGCAGCCACCACAACAACTGGCTCTCAAGGCTGGCAAAAGACCTATCAACATTTCTGTCAGAAATAAGACCATTTACAAATTGGTACCTCAATTCTCTCTCACCCCTGCCCCATTTGCTTCCTGTATTTCATTGTCTTGTGTTAAAGCCCAAGAAATAAGTACTAGGTAGAAATCTCTAGTCCATTAGAGAGCTTTAAGCAAAGTCTGAAAATATCTTAAAAATAAAATATTTTTAAAATCAAAAATTTTAAAAAAATTATTGCTTATTTTGTCATCCATAAGTGACACCATAATCAAGAAAATACTTTTCTTAAGGAGTTAAAGACCCAAGAAAAAAATAGAGAAAAATAGATAGGTGGAATAACCGGGAACATTAGAAGGATGCATTTTAAAACCTCAAAAAGATCTTATCAGCAACCCCACAAGACAATCTTTGAGGTACAGATAAATAGAAGGGGAACGTTGATGTGCAAATAGAATGAAACATGTAAAAGTGTTCTTAAAAGAAAGGTACAAAAATATTTCTAAAATTTCCTAGAAACTTATGTGCAATTAAATAATGACTGGACAAAGAGGTGAAAGAAAACCTTACTCTGGACTATAGAAAAAATTAAAACAACATAAGGCTTAGTAAATCCCTGTCTCACAGATTACAGGATGCTCTTCAGTAGAAGTATCATTCAATTTCATGCCATGTTCCAACACCATGTTCCCTAGCCATCAGTATTGAAGACAGCTTCATTGGTACAGTAAACCTTTCATCTAACCTGAGAAAACCACTTATGAACAGCAGGAGTGTCGTGGTTTGATCACGGGGAGACAATCAAAAACCCCGGCAGATGTATTTTCCTTAACCTTTTTTCCCCTTTCCCCTCCCCCCTCCTCTTCTCCCCCTTTTCACTAAGGACAGGAGATTTTGAGAGGAAAGGAAAAGAAGGACAGAGAGAAGAGAGTTGGAAAATTTGAAAACGTTTTACTAATGCTACTAAATAAACATAGAGAAAATTAATACAGAACAAATATTATAGAACCAGTCTCGCAATTCCCAGCAGCTGCTCCGGCAGGATCCTGCAGCCAACCGGAACTAGATTCAGTCTGTCACGAGGCCTCAGCTTGCAGGGACAGCCACAAGGCCTCAGCTTGCAGGGATGGCAGAAAAGAAGAAGCGAAGCGAAGCAGCGGAAGACCCAGCAGAAGAGAGAGAGAGAGTCCTTCTGGTCTCCACCTTTTATATCCAGGAAGTCGTGAACGGGATGGAATACTCCAATTGGTCAATTTGTGGTCACCTGACTCAGACCACCTCCTCTCGTTGCTCCCCCCAATGACCCAGAACAAGGAGGACCAGGTAAATAAATCTTTGAAGACACTACCAAAAATCCTAAAGATGGATTAGGCCAAACACATATCTCCAAATATAATCACAATTTTTTTAAAAAAAAAAAAGGACAGATTCTACAGCACTTTACTTCTATTTGGTTTCACTAACATTGTGATTGTCTCTATATTTGTGATAAGACTCAGAGTTTAAATATTTAAGTCATGATGCTGGTCTTGAGAAACCAATTTTACTATGTTACTGTCATTATTCCAGTTGAAATAATGTTGCCCTCCAGGGAGATAAGAATCAGAAAAAGAGTTGGGTCTGTTCTCATTTCAGACTCTGACCCATGTTTTGGAACTAAATGTATAGTAATTAGAAATAATTTGCTGGATGTGATAGTTCATGACTCTAATACAAACTACGTATGAAGCTGTGATGAATGGAAAACAATCTCACTTTTTTCCAGTTCACAAACTTCAGTGGAATTTAAGTTCATGAAAGATTTTGGTTAAGATGTCTGTATCTATGGGGACTAGACATCCCAGGAAGTACATGTGGTCATAAGGGTGAAACCATAAACATTTATGGAGCAAAGAGAATCTAGTCATCAATTATTGTCAATTATTCTTCACAACTTTCTCCTATTCATTGTGTGATTTTCAAATGGTGCCCTCTTAAAGGAGATACCTTACTTCAGCCATCTCAGACATGCACTCAGAACCCTAGAGCAGCAAATGAAGCCTAACAATCTAAAAATTAACAGGAAAAAAATTCAGACAAAAACAACCTGTGCCCTTACTTATGGCATTATTCAAGTTTTACCTAAGTGTACATGGAAACAAAACTCTTTTGTATGTTTTAATAAGCTGACAACATAATCTCACCTAGCCAATCTTGGAGTACCTCTTCTACTGCTTATTAAACAATCATATAACAGTGCTATCACATATGCAGGTTTTCTGAATACATTATTCAAGCCATCTAACAATTATGTTCAGATTATTATTCAGAATTACTGCTCAACAAGCAGGTTCAAACATGAGCTGCATGTCCTTAGGCTTCTGACTTGCATGAATCTTGGAGAAGTGTTCTCGACTGTGCAGCAAAATTGTTCCATTTGGCAAGTATCTAACATAGCGCATACACAGTTGGCATAATGCATCTGGAACACATCTAACTCCTCCTGTATTTGCATACACATATTTTAGACTAGGCAAATTAGAACCTCAGTTATTCCTGAGCAATTAGGACTTCAGAAACCTTTTTACAGCTTGCCTTGCAACAGTCTGAGGATGGAGACTCTTCAAGATGCCTGAGCAATTCGGAATCTAATCCTGAACTCCTCAGCATTTAACATTGTTTCAGCAAGATAAAAGGCATACTTACAAAGGAAGTTAATGTATTTTCTTTAAAATTCAGATTAACAGAGTTGGCTACACAGATGTAAAATCATGTGGCCTCACTTCTACTTTTCCACTCTAATACCTGAACCCCACATTCAACTAGGAAAAAGTTGCTTATTTTCAGCAACCAAGTGCACCATCACTTAACAGAAATTGGCATTGAAGGAAACATGAGAATTTATTCCACACATAATGAGATCAGATATGCAGTGAATAAGTGATAAAACACTGTTACCAAGTACCAAAACTAGCCTAGAGGTTAAACTTGTGGTGGAAATGTGCAAGGATCAACACAGGGCCAGTTGTAAATGCAAGAAATGCCCTTTATTCCACACTCAGTTGGTACTCAATCTGGAAGTCACCACAGTTTCTTTCCAGAGAAGAAAGAATCTGTCCAAGGTGGGTATAAACATTATTTTAGAGCAACAACAGAGAACTAATTAATCTTGCAACTGATTTCCTAAATTCATTTATGTGGAAATTGGGTAAGTCAAATTATTAAATCAAATATTTCTTTCATGTTTGCCAAAGATTAATGCATCCAGAAGAACCTCCAATGAAGATCTAAATCCAAAAATTCTCCAATAGCTCAGTTTGGTTAGATAGCTCGAGCATTTTTCATGAATATAGATATTTTTCTTTCCTGGACAGGGTGATCAGACCCCAACAACCTGCATTATACTGCTGATGTGAAGTATACATAAGAGATCATAATAATGAGCAAAATCATCCTGTGGCTCAGAACCAATTCAGCACTTTTATTTCCAAAGCATTCTCAAGTATGAGCATGGTGTTGTAGCTTATACTAGGTGAGTGCTCTGGCAGATGTCTGGTCTAAGGTCAGCACAAAACCTTCTTCAGTTTCATTTTTCACTCACTGTGTGTAACAAAAGAAGTGCCAGAGTTTGCATGTTAAGGGACTCTTGAAAACAAGGTATCGGAAAGTATAAAGAAATCATTAGCACTGATTCAGCATTTCATTAAAACTAATCTTTTATATATATATTTGTTTTGGTAATGAGTGCTTTAATCCTCTGTCTTAAAACTAAACAAAACCCCAAAACAAAAAAAAAAGCCCAGCACTGATGAGCAATCTTGCAATAATGAATCAGTGTGCACACATGAGGGAAAAACAAATGCAGTTGGGAAACAGATTTTGGTGTCAAGTTTCCCCAAGTGTTGTTATAAATATCAGGAAATTAAAAAATGCTCTTAAAATGCATGAACATTATTTAGGTCTTTAATCTGGAAGGGGCATGATTGATTTTGCAGGGTGGAAACTGCCAACTGTACCAGTGCCTGCAGATGGAAGGGGCCGGCACATAGCTGCCAATTTCAGGGAAGATATTTAAACTACTCTCTAAAATGGATTGCAAAAGCTTGTTGTCTTCTGCTTGCTCCTCTGGGTTCATGCTGCACTAGACAGCTTTGGGGGAGAATGGCAGCAGAACACGACTATTTTAGGAATGCCAAAAAAATGAAAAACCTAAACCTCTGAGGGCAATGAGGCCACAAGCTGAACTCGAAATAATAGTCAACTAAAATTAAGGAATCTCAATATTTACACAATGGTCATTTTACACCATGGTGAGAGCAAAACTGACCTTTAAAGTCTAAAGTTCAGTTTTACATCCTTATAAGTGAACAAAATCTTCACACAAGGAAGAACATTTTCTGGAAACAAAACTACGCTGTGTGAAACACGTACTTGAAGTCCCTGTTGCACTGTAGAAAACAGTAAAATATGACAAAGAAGTAGTAGACTAATTTCTCAAATGAAACCATCTTTAAATCCAAATGCTCTTAAGTCTCAGCTTGCTTATTTCCATGAATATGTGTCAGATTTGAGAATCTGATTCCTGATAAAACATTTTGGATGTACAACTTTAGACTATCAGAGTTGAGCAGCTCCAAGTCACATTTTTACAGCCTCAAAAACTCTTTGTACAGCCATCATGTTAGTATAAAGAGAATCACACTTTTTTTTTTTTTTTTTTTTAACTATCAAACTTACTTGGCTTCTTCTGTTCTTTCAGTTGGGTAGAAATACTTACCTCTCCTCAATTTTTACCTTATCTTTTCTCCCATATTGTAAAAATAATTTCCAATCGCAGAAGGAAATTGAGTAGTGTAAAGCAATCTTTTAAAGCCATTTTCTATAGCTTTCTTCTTTCAAGGAGTATCTATTCCCTTTCCTTCTGCTCTGCTCTGGAAACTGTGCTTATGCCAGCACCTTGTTAAACTGATTGCTGAGTCTTTTCCTCTGGAATTTAGCACCACTACAGCAGGTTAGTAACAGTGGCTGTCTCAAGTATCTTGTGTTAAGGACAGATCTGAAAAGTTATCTGCACTGTGGAGTAAAGCTGTTTTGCTGGCAGTGAGAATACTAGAATGGATATAAAGTGTCTTCAGGAAAATTGTCTTTAGGACTGCAACACATTAAAGACATCTGAGTGGCAGAACTTCATCCCTGCTTTAGTTCTACCAGTATAACACACATCCACATATGTGACATGAACTCATTCTCCCCCTCTTAAGGATTCTTCCTCTGTACTTCTGCTCTTTTTCAATTATTATTTGCAGACCTAACCTGCAGACACTTGTACCACTACAGAAATTAAATCACTGGCCTGAATTTATCCCCAGTGCAAAAGACTAAGGAAGGTGCAAGATAAGCCCTTCGCTTTCTCTTTCTTTTTGAAACATTCCTTTCATACTGTACTGCAGGCTTGTGAGATATACTCTAACATCATTTGTTACATATTTCATACTGTAGTGCCATGCTTGATTACATCAATCTATACAAAACAGAAACTGGCAGCCAGTCTCCCAATTTCTGCCAACTGTAAAGGTTAACATGTACGTTGGCATAATGTGGGTGTGTAAATAAGGGAATTTGTGTAGTCCTTTATTTAGCAATGTAAGAAAACATATTTCAGGTCGGAGATGAATAGTTTTCCTTCCCTCCAGGTGTCTATTTTCTATTTTGGAAATTTCAAGGAAGGGATTAAACATGCACAAGCACTACTTAGCAACAAAACACTAGGGAACCATACTGTGTGTACTATAACTTCATTTCATAAGACTATCATCACAAACTGCCAGTATTTCATCACTGCCAAGATGTCTTCGGAGAGAGACAGGAGAAGTCAAGGAAGTGGCTCTCAAGACACGCCCAATAAGCTCTCTGCCATCACTCAAGCCTCCCATAAGGCAAGTTCATCATCCCCAGGGATAATTAACAAATTTACTTCTAGACCAGCAACCTTTAAGAAAAAACATTTGCCCAATCAAGTAGGTTTATGTTTTCAATTTTGCACCCTTAGAAGTTCTTATTGTTGAACAAGAAAAGACATAAATCAACAACTGTCTTATACAAAAACTGACTGCCAGTATAAAACAAAGCTATATATGTTTCTGTATTCATAGACCAAATGCTTTTCTAATCTGATGCAGAAATCTAGATTAAATTAAGCTAATGAAACTGATATGAATTTTCCCTTGACATTTTATCCTGGAGTTCCAGAAAGTAGCCAAACAATTTGGCAAGAATAAACAGTTATTTAACAGGGAGGATAAAAAGGAATGATTGATGTACCTGTTCCCTGTTGTTCACAGGTTTGGTTTGTGTAACAATCAGTGGTGATAATTATTAAACAAAAAATTCAAATAAACATCCAAGAATGTTTAAGTAATGCTGGCAACAATATCTTATTTGCCTCCCTTCTATGTATGATGTACTGTCTTCCGCTAATTTTAAACTGTAGCAGTACATTCCCCTGCTAAAGCATTAGAAAACAAAATGTTACAAGTCATGAAACACAGACAGTAGTGATGAGATAATTACTTCCGAGGATGCTGGTCTTCTGAATCTCCAGGACAAGATGTAAGAACCGAAGGAGAAAAAATAGTGTGCAGCACTCATTACAGACTGCATGAAGGTGATCAAGCCTTTAAGCTGACTGTGTAATGGCTTAAACATTGAAGAAACCTTAGTCCAAAATAAAGGTGGTGACTATATACGCAGCAAAGTACATGCAACAAATGACAGCTTTTATGCATGATCACCTCTGCTTAAATACAGAACATTAGCTAAAGACTCTCCCTGTCAAGATTCAAAAGCCTACAGAAACAGAAAATCCCAAATTGAAGCTTCCATTTCCTACCTGCATCTATGGCTCTACCTTTAACTTACGCAAATGGAACTAAGTAAAAATAAGTTTTCTGTGTAATAAGCTATGAATCCATTGCTGTTATTTTTGTGCCTGCTTTGCTGGTGTGATGTGTAACATAAGGGTCAGAAATGAAAATGTATGTCTTCTCAAAGAAAATGAGATAATGACCACAAAAGAAACCTAGTATCTTAAAACAGACAGCCACTGGCTGCACATCTTTAATAGAAGTGATACAAGCTACATACCCTTACAAATTGTGATGTACTCAAGCTTGCCATGTTTGCAATTGTCTTCAGACAAAAATCTATAAAAAATGTGAAATGCAATTATAGAATACAAAAAAAAAGACCAATAGTTAAGGTGAAAGACTTCCACTTGAAAGTGTTGGATTAATATTATGAAGTATTCTCCAAATGAAATGGCCAGCTGGAAAATTTGAAAGGCAAGCATAAATTATGTGATTTATGTTTGTTGCTGCAAAAGCACAGATCACTTTTCTTATATTCTGAACTGCAATGCCAAAGAAAAAATATTCCCTAACTTGACTAATAAAAGCAGAGGCCGAGTTTCAACCAGAAGTAAAGGCATGAGATGGGACTCCTAGAAGAGGACTTATGGAAGACACTTGTAAGTCCAAACATCAATATTCCAGTATGCTCACATTGGGCCAGAGCATAAAAACATTTAGATTGAAGGATCTGGTGATAAGAAAACATGTGAAAATGCCACCATCAGATCAACACTTAATTAATCTCAGTAAATATGAAGCTATTTTTATATGTCAAAATATGAATATACTGTAATTAGTTTTCTTCTTCAAGGAAAGACTAATTTCTTAGGAGAAATTATGCTCATCTTTACATATATTACTGCAAAATTAATAATGAAAACCTACATCAGAGATTAAGCTAGCACATGTAAAACAGATTCTTTAAAATATTAAGAATTACTTAATGTAACATTTTATTTTCAGTTGTGAATGTAAACAGATAAGCTAAACTTGTTCTGCTAGAAAAGTCAGTTAACTAAACAGGATTTGTAAAGATCAGCTCAGAAACTGCAAATATCGCAACTGTATATTTGCACAGTGCATACCAGAGTGGGCCCTAATATCACCTGCAGCCTCTAAACACTACTGTACTATTGCTCTTAATAGTAACAACAACAACATTCATCTTGTTGGATATAGCAGTCCCTATTTTTGTATTCACAGTAAAGCTTTAAAGAAATTTCAAGGCACTTTCACGGGTAGTTTTTCTTAAAAAAAATTCCAAGTGTTTAACCATAATCACTATTGGGAAAATACATTAGTAATGTACACTTTAAAGCACTTCTGAAAAGCTACACTCCTAGTACCAGGTAAATGATATATGTTTTAGAAACACTTATGAATACCTATTCACCTATTAGTCTGGCATGGCCTCAAAACAGTATTGGCTAAACAATAGTGCGTCTATCATGGTTTTGTATATGGTCAATCAAGTAAACAATAAGCATTTAAAAAAAAATGCTTGAACGTGTGCTTACACAGCAGTTTATTCAGATCCATTATGGACATCCAAGTAAATAAATGTTCTAAAGTCCATAACTATATATTCAGTAAATACAGAGCTTCTAGTTTCTATAGAATAAATAACAAGCACTATAACAATACCACAATCACAGGGGTTTATCCAACAATGTACTTCTCCACAAAAAAAAGATTTCATAACTTCTCACTGGCATTTTTCCCCCCATCATTTCTTTCTTTTGTTTTTAAAGAAATATGTTAAAGGGGAGAACATTACTTTTCAAGAAGCTGTTACTTGTCAGAAAACACAACCATTACAAGAAATAATCACATGGAATGAATTTTTTTTCATGGGAGTCCCTGTAAAACTATAGGCCCTATTTCAATCTCTCCACGTTACCTTGGTCACCAGCAGACTTAGATGAGTTCTGCAGTTTGGAGCCACAGTTTTACATTGATGGCATTTATTACTCTGAGTAATTGCTCAGCAAACATTCAGGAAGGGTTTTGTTCCTAAGCACAAATACCAAAGGAGAGTAAGCTCTTTAATAATCTGATGCATACTTATATGTGGGTGAGAGCCTGCCTTTTCCAGCCATCCTGAAAGCCCTTTACCCTCCATTCTTCTTTCATTCATGTTTTAGTAGTGTCAACAGGAAGAATGATACTCTAGAGATGAAACAAGTAACTACTACTCATAACAGAATTGCAAATAGATAAAGAGTTAACATTAGGACCTTATATATGTTTTGTAAGAAGCTGAGAGCCCTTAAAGGAGCATGAAAAAATTATTTTGGCCACTGTGTCATAGTGTCAAAAAACTCACTATTAATTCTTCACGGGCCTTGGAGTGAAGAAAAGATATGGATAGATGGGAACAAAAAGAGAGAGCCTAATCAAGAAGCTTTCTCCTGCAGAAGCCCAAGAATTAGCAATTTAGATCTTCTTGGGTGCACCAAGATACCCTCATAGATATTTAAAACAGGTTTTAAATAGCCAAAATAGACAAAGCAAGGCTTTTGCCTTTAAGACAAGACTACCACCTGGACCACTAAAATGATGCTTTTCCAGCCTCCAAGGCATACTAAGTTTGGAAGAACACAAAAATGTCTTAACCTCTCATAGATGGCAGAGGCTTCCATATTCCAAGCAGCCTGTAAATTTGAAGTAGTCTAATATATGTACATGACACTCTTGCAAGTACTGAAATTAAATAATGAACTACTTAAAGTTTATTCATGGATATTCATGTCAGGATCTACGTGGGCTTGGGAGAAAGGAAAATTTTCTAAATTAATAACTCAGGAACAGTTTGCTTAGTGTATGTCCTAATTCAATATTTTCAAATGCATTTTTTTTTTTACCAGTTCTGCTCTTATTTAGACTTCAGCCAGCCATTGAAATCCCTTTCTAAAGGTCCAACAAATAAGCTAAATAAACACAGAAACAACACCCTTGATTTCAGGAAGGCTATGTACTCACCAGTGTACAAAAGCCTGAGTTTAATGACTTCAGTCAGATTTCAGGGATGCTAAGATAGCAAGCAATACAGACCAACGGGTTTTACGATACATCATCATTCTACTTCATCAATTGCATAGCATTTATTCTTGATGTGTTGCTGGGAAATACAACACAAAAACTGCTTTGTTGACACTAGATTTGTTACTATAATCCACATTTTATTAATAAGGGAGAAGAATATCTAAGAGTGGTAGAAACAATAGGACTATATTCTAGGAAGATTTCAGAACAAAAATAATGCCTTAAATCAGTTCATAAATTTGTCTTCAATACAGAAAGAAATGTCTTTATGTTTATCTTTTTAATTACTGGGTTAATTTTCTCATTTAATTTATGTGATTTCTTTTGGAGGATCTATCTTATCAATGTATATAAATATCTGACAAGAAGTGACAAGGAAGGTAGAGCCAGGCGCTTTTCAATGGTGCTCTGTGATGGGACAAGAAGCAATGAGCACAAACTGAAACACAGGATGGTCCCTGTGGGAGAAGATCAGGGAATGCTTTTTGACTGTGAGGATGACTGAGCGTTTGCACAGGTTGTCCAGGGAAGCTGTAGAGTCTTCCTCCTTGGACATATTCAAAAGCCATTGGGACACAGTCCTGGGCAACCACCTCTAGGTGGCCCTGCTTGAGCAGGGCAGTTGGACAAGGTGACCTCCAGAGGTCCCTTCCAACCTCCACCATTCTTTGATTCTGTAAGAGCTACTTATTCCAATTGATTAATTTTAAATTGTTTAGTCCTGTCTCAAAGTCAAGCAATTTCCATAGAAACTGGATGTTCCATAACTTTTGGTGAATAATGTTTCCATCCACACAAAAATAAAATAGACTTTCTCAGGATTTTCGGGATCGGTTTTCTGGTTTTGTTTTGTTGGGGTTTTTTTGGTTTTGGGGGTTTTTTGTGGTTGGTTGGTTGTGGCTTTTTGTATCTTAATAAACTTAATAGCACTGAATTCCCCAGCCCACTACCTGAAAACAAACAAACAAACAAACAAACAACAAACTACTAAGGTTACTTTGCTGGTGTTTTTTCAAATCCTGAAACCTGCATTTGGATTTTGGTGACTATATCAAGCAATGAAGGACTGAGATCTACTAGACAAACCCCAAAGCAAATATTTCATCCTAGATTTAGTTAAATAGGAACATTAGTAGTATTTCATTCAGATTAGTGTAAAATTCTATAACACAAAAATGAAGCAGGAATAGTTAATTTTAAATATACTTATTCCTATACCAATAAAACCAAATTATGTTTTGATTCCAAACAAGATAGCATGTATTTACCTTTTGCAGAATTTAAATTGGTGCTTAATTTTAAACAATTCTTCATGTGCTTTGCTTTACTGGTGTTTGCATAAGACTTTTGGTCCAATTAAACCACTAAGTTGTGGGGTTTGTTTTTTTTTTTTTTTTTTAAGTGATTGCATTATTTAATATCATACATGAGAATCACAGAATCACAGAATCACAGAATGTTAGGGATTGGAAGGGACCTCGAAAGATCATCTAGTCCAATCCCCCTGCCAGAGCAGGAACCCCTAGGTGAGGTTACACAGGTTACAGAAGTAACATTATAGTTATGTTTTGATCTGTTATAAAATGGAGGTGTAATCACTACACCCTGCACTCTGTGCTGTATAAGTGGAGATACTTACTACTCCATTAACGTTGTCCAGCGAGGTGGCAGTCATACATTTGTTTTACTTTACTTTAAGGATTGCATAATTAGAAAGTCAATTAGAGATGAAAAATGAACATATAACTTTTTTTTGCAAGCTCAACCTAACACAGATTACCATACACCACGATGAATATTATTTACAGACAAGGTTCTGATTTCACTATGCAGAGAAATAGATGAGATGAGAGTCAATTTATAGCAGTGATTTTATAAGTTGTCTTGCTGAAACTGGCTATGACTTTCCTCAGCATGAGTTTATCATGGAAAAAAAAAGTCCACTTACTTTGTAGTAATGATGTAGTGAAAGGAGGCTCCTCAAATATTTTTTTTCTTTTCCACTACAAAACAAAAGCAAAGTTTTCTTCAAAGAATAAGCCATGGAGTTCCACGAAAAAAACCCTGACAACTTGCTTCTTGATAATACCATCTCTATGTCTACGAGAAGAGAAGAGGCCCTTCTACCCTTCCGCAGCTGTTTCTCATCTCTCCTTATAGAAAGACACTGTAATAAAATGCTAATCAGACACAAATTAAGCACCCTTTTGAGTCATCTGTGCTACATACAGGCAATAATGAACAAGTCACTGAAAATGAACTAGTTAGGTTTGAAGAAAATACAGTGCTCTTAATAAATACCAGGAACTTTCTCCACTTGTATTTTTTTAAAACTGCTGATAAGTATAATTAATACCTTCACTTTCAAAGTTAACATTTTTGCTTGCTTATACAACTGACCAAAAAACAGGCTACTCTTTGTACTGAATATTAAATTTTGTACTTTTTCAGCCATGTTTAGTAAAAAGGCTATCCAAAGGAAATTTACTTTAGGATTTAAAGTAATTTGTGAAGATTTTTTTTTTATTGTTAGAGTTTTAAAACACTGCTGTTATCAGCTGAACTAAAGTCTGCCTTCACCCACCAACCCCGTTTAGAGCTATCAATCCATAAGTCACTTGTCTTTTAACAATTACTGTAAGAGGCTATAGCCAAGACATTTAATAGTCTTTTAAAATGTTTCGATATAATATATCTTGAGAGTTTATTCACTAGTTTTTCCATTAGCTTTTTTTTCACCTATTTTCTTGTCATATGGCAGCTTATCATGGGTCCAGGAGCTATATTCTAAGGCTAGTGGAAATACTTCCACTGACATGCAGTCGTGCTCAAGATCTTATTAACTATTTATCTTTTAAATTTATTTATTAAGTGTTTTTCTACTCTTGAAGTGTTTATTCTAGCAGAACTTCAAGCAAAGCCATCTGTAGTATCTACTGGTTTAAAAAATACATAAAGTAAAATACATAAAAGACATAAGAGAAACTCCTATGTGAACATAATGTTTCTTTAAGGCATATTATCTATTACTGAAGATACCGCACTATTATCAGCAGTAAACTATGCTATTACAGCTTTAATAGGTGGCTACAAAGCCACATCAGAGGAACAAATGGAGAGACATGAAAGTTCAAAAGATCAATAGATAAGCAGCATGTTATGTGATAGTTGAAATGAGATCCTCTGAGAAATGAATCTTGTGCCATAATAAGCAAGTAACCCTATGTGACTTGAGATCAACTTTAATATATGATTAGACTAAAGATACACAGTCTGCAAAATGCCAGTAAACAGATAATAAAGGTACCATGCTCAGATTTGGCTGTTGATTTGAGAGCTGTCTTTCAGAACAACTCCTCTTTCTCTACAGAATTCCTCCCACCGTTACAGGAAGACAAAATAAATATAGTAAGAAGTAAGAAGTGTTCCCTGTTGTGACATAGAACATTGCCTACTCTGTATATATATCTTTCCTCCCTCAGCTTTTAGTGAATAGCCAAAAATAAATAATTAAAAAAAATAGTCTGAACTTATGCTTTTCAGTTGTCCTTTACCACACTTGGGTTTTTATACATTTCTTTAGTATTTCCAGCATTTCACTTCTTGTGAAGTGTCCAAGCTTCTCTGGTCAAATTTTCAGGTGTCCAGAAGGTGAAACAAGGGCATGCATCACCTTATTCTGTTTTAAAGACAAGTTAGGTCTGATGGACCTCTCATGTAGGTTCACTGCACATGTGGCTGATCCAATTTTGTGCCGTAAATCCAGTGTTTCAGTGCACATCAGGCTCACAAACATATTCTGTCTCTGACTTCCTAGAAAAGAGAAAAACTGCTTTTGAAAGACCAAGTGATGGCTGGTATATCAGAAACTGAGATCATAATTTGTCGTACGCAAACATATAGTTAAGGATGCAAAACTAAAAGCTAGAAAATAATCTTTAAAAGTTTTACCTCAGAATATCAAGCTATTAAAAACAAGGCAAAGTTAACTGAAACAGGTTTTTGGTTTTACTAATTTGAAAATGTGCTCACAGATTATGCAGCTAACTTCCCATCCAGCAACAGGACAGTTTAGAAATAAAAGTAAGACTTTTCTATTAAAAGAAAAAAAATTACCATTAAAATGTTCAGCAATGCAATTGAACTTATTTTTCCATCTCAGCATATGAAGGGCCTTTAGGCATTCAAATGTAAGACAGAATTTTGTGCATATCTAGATTTCCATTTATTCTTCTTTCAAAACCCTTCCCGAAATCTCATTGTTTCAACACCTTATTGTTTATTTTCTTTTCATTGCTTTACTTAACTGTATAGACAGATATATATTCCTCGTTGCTCCCATTCTCTGCCTTCCCTAAATGAGGAAGGGCTATTTGAAAGAAAGACAAAAAGGGAAAGCTGTTAACAGCAGCTAACTTTGCCCTGGTCTTGGCCTTTACATAGATTAGTGCAACATATGGCCTCAGATAAGAGCAAAACGTTTGAGAAGGGTCTTACTGGGGAGGGCACACTAAAACACTACCTCTAGGTATACCAGTTTTGACACACCTGAGTGCACCACTGGATTTGTGCTTTGGTCCTTAAACATGAGAGCCTTTCATCTTTTCAAATTCTTTAGGCTATGTTTGTCCAGACTACTACAGCAACAGGATTTGGAAGGGCAGACACACGAAAGGCAAGTCCACTTAATCTAGAACGTGCTTGTTGAAATTAGGAAAAAATTGTCAAAGATTCACTTGGAAGGAAAGAACAGATCATAGCTGCACTCACTCGCTAAGCTGTACATTATCCCACAAAATACAAGGTGGGAATTTGTTAGAGATATAAAAGGTAATCCATAACACACTGAGTAAGATCTCTGACTTACGCAAGTAGGGAAACAACCGATACTAAGATACACATTCCTTCCTCCTCTTTCCCAGGTGTTTGATAGCTACCCCTCTGCTGAGACGGCTGCCAGTCACCCAGTCAGCAAAGGGGAACTCATGCTGCTCACTCAGCAACTCCAAATCACAGCATGGCATCTTAATACAAGCCCAGTCTCCAAAGGTGTTTAACTTAAGGTGCTGGATGGTAAACTGGAGGAGCTGGGGCATAGCCATGTATTCTCTTTTGTCTTCTGTTACAAAGGTGACAACCTTGGATAGAGGGATGAGATAGCAACAGCGAAAAGCTACAGGAAGACTCAGCAAGTATCATCTGCTACACACCTTAGACCTACTTCAGGATATTTTTTCAAAGTGGTTCACAAACTTAAAACTTTTAGAACATGTTTTTAATTGATGGAAATATGACTGCTATGCAAGAGTGCAGCTACATACAACATTGACAAATAGAGTGCTAGCATTCTTAAACCTTCAGACTTCACTATTGTTTTCACTCAGCTGCTGCATTTGGTCTGACCTGTCCACAAAACCTTGCTAAAATGGCTTCTGTTGATTTTTTTTTCTAGATCAGGTGCCTTTCTCTTCCATATGCAGTCTCCACTATTAAAACTACGTAAGGTCTCCTATATTTACCATGAAGGACCGTGCAGATATCACCTTTCATCTAGGAATTTACACAGAGAGATGGTTTCTGTATTGTCCCTCAAAAAATGTTCTCAAAATGTTTGAATGAGATGGACAGAACCACAAACAAAACCTCAGTGTTTACCTAAACAACTTCACACTCTCCTACAAAGTACTGCTAGATATAAAGGAAATTTATTATTAGAACAGCTGTAAACAAAACCAAATACCATGTATTAATATTTCCGTTCCTTTCCTTCTTTCCTGACAAATTCACTTCTAGAACATAAAGAAGTTAAATGAAATCTCATTTATCCTTTCTCTAATGCTGAATTGATTGGACACTGGTAAAACCTGAGCATCTCAAAAGTTGAAACCATTCTGATTTACATGTTGATTAGGCTGATAGGGCTACGGTCACAGTGTATGTATACACAAATTCCTGCCATTTCTATTAATTCAATGTGTAACAATGCATATTTAGCTGAGACTCAGATTTCATGTTTATAACTTGATAAATTAGTTTAGAGCTGCTGAGGAGATAGAATCAAACTGCTGTGTTTACACTATGTTGCCTCTTCGACTGTGACTATATAAAAACAGCATTTACTAAAGGAAATGGAAATTCACTTTGGTCATGAATACTCTGCTCAAGTAAAAGTTCTGGAATTTAAGAAGCACTTAGTTGCTGCATTAGGCCATTTAGGATGTTTCAGCGTCTCAATTGACTGTAATACCAATCTGTTCAAGTGCCCTGTTAATGACCTTCCATCTCACAGCAAGCTCAGGAATCCAGTGTTTATACTTTTTTTTTTTTAACTATACCATGAACAGACTGAAGGACAGATCCTTCTTCCTCTACTGTCACAGAAGGGTGTAAACTGTTAACATTATTTAAAAAAAAAAAACAAAACTAACCTTTATGCCTCTTAATGAAAATTATCATTGCAAAAGTTAGAAAAAGGGAACCACTTAAAATTACAGAGTGTAAAACATTAAGAAATGTACAATTTTAAGTGTTGTCTCTAAACAAACAAAAAATGTATATACTAACTTCCATGTTGCAGCATGAAGAGTTCCGAGTTTTGTGTTATCGTTCTAAATGAATACCTATGACATAGTAATATGGATCTAGACTGAGAAACACCACTGCCATTTCCCAAAACACTCTCCAGAATTTTAAATAGTGAGCAATGTAATTTAAATTTAGAGGGCTGGATCGTCAGCTGGTGCCACTGCCACAGAGATAGCTTCACTACACTCAAAAATCTTAGTCATTTTCACAAACTTAACCTATGATCCAGAATATCTGCTTTGCTGACATGAATGTTTAATCTTCTATCCTGCCAGGTCTTCTACTTCATCAGCTGGACAAAGAGCATGAGAAAACTTCCTTGAGTGATGTCATTAGCACTTGTCTATATTGTTTACATTTTACTGTGGCAGCCTCTAGTGAAAATTTCTGTTACAGTATTCTGGAAACTGCTAAAGCTAAATTCCATTTTTTTAATCTTTCTTCACAAGCCTCAAAAGAAAACTACTTACAAGTTTTGCACTCACTGTGTGCACCAAACAGCAACATGATCCCATGAGATTTCACATCTATATGCATTTTCTAAATTGTCACAAAAAAAACAAACTGTAAAGAAAAAATCTTGTGATACTCTCAGAAGGTTCTAAAACCTGAACACTAATTATGGAGAGTAATATAGAATTTAGAAAGTAATTGCTCCACCTCTCCCTCTAACAGAAATTTGAGAATGTAAGATACTTGGCTTGCTTTTAGGATTTTAGGTTTACATATCTGGGAGAGAAATCAATGCCTTTGGAAAACACAAATTCTTTTAGGATATTCATTCTTAAAACCCTCAGTGGACTATGGGAACAGTACCTGTTCTAGGATAACAGCTATCACACAGTACTTGATGTGCAGTTATAGACAGATTAGGGCCTTACAATGTTGCAATAAGACAATCAGACCTATGCAAACATAAAGTTAAGGCTTTAAATTGTGACTGTTAAATGGACTTGGTTCAATTTAATTTTTATCTCATTCATAGAATAGATCACCTCAGCCAATATGTCTAGTTAAATATCTCATCCCTTAATAACACTAGATAGCAAATACCACCACTGAAATTAGTGGGAATTATATGGCTACAGTCAGTCTGTACACTCCTGGTACTGCAGTCTGACTGCAATGTGAATTATTGTGTCCCTGTATTAATTCTATCAAGAAGAATATATAGAAGGACTTCGTTAATACTAGCTAACATTTAAACCACTCTAGTTAAATCAGTTTTCGTTTTTTAAAATGCATTTTCAACAAAATACTTTCTATTAATACTTCCTTAATGTTTAATTTAAATTTATTTAAATGTGCTGTGGAGAAAAGTATTTATCAAATATTAATACTTCTTATTTCCCAATGAGTTCATAAACACCTTAATCCTCATTTCTAAACCATTAATAGACTCTTTAGGAGCATGCTTCTATGGATTTTCATTTCCATCATTGTGGAAATACGTTTCCGAAGTATAGCAAATTGTTAAATTGGGTACCTCTGACCACAACTGAAAAGAAAGCCACACGGCAAAGTAAGAAAATAAACCATCTGCACTTAAGATATCTAAGTATTGATTTTACAAAGGGAAATTTCATTTCAATCAAAACAAAGCACCTGATGAGATTCAGTTAATCTTGGTTTGAGTATTATGGACACACCTACAAATATGATGTTCTATTTCAGGCACAGCATACAGCGAATGCAATAGACTTATAATCCAGTTGTAACAGAAGCATTTAGTAAACTTCCTCAAAAGCAGAAAACTTCATAGAAAGACATTTTCAGGTAAGTAAATAAAACTCTGGATATTTCTGAGAGTACCACAAAAAGGAAGCCATTTTCTGGGCACGCAGAAGCCAGCTTTACAAAAACCTAGAAAATTAGCTATGCACTCTTGAGCACCATCTACTGATATTAAGTATTTTCCTGTTTACAGAAATGGCACTCAAAGGTGTATCCAATTGAATCTTCTCAATAGCTCTGAAGCAACAGACAGAACTGACAGATTTGCTTGTACAATTTCTTGGCACAGAGAGCTTACACCTGTAACACATAATCAAGCCTACTGTGCTGCAACAACAACAAAGTCTTATACAAACTGTTGCACTGTTGGGTTCGTCAGCTAAAAAACTCCTCTAGAACAAACCATGATGCAAACGGATTTATTTTAGTAATAATCCAGCCACCTACATTTTTATGTGTTGAGAAAGACGAGATTGGAGGAGGAAGACATTATAATAGACCATTTTTAATTTTTTAAAACAGAAACTCAAGGAAAAATTAGAATTTTCACTTAAAATACAACTAAAGCTGCAGTAATAATATAAACAGGTTTTTTCTATTGAAGTATTGAAATAGTAAAAATGACATAAACGAGGTGTTACTTAGTCCAATGGGGTTTTTTAATATAGTCAGTGTTTTGTAAGAGCAGAAACTTCATTTAACACACATTTCTACTACTTTAAATGGAATAGCATTTCTCAGGTTTTTGAACCTCAGGTATGTTTAACTTCTTCTGGTATCTCAGAGGCCTGCTTTGAAAACTTTCTTAACCAAGAGGCTAAAGGCTAAAAAATATTTACTTGAAACGTTAGAAAATTATGATATGATGCTCTCTTCAGATTTGTCTTGTCAAATACCTTTTTTCCTTATCAGTAAATAATAAGAAAGACTGATTCCATTTACGAGAAACTAAAATGTTTGTGATTAGATTTTCTGTAAAAGAGGAGAAGCTTGCTTTCTCAGCTCCTTAAGTCTGCTGGGACAGTCCAAAAATTCTCATTGCCTCATTTCAGTATGCCAGTCTTAGTATTTCCATACTTCTCTTGAAAAGCAGAGATTTCTTATTTAGAATACATCTTCAGATGTCCAGGGTCTGAAGCACTAAGCCTCATACAGGTGTGCAACACCCTGATGTTTGCAGACTGAGTTCCATGGCAGAGAGCACAAAGCCTTTAAACCTGAAGAAGTCAAAAGGACACTGTTTCCCCAAAACCTAAAAGCTGTGATTTAGGCATCTTCTGGTGCATTTATTAGTTCATTTATGTTGGTGATTTTTAGTTCTTTTTGCTCACTGAAAGAGGCCCACAATGTATTCTCCCTGTTCTCCCCACATTGCTGAAAAGCAGCAGGGTTGTGTAGCTAAGGGGAATGGGGACAGATGGGCAGGCCAGAGGTGTGAGATGGCCATTGGCTTGAGAAACAACCACACTAGGCTGCCTTCATTTGCAAACCGGAGAACTGATTTGTGGTTTGCAAGTTTTAGGGAGGCGTATGATGTGGCACAAGTCTTATCAGGAACAGCTAAGAGAACTGGGGTGGTTTATCCTGGAGAAAAGGAGGCTGAAGGGAGACCTTAGCGCTCTCTACATCTACCTGAAAGGAGGTCATAGCAAGGTGGGTGTTGGTCTCTTTTCCCAAGAATCAAGTGATATGATGAGAAGAAATGACCTCAAGTTGCACCACGGGAGGTTTAGATTGGATATTAGGAAAAACTTCTTAACTGAAAGGATTGTCAGGCATTGGAACAGGCTGCCCAGGGAAGTGGTTGAGTCACCATCCCTGGAGGTGTTTAAAAGACATATAGATGAGGTTCTTAAGGACATGGTTTAGTGGTTGACTTGGCAGTACTAGGTTAAAAGTTAGACTCGATGATCTTAAAAGTCTTTCCAACCAAAACCATTCTATGATTCTATTTCTGGCCTGAGGGAAATGTCCTTTTACGGATTTTTATTGGGGTCTCTCTTACAAGACTGTCAGTTAATGTGCCTTACAAGACTGCATGAAGTATGGCATGCATTAATATTTCTCAGTGTATCTTACATTTACTCCCCACACCATTCCATTATTCAACTTGTTTCACCATGATATTAATTTATAATTTCATGCAATACTTGTTTTTTCATAACATTTACAAACTGTCATCCACTGATAAAAGAAACTTCATATAGACCAACTCATCATGCAAGTAACTAAATTTCTGATCTGTTTCTCCTTGTAGACTATTTAGAGAATAACTAATCTTGAATCATAATAAATTCATCCAGCAAGCTCATATTTGCTGAACAGAAAATTACTAACACTTAATGGAAGTGGTCATTTGACTGAATTGACCTCCATACCAGCTTTTTATGCTCAGTTTAAGTGACCACTTCAATGTCAAACAATTTTAGTACTGACGTTCAAGTATAAAGGGTGGCATTCTTCTCTGTTCTCTGTGTACAAAACAAATAAGTTTACACATATAATTGGCTACTTGAAATAAATTTTTTCATAGACGAGTCATTTCTCCCTCAAACAAGCAAATAAAAACTGGCTTAATAAAGCAAATTTACAGAATTGTAGTAGAAAATTTAATTACAAGTGAACTTCAGCATGATTTTTGCAAGCAATTTACAAGTTGCTGCAATTTCTAGGACAAAAGAAAATGGTTAGAGTGGAAGTATGTGCAAGTGTTACAGCATATAAAGCATTTATAATGCCTACACCTAATTACAATCATGTCCTCTTAAAAATAAATGTGTAAGTAATATATACACTGGCAGGTACCTGGCTTTAGAACAACAAATGCATCCCACACAACAAATTAAAACTATAATACATAAGATATCTGCCTGAAATAAAATTACCTTTCAAGGTACTCTTAATTAGCCAAATATTTTCCCCAAGTATGACACATCAGAATAGAAATAAAACCACAAAATAAAATCTATATATGAGCATAATGAACACATATGATCTAGCTTTTTACATATAATGATGCCAGGAAATATACTGTTGGGCTTTTTTTCCAAAAATGTGGGTTTTGGAAAAAAAAAAAAAAATATCATTGAAGTGGATGTTTTCCATGAATGTTCATACCAATTATTCAACTACAGGTATTAAACAATATTTGCTTTCCACAGTCACTTCCCTCCCCAAAACCTCAAAATGCCTTTTGAAAAATTTGTTTCTTTGAATACAATTGTTTTAAATGATTGGTTTTTAAGAACAACTCCAGGCCAAGTATTCTGCAAATGATAAGCCAAAGGGTAAAAGTTTATTCTGTTTCAAAACAAAAATATTTTTTAAATTTTCAAGTTTCCATACTGAAGAAAGCATTTATTTCTAGTTGCTTTTTAAAAATGCATTAAAATAATACCACTTTTAGTATGACCTCTTATTCAAAAAGACTGTCCAAAGCTACTACCCAGGAACTTGCAATTAAACTACTAGGAGGCTCTCTGCTGTGATTGCTGCGTGAGCTTTCAGGTTTCAGCATCTCTCCCCAGGGGAACAGCTGAGACTCCCAGGACTTCAGTCTCTGTAGGGCATCTGTTACATCCAAAGGCCTGACCTAACACCCACTAAAATTCAGCTGGATGGACTGTACATGGAATTTTTTTTCTTTAATCCTGTGTAGCACTGCAATTATGCTGCAATTAGAGTATCAGTTACACCATGGCAGCATACAGTTTCACTGCAGTGAGACAAAGCTCCAAGTAACTCATTGATAGCTTGAACCAGAATAAAAGTCAATAAAGACATTGAGGTGGTCTAAATCACTATTTTGTCCCAAGTACTTAAACTAAGAAAATTAGGACTTCGACTGAAAATCAACAGACATGGAAAGAGGCCTTTTTCCCTATTGTCATATAAATTGTTAAGAATCAAGTTGTAGTAAGCTTTAGGTCATGAATCAGTCTGAAACACGAAATCTAGCTTTCAGGTCCAACTTCCATGTGTGATTTGGAAAAAGGGTGCAGCTTCATCAGAAAAGACAGAAGAGATTCCTCATATTCATATCCCTCCAACCAAATCTTTTCCTCTTCACAACCAAGTTCTCTCTTTGAAAGTGGGAGACATACAAATAAATAGTCCACTCTATTCAGAGGAGCAAGTCTGAAACAAAACAGGCCTCGAGGGACAGGCTACCCAATCTATCAGACCACAAAGGTGTCTTGAATACCTGTCAATCTTTTCTTGGGAAATCATGTAGGCAGATATTTGCTGGCCCTGAAATAAGAATCCAAGTCTCCATCGCTTTCAAGAGCTACAGCTAGTACCCACTAGGAATTTTATCAGACATTTATAACTTCAGAAGTTATATTATTACTTGGCTATGAGGGAAGTAGTAGAATCCTGTAACAGAATTAAGTCTTTTCTTCTGGCAATAGTGCAAGTGCACGGAAACATATATTCTGGAAGTTTTAATAACACAGTTAACTCTTTTCAAAAACACTTATATTTCTTTTTTCTTTGTGAAAGGAAATTCTAATCACATCGCCAATAGAAGAAAATGTACCTGAATTTGAATTTTTAATGATAACTTGAAAATCAATTGTTTGCAAGGTTTGAATATGAACTCAGAAAAAAATATTTGCGTCTACCAAGTTGCATTTATTTTTCATCCAGCATTTTTATTTGCCACATTCTTATGGCTCTATTTTTCACTTCCTCTCCACAATACCTTTATTCCTTTCTAAATTCCAGCATGCCAGTTATTTTACCTAGGATTTCCCTGGTGATTCACAGATAATATATGCAAACACTTTACTATCATGAAAATAGCAATGCCACTTTTTCTTTGACCTTTTTTTTTTTTTTAAGAAATCAGCTTTATTGTTATGTGACAAGTATACTGCTCTCATAGGGGTAGTGTAAAAGGCAAACCAAAGGGTGCTGAACTAAATGACCAGACATCATATCTATCCAGAAAACATTAATATATTTTAGGTCTGAATAAAAGAGAGTGCTGACAGTCATCAGATGCATGTGCTAAGTGCATATTTAAAGCCATTTGATATGTTTTAATTGTCAAGCCTTTGCTGAAACATGGGAAAGCATTATGCTCTCTAGCAACTTATTTCATGGTCTGCATGTCACAGAAGTTTGGGAAAGATTAGAAGTTTCTACATCTTGTGTTTATGGAATCTGTCTAGTTCTGTTGTGAGTTGCATTGTTAAGGGTTCCATCCACTGTCTCCTCTTCCCACTGATGAAAAGCACACATCACCTTTGCAGGTTTCAGAAACTGCAATCTGTATCATAAAATAAGTACATCTTTACTGCCATTGAAGCAAAAGCACTTCTCACGCTTCTGTTACAGAAACTGACAACATTTCCAGAAGCATAAACGGAGTAGAAAGTAGCAGGACTGAAACTTCAAGTCATTTATGTACTTTTTAAAGTTGCAAATGTGCCTTTTTCAGGAGAGATTTGAAATCTTTTCACTAGTCACTCACAGTTTCAAACTCCATTTCGATAGCTGCAGCGCAACTTCTTTCATAATTATAGTCCTGTGCTGACATCCAAACCTTTCCAACATCTCGTCAATTAAATTTCAAGAAAAAAAGATGATAAATCATACAAGGGTCAAGAAGCACGCAAAAAAGTAGCTTCCAAACCACGTCTAATTCTGTAGAGGCTACAACTGATTTCCTAGTTTCCGAACATATAATTACTTGTGTTATATTGATAGCTAGCCAAAGCACAGATCTTTGGGTTTTAAAATTTGTGTTTTATCATCATGCTCAGTCTCAGCAAATCTGAAAAACACTTGCCACAAATATATCAGTTTTTCACCACACTACCTGAAAAGCACTTATGGCTCAGAATGACTACATCAATTTAAACATAAAACAAACTGCTTTGTAAAAGAACCAACTGAATTCAAATCAACTCACTGCAAAAATAATCAATGTGGAAGGCTCTGTAAATGGACTGGATACAGGGATATTAAGTGTGTTAATACTTCAAATCTGTACAGATGGTCCACGTCAGAGTGGCAATCAAATGAACCACTTTAGCTCTGCCTTTATTTTCTGCATATCTGTCCTCGTTATGGGTTTTACCTTAATCCAAGGCAAATTAACCTATCCCCAGAACATCCACCCCTAACACATATGTCTTAAAAATTAATGAGAGTATTGCCAGAAGAATCTGCTTACTTCAGTGTTTGATATCCAGTTTCTCTTCAGTAGTCAGTGTGGGAAGTCTGTCCTACAGCGTAGTTATTAGGAGTTTTACCATTCCAGAATCCTAAGACAATAATTAATCCAAAATTAGCATGCAGTACTTCTATTTTCGAGGGTCAGCCTGCTCAGAGGTCTGAAAACACACTTGTCAGTTGCTTCAGGTCAATGGTTCAATCTCACTGATCCATTTTACATGAACTGCAAGCCTACAAGAGCAGAAGTGGGCCCTGTGCTGTCTGGAGGTTCTTCACAGGGCTGCTGCTCACCAGGCTGAGCTGCTCTTTTGAAAAGCCAGTTCTCACAGACTAAGTCTGGAGAACTACTCTGTTGCATAGTAATTTATCCAGTGGAGAATCTGCATATCGTAATCTATAGCCTTACTACAAATTATCTGGAATTTTATCACTCATAACAAGTGTTTAAAAACAATTGGCAGAGACGTAAGAAATTCAAGACCACATTTACTCCATGTGCTGGATACACCTGTTTTTTTTAAGTTTGTCCATTATTTCGTGATCAGGATGAGTGGCTGAATGTAGGTCTGCCTAGCCTAAGACACAAAATTTCCAGGGTTATGCCGTAGAAGATCAGAGGAGAAAAAAATCCTCTGGTAAAAGAATTTAGGTGCTTTTAGAAGCAGAATGTGTTTCTGGGAAAGACTAGTACATAAAGTTTTGTGAATTTATCCCTGGCTTTGTGAGACAAGGTATGAATCAATTGTAACAAGATGGTTTTCCCCAGTGAAGACCAAAAAAAAAAAAAAACCACACCACCAAACAAACAAAAAAAACCCCACCCCACCACACTGCCTTTGTCATAACCCTTGAGTGAACACAGGCTCAGCACAGTTCATTGCCCCATTTGGATCTTGACTGCAAGAGATTCAAAGAGCATGAGGCTTTTTCTTCATTTAAAGTCAAATAATTTAAACACAGATGCCTTGACCAAAGAGTAGTCTGGAATCAACTTTTAAGTTAGAAAGGTAGCTCGCAGCTACTGTGCTGTATTTCTGCATCCACTTCACCATAGATGAGACATATCGTGGTTTCACTGGTCATGCATATTTACAGTTTTCAAATGCTGAAACTTGTTAAGGCTTGGGACTGTGGTCATTTGGTTTCTTGTAAGCCCATATGAATGAGCATACACACACATCCTTGTAGTAAGCTCATCTTTACAAATCATGCTTCACTTAAGTGAGCTATTGCTACCACACAGCTGCTAGCAAGTAATGAAACCAGTCTTATCCATTACAGCAGCTGTAATTTCTGCCACATGACATCTTTCTACTAGCTTTCAGTCCCTCAGATGAGAGTTTTTCTCACTTGAAACTCCTCAGCCTGGGTGGAGAACCATCCAAATCTGCATCAGTTGTCAGCACCCACACATTAACAGTTCCTTTGAGCCTGCAGGGCCCACGTGCTTTGCTTTCATCTTTCTTTGGGGTTCAGCTGCTCCCAATAATTAGCCAACAGAACCACAGTGCATCCTAACAAAGCCGTTAAGGCAATTCAAAGGCTAACTGACACACTAAGGGGAAGTCCAGTCACGCATTCCCACTACTTCTCTACCACCATCTGACCCCACAGCAAGTAGGTTAGAAAGCCACTCCAACAAACAAAAGAATGCCATAATCTCCTCCAAACTAGCCGGTGGTAGGATTAAATCAGCATTAATGTCAGGAGGAGCACAAAGGCAGCCTGAAGAGGAAGGAAGTGGGAACATCCCTTTCAGCAGGGGTTGGCCTTTTGATTGGCCTTATCTGCGTTGTCACAGTGTGGTTGGAGGAGTGTGCTTCAGGAGCAACTGAGCAGACTTAACAGCTTTCTGATGCCAAAAGAAGCAGTCCCATTCTCCTCTCCCTCACATTCCAGCCCTGGCACATATCTGACCCCTTCGTAAACTGACCCATTAATCCAGCAGAAAGCTATTTGCTTTTTTGGTTGGGTTAGTTTGCCAGTGGTTTAATGAACTGAATTGGCTCAGAGAGAGGTCAGAGAAGTACCAGCCAACAAAGAAAAAGCAGGAGAAATGCACAGCCAGGAGAAGGGGAGGACACGGTACTGCCACATCAGCAATAGCCAGCAGGCAGGTCAGCTCAGCCATCTCATCCCCCTGCACTCCCAGCCACCAAGCTGGCAGTAGGCCAGCTGTGGCTTTCCAAGGGAAAACATACCAAGAAGGATGTGGTTCTACCTACCCAACTGGCAGTTCCTTCTTTTGGGACTAACAGCATCCTGCAGCGCAGCTTAGCACCTGCTAGTCATCGCAGGCTAAAATTGACTGTCCAGCACACCTTAACCAAGATATGGTCAGATAAGATTTGCTGTTTCTGATGAACTGTCACAGCTCAGCTACATCACCAAGCCTTCTGCTTCAAGATGTGCTTCCTCTCTGTGGCCTTCAGCACCTTGCAGCAATAGACTCAGAAGCCCTCCCTCATTGAGGGCCACAGGAACCAGTACTGCCCCCATCTCTCTCCTCCCTTTAACACCTCCTGCTCTGCAGCCCTGGCCCCCTCCCACCCTCCACCCATAGCTGCACCTGGCAGCGGGTGCCTGATGCCTCAGTAGAGGGACTGTGGTGCTGCTCCACCAAGGCATGGTCTTTATAAAAATGCACAGAAACTTGACACGTGCATTGTCGTGGTTTATTGGATGGCTTCAGTTTTCCAGATTGCAAACCACTTAGTTCAGTTCAGAACCGGCAGATGAGGGGGACAGGAAACAAAGCACCCTTAGGTGGTCACCTGTATCAGGTTTGAAAATCTGGTGATGCTTTCGTAGCAAGCGGTTTTTTATATTAACTATTAAATCTTTTCATTGTGGTGTAGGGAAACAATCGTTATGACACTGCAAGTCCTCTCTTCCGCTTTCTACAGAAGAGAAGACATTAAATACTATTTTTAGACTACATTTCCATCCTTCAAACAGCTGAAAAGTTGTCATTAAAAGAACATTAAAGAAAATAGAAAAAAATCAATAAAAATGCAGGTAAGTAAATGTCAAGGACATTATAGATCTTTTCTTAAATATGCTTAATAGAAAGCCCTGAAATGAAAGAGAAATAATATTGTGAGAAACAGTCTGAAAATTAAAATCTTTTAGTTCTGCAGTAACTGTAGGAGCATACTACGAAGTTAGGCAGCAATCATATGCATAATTAAAGAAGTGATTATATGTATATTTATACCATCAATGCATAATCCTCAATTTGTTTAACATAAAACAGAACATCAAGGAAATGACAATTTAAATTCCACTTGTTTAATATGGAACATTAAGTACACAAAAAATTGCTTGAAATTTTAAAGCGTATAACTTGAATAAAATTTCAAGGTGGAAAATATTTGGGACGCAGTAATGAATGAAAAGAAAAGGAAAATATTAATATTATAAACTTCATTTGTAATATTTAAGGAGTGGTATGCTCCCATTTCAAATAGTTAAAAACAAAGTAATGCAAATTAACAAGATATCTCTTCATTTTATACAAGCAAGATAGATGTGAGTGTTCTTAAGTATTCACACAGAATTTTTGTCTGGCTCCAGCACATCATGAAACATGCACAAGCATCTCCCTTACACCATATATGTCTCTAATAGCAATCATCTCAGAACTGTTTGCTTATAATCAGATTAACAGTAGGATGTATTTTGTGTTTGTGATGAGCAATTGGGGACTTTTGTAGTACACATTCAAACTGATTAGTACGTTGAATGTGATTATGAAGTTTTCACCTCCTTTGTGTCCTCCAACCCCAAACAGGGAAGTCTGGGAAAAGACTGGACAGCTGCAGCAAGGAATGAAAACACTGTCTGCGGAGAGGGCTCTCTGTGAGGTGCTGCTGAGGAGCAGCCAGACCTTCTTCGCAGACCAGAGGAGCCATGGTCAAAGCTCTGTAATTCTGAGGAAAGGCGATCTCTGCTTCCTGCTAAGCACTACATTTCCTGGACCCAAACACAGTGACACCAAGTCGTTCTTCCTCCAAGCTCAGCCAAGAGCTGTGGCAAAGATTATTCCTTCATATTTTTTTCTCACAGAGTGGAGAGCATACTCATCTATTTTGATAACAGTATTTACAGTGTTTTCTTTTAGCCTCTTTAGAAATGGTACCCAGCTGTCTTGAAGGCAGCCTTTTTTATATTTGATTGGCAGCACTCTCAAGACCAAATATTGAGCTGTTCTAAGAAGGACTTAAAAAGCTATCATTGTAAATATAATGTTCTGTCTTACCAAGAGTTCTGTGGTTAATTGGATACCGGAAATAGATATTAGCCCATATTGTCAGTGTTGTATGGACTTGATAGGATAAGGAGTCATCTGTCATCAAAATTAAAGGTATTATAGAACTTTCTGCACCCTTAATTCTACTGCTCAAGGGATTCCAGCTTTCCACTGACCCTTCAGCAATCCTTCTGTGCACAGATACCTACTATAAGATTTTAGCAGTCATCTCTTCCTGAGTGGAGACAAAATAATGTCGTGTACAAAATATGTGTACTTCCTGGGGAAGGAAAAAAAGACTATACTAAATATTTAGCTTTTCATTTCCTTACTTTTCAGAGTTCGTGCCAAAAAAAATGACGTATATAGTGACATTAAAGTTGTAATATATAAGGGATTGTGATGAGTATGAAATTTTAGGTCATGCAGTATGTGTTAATGTTTGAAAGTACTGCAATTTAACATTTAACATTACAGGTATATTCAATATTATCACAGGAATTATTTTACTATGTTAAAGTTTATTCAAACCATTACTTTTTGTGCCACAACTGCAGAAAAACACATTTAAAAGTACTTGTTAAAATTATCTAAATATCATAACATTTGTTATTTATACGTGTTGAGGAGTTTTAGAACAGCTAATATTATATTATTGCTTTGTATTATAGGAAAAGAGTATCTTTGTTAATTGCTTACTTAGCCTGGTGTGTTTCCTCTGATTCAAAAGTGTTACTCAAATTAGTCCCTCTGGTTATCATTAGAACTGTGAGAGCCTGAAAAATCAAAGATGTAGTGCAAGTCAGTGTCAGTGACAGCTGCAAAAACTGGTAAGTCAATAGAATTAATGGAAGTATTTTTGTTCAAAGAAATGTTATTTTTATGTAAACATATAAGCAACATTAACCAAGTTTATAAGTAGAAAAATAGGAAATGCCATTTTGTGATAGGATTTATAATGTCAATCAGTCATTACCAAAAAAAACGTTAAAAGTGTTTGTCGTACTTGTAAAATATTAAGTGCTTTAAATATTTTTAAAGTGTATAAATAGTGAAATAACTGATACTTTGCTTATGCACTACATGTTAAAAATATTTTCAATGAGTTAACATGGAAATGTTGTCAGTGCCCTGTTATGACATTCATTTACTAAATTGTATTATTAATGCAGTCAATTCCCTGTATGTTATCATGTATGAGAGATCATCATGGTTTATCCATAAGCCACATGCAACTCCTAGGCATCTCAAAGTGCACTGTGATGGTATGGACAGAGAAGATGGTGAGACTTAACCTTCAGACTGTACATCCCATATCTTTTGAAAAGGGTGCTCACTGCATACCTTTGCTCCTGACATTTCTATTTTGTTACTGTAGCCTGCAAAAATCTATAAATCCCCAGTTAAATATTGTTGTAGCTGTTGTGATACAATCCACTTCTCAAATTTACAATCATTCAGCTATCTGTCCTTAGAAATCATTTATAATAATTAAGCATTGTATGATGTGATCTTACCTAGCAAAAATTTATGGGATTGTAAAACCCATCTTCACAGAGAACAATTCCTGAGATGATCTGAGGAACAGGGAACTCTATGGCATGAAATGTTACTGACCTACATGTATTTCTAATGAAGTAGGCCGTTACTAGTTGTGATAACTCCTGCAGAGAATACACTTTTCTATTTCAGTGCTATTTTAAGGTCTTACATAGCATTTAAATATTCTGCCTGTCTTCTGCTGGCCCATTATTTTCGGCTGCATTTCTTTTGAGGAGAAAATTTACAAATCTTGCAAATTAATAAGTAAATAAATAACGATAATGCATTTTAAAATGTCGTTTCATTTTTGTGAGTAGCTATTGTTTAATAGCACGAATTAAACTTTCAGAATACTGCTTTGTATATTAGCTGTCCTTGTGGTTTGTATTTTAAGGAAAGGAAATCTGAGCAAGGAAAACCTCTTTGCTAGTGTCTTCTATTAAGCCTTTGCTAAGAATTTTTATGTGCCAATTATGGAGTGTTCAGATTAACAAAGCATGAATTACCAATGATTTTACAGCAGTTAGTGAATATAAGTTTGAAGTAAAAAAAAAAAAAAGGATTAAGGATTATATAAAATACTTAAATATACACTAAGAGAAAAGAAAAACAAGTTCTTTTAAGTGCTACAACAGTCTTCTTGAAAAATGAACATGAACCAACCTGCCCTTTTAATCATACCTATTTTAGAAATACCATTTTGGTTGAAAATCTCAGAATTGACACCTGGATAAGTTGTTACCTAATGCTAAAGATGTAGAAGACAATTGATATTCTCAGATTTGATTTCTGTTAAATGACAGAATTCTCAAAATAATTTGGAAGGAACAAAATGTGTTCAAACTATTGTAAGGTAAAGAAGCAATATTAATTGACATATATTGCAACACTCAATGGAATATAGTGTGAAGAGTTACACTAAGTCTGTGTGAATTTGTTCGTCAGTCCTGTCACTTCAGTTTTAAGATGTGTTATCTGGAATGATTTACAGGTACAAGGGACTGAAAAAGAAGACATCACCATTTCACACCAAAGAATGTTCCAATTATACTCTTACCTGTATTAGCAATTTATATTTGTAACTATGTAACGTATGGGGCCAAAGTTCTGTTTTGCTAGTTGATACAGAAATGAATATAGCAATATACTTTGCAATTTTTTAGTATATTGAAAGTGATAGGACATCAATATTTAGCAACTGCATATCTGACTAATAATTTGAAGTATGTAAGTTGGAAATGGCTGCTCTGAGCACACACAGTATTTTTATTCATAGATTCTATACTGTAAATGTTTTTAAGCAAAATGGTTATATACATCAAACTGGAAGTTTAAAATGTTACAAAATGTCTAGGTGAATTGGCAGGAGCTATACTTTCTTGAATATTCCATGAGACCTATGTTATATATGGCCACAATTTTTCTTTATCCTATGTAGGTTTCATTCAGTTTTTCTTTTGATTGCACATATAATTTAAATTCTATAATAAAATTCAGATCAATGCATCTTATTTGAGGAAGTAGTAAAATATTAAACATATATTCCCCAAAATATCAAAAGTCATTAATGAAAAGATTTCCTATACTGAAGGAAGATGTCGCTTCCATGCTTTCTACATTGAACAATGTATAAACCCTTTAATAAACCAGTTCTTTTGAATCATCGAGGCACACTGCTGAGAACCGTTGACACACTAACTTCTGCCTAAAAGTTTTGTATGATCTTACAGGAAGTGTAACACTCAAGCATGCGATTCTAGCAGAGATCTACCACTGAACTTACAGGATGTATTGATTTTGTGAATGTCTTATATACACAGGATCACACATTCAAACTATATGAAGTCATATACTTTGTGAATTACTCCATGAAACGTTTCCTCAAAATAATCTACCATCACTCTTCTACAGTTATTGTGCTTCCATATTACAGTAGCTGTGCGGATAGAAATGAGATTGTAGAATACATGTAGACTTTCTTATCTCTTCCCAGTGTGATTACAAGAAGGAATGATTCCTTTAGCAAAGTTCATGCTAGGAAACACAAGGTGCTAAGGAGTCCACATCTTGAACTCACAGTCCATGTCAGAAGATGCTTCCAAACAGAATAGCTTGGTCTAGGAAAATGAAGGCCTAATATGTTCACAGTAGATCATTACTGAGGCACCTTATCTCAGGCTAAACTCACTCCCATTAAAGCATTGTACAAACCTAGTAAAGAATGTGGTTTTAGGGAAGATAATACTGATCCCTAAATTGATATTTACCCTGATAATTTGCCGACTTTTACTAATTATCTTGTGTCAAGTTAAAGAACACATTATCATGTTATAGCACTGGTAAACTTCAATCATTCACCTGTAAAGGTGAATCTGTAAGATCTGTAAAGATCTGTTTGAAGGACTGGGCCTTTCCTTGATATGGACACCTGTAGAAAGGCATTCTGCTCATCTTAATCAGTTAAAGAAAAGTATACAGCATAAGGAAAATATTTTCCGTTTATGAATAAGGGAAAAAAATCTATTTGAAAAATATGGAATGACACAGAGGTTTTTTGAGTTTTGTAAGCCTGTGTTGCAATAACTTTTGCTGAAAGAAAAAAAATAATAATATAAATCAAAGGTAGGAAAGAGCATGCCAATAGAACAAATAGAAGGAACTTAGTATGCATACCTTAAATGTCTCCTCCCTTTTCTAAGGAGCCAAATACAGTAAAATATGTATTGTAAACCATTTTCTTTTGTGAAGAAAATATTTGTTCTCTTTATAAATTATATGTAAGGCAAAAACAGTCTTCTAACTGCCACCAAAGAACTACCACTCTTTTATTGTGTAGATCAAATAAAATTTGTAAGAACTAAACTCTTTTCAGGCTCCTTCTTACCTTATTGATATCACGGGAATTTTAGCACCTGAATATTTCGTGGGACTGGTGTATATAGAGCCTTAATTTCACTCCCTTCTGTGTGGTCTCCCAGCATGTTTCCTACTTGTTGCCCATGACACTATGGGGCTTTTCATTACCTTCCTTAAGTCATTGTTTGAGGTACATACTGTGATATTTAAGTCTAATAATGTACTTTTCAGGCAGCATACTGTGCATTACAGCATTCCATTTATTTTTATCTGCTCATTTGGTCACTATGTTCAATATTACCTTCCTACCTCTTCGCCAACTGGAAAACTGCTATTAAAATATGCACTGACTTCATCCCACAAACAGAGGAAACATTGCTATGAAGTTACGGGACTGCTCTATGAAGCAGTTTCTAAATGAACATCCATTTATTTCTGTGCTAATGTGTTCTGAGGACAATACAGAGGGTTTAGCTGTTGAATTCAGAAGATTTTCAGAAATATAGGGCACTTGCAACCTGACTTAGCTTTCCAGTAATTTTATTCATATAGCCTTTCTTTAACATCGTAAAGCTGGGGAAAAACAATTCTCAAATGTATAGGGGAAATGACAGATGAGTTAATGAATCCGGGAGCTATATCAGTTATCCAAAGTTTCTTTTCTCATCTCAAGTAAACTTTTGTGAAGATCTATGTCTCATTTCTGAAAGTTTCTTGTCTTAGTTTCACATGAAACACTGTTTAATTGAACTAATTCATGCCACTTAATTACTAAATTAACACAAATTCAGGTTAAGACTGGAATGTGACTTCATTAGGGAAAAAGTTGAATATATAGTGTAAAAATTTACAAATGCCTTTTACTTTCAGAGTAGTAGACATTCTATAGAGCAGAAATTAGTGAACCTTTTGGAGTAACTGCCCAAAATTTATATTTCTTGTGGCCCAGTACAAACCATATCGTCAGGTTTGTGATTAAGGATATCTGAATATGTGAAATTATTTCAGAGCATTTACCTCATTGATGACCGTTCATCCAAAAACCACAGACTGTGAACCACCACTCTACGGAGTTTAATTTATATGCATGTAATTTCTATTAAGTGCAGACCGACCTGCCTACATTCTTGATAATAAAGAGAACCTGAACTCAGCTTTTAGGATTTGTGATCTTGTGTGTACATCTGTTCAAGAGGCTAGCCTATGCTGCTTCTTATGGTGGCAGCTGCAGTAACAGCCTGGGTAATGGAAGAGCAAACTGTTCTAAGATCTACTATCACATATTTCTGGGGATAAAACAATGGATATTGTTAAGGACAGGAGACACAAATTCACAAAAGCAAAACTACCAGAATGCAGCTAGGATAAATGCCCAGACAAAGAGAACAAAACAGAGTAAGAAGTAAGCCACAAAGGAAAACAAGACAGATCCTGTAGGTAAAATTTCGCAGCCTAGGTAGCACCTTTACAGCTTATTGGTGTTTCTCCTCAAGTGTCTGTAGACGCAAAAGTAAGATAATAAGCTTGAAAGAATGTGTGATTTTATATTGGATGTCTAGATTTTGCAGGCTTAGTCTCAAGGGAACTTCCTGTTTGGGGAAAAGTCCTAAGAAGACAGTGCTCTGCTTTACAGTCTGGTCAGATGAATGAAAAGCCTTAAACTCCATTGAGTGCCCAGCCCTGCAAGTTGTCAAAGTCCATTTCAGACGAGCTGTGGTGTATGAGGCATGTTGCAACTGCTTTCTGTCAGGCTGTTTCCCAGTCAGTTTTAGAAGGCAGCCAATATGGTGTGCTATCTGAAATGCTATAGTAATTATGTGTTATTTACAGTAACCAGAATTGGCACATGCATGTCTGAAAGTGCTGGCTAATAACCAGATTTCTTCAGTGTGCACTGTAGGTTGCTTCTAAACACTCAGGAGAGTACAGATAGAAAATGTTAACAAGGAACTGAGAAGTCTATTTTGCATTCTTCTAGATGTGACTTTCTATAGACATCTCAATATTATCTGCAGACAAATGTGAAAATCTGCGAGGTCACCTGTGATACTTTTGGGAGCCTATAAATTCGATAGGACATGAAATTGCCAGTCATGTGCTGTCTGAAAAAGCAGAGGTTGAATATGACCACTGAGAGAGTCAGCTGATAATCACCAATATATAGAGAGCACAACTCAAGTGTGGCTCTTGATTAAGAACTGATCATGAAAGAATTTGAGAGAATACACACATAGAGAAAGTTGCTTGTGAAGCCAGGAAAGACCAATTAATCTTAAGGTTAATTTGTTCAATGAATGTCAGGAATTTTGTATAATTCAAGGTAATCATTAAAAAGGAGTTCAAGAGACACTAGTGGAAGCAGCAGTTGCACAATAGCACCCAGTACCATATTTTTTACAGGCTGATATACCAATGAAAAAATGTTTTTACATGGGGGAGGTAGCAGTGAGCAGTGGTAACAGAGGTTGCTGTCTGAAATCAGTTCCAGGTCAAATATTACGGCTTCCAATTGTTTTCTTCTTTTCCCCGTGAGCTTTATGTCACCACAAACCGTCCTATCTGGAATGTACTCAATACAAATAACATAACCAATAATAAATAAAGACAGTTTTTGTTGTGTTTAGGTAGAATATCAGATTATTTCTTTCTTTGACAAAGAAACTCCATTTATTTTTTCTGATGCAATCTATGTTCTGGAACATATGTGTTGCTGTTGCAAGCATGACACCATTTTGGTTGTACTTCAGAGGTGTTCACTTTGCCAGCTCTAAAGCAGTTTTTAACAGCTTGTCTTTTCGTGACATATTGCAATTATGCCAAACTATGTAATCAGTTATTTCGCATCGAAGTTTCAAGTTTTCGTATGATACACAGCCTTGAAACTTAAAATTCCACTACTCAGTAAAGCAATTAACTGCCTTCTGGAGGTGAATTTCACAAAAAAAATATTCTTGAAAAAATAATCTGATGAACACCACCCCAGAGATGTTATCTCCATCTCATTGAAGTAGGTGGGAGTTTTGCTACTGATTTCAACTGAGTCAGTCTTTTGCCTCAGGACAAGATGCTTCTCTAATGAATAATAATGAATGACTAAGAAAGACTAAGCTGTGGACTGTCATGCTAAAAGAGTCTGCTTAAAAGATTATTATATACCTTTTCTCTACAGACTCTCATGCTAACACATCCTTAAGTTGCTCTCATGTTTTTGGATGTGGCACTATGGTCTGTTAAACAGTCAGAATCCATCCTTTTGTTTGGTGAAAGTGGCATATGAGAGTCATAGATATGAATTTTGTTTAGCCTAAGAAGCAAAAGTTTTACAAAATGAAAATAAAGAAACATAAATTACTGTTTCAAACTCCTACTCAAAGATACCCAATTATGAACTAGTTTGCTGCATTTTCCCAGCACTGAAGTCAAATCCCTTGAGAATTTTTTTTATAAATCAAAAATATCTATTAAACTTCTAATATTAACAAAATAAAAATGTTTTCCCCTTAGATGTGAAAGGAATTTAAAACATGAAAGGCTAACAAAAATTAGAGAAGTGATTGAATTTGTTGGTAGAATAGTCCAATATAGGTAGAATGTCTTAATTACCTACTACTCCTTATGAATTTTTTTTTTAAGGGTATGAAAGAGCTTTTGAAGAGGTACAAAATGTTGACCCATGTCCAACACAGGACTGGAATCACAGTAAGCAGATTAAGGTACTTGCATCATATCAAAAGAAGTTTCTAATGATCAGGTTTAAATGGGGACCTAGTTGCCTCATTACATACTTCATTTTCACTTTTATTTATTCAGGATACTTGGAGACAAATTTTAGCAGCCTGAAAATTGAAATGACAAAGATTATTTGTTTTGCATGTGTGGCTTGAGGTATTATCTTGCCTCAGAATCTTTCCATTGTAATAAAAGTGCTGTGCATTTTTTCTCAGCATAGAACTCAGATATAGCTTGCTATATCCTGTTTCAAAGAGCTGTTGGGATAATTAAAATAAAACTGAGGAAAGTAATTATTTTTAACATAGCATGAACTAAGGCATCAAACTGTTAAAAATACTGTTTGAGACATACAAGAACTAAATTTTATAAAAAATATGGACACTGCAGGATTCAATGTATACATCTAATCTCTAAATTCTAACTACAAAAAAAGATGTTTCAGAAGAGTGAGCCCAAAATCTCCACATTTCATAGAGAATTCTAAAGAAGTAGCAAATATGAAATTTACAGCATGAGGCTGTCTTTGAACTTCTGATCCTCTCTAAGGCTTGGTTACCTAATTCAATACATTAGGAGGATGCTTTTTACTCATATGCATATAATCTTGAGCCACTGATAGGACTTGGACAGAGGAGTGCAGTGCAACTCTTTGCCATATAAAAGAGGCCAGATAAAATGTTGATCCCAACCTCTATTTATATAAATGTCTAATAACTAAACCAGTATGCATGTAAAACATAGGAGACTTGGCTCAATTGCCCTTTTTTCTAGTGTGAGTCAAACTCTCAGTGTCAGATGTGCACCTGTATATAAAGGAATGAAGCCTTAACAAACACAGTTTTGTAACCCAGTCAGTAGGTATTTTCCCAGAAAGTGAAATCTTGAGGACTGGTAACCATTACCAGCTTCTGCATTTTAATTATGTCATTCATTACAAAATAAGAAACCTGGCTTCAGGAATCAAAATGCAATATGCCCACTCAGAGACTTTGCAACCACATTCTTTACTCCTTGCTTGTCTTTTCTAGCATTGTGAATTTTCTGTTTTCTTATAGTGGCACAGCTCATCTCTACCCAGTGCCCTATGTTCATCAAGAAAGGTTTAAGGGGATGATCTCCCTGCTGCCATTTTATATACGGCTGGGAGGTGGAACAGGTTCTTTCTATCAGATGGGTTTTGAGTGAGAGCTTTAATCACGAAACTATTACACAAAATCCTTAGCCATTGTGCTTTAGAACAGCTACAATGGCATTTTATAGGATGCCTAAACCCCTTTCTTTTAATATGAGATTAATCCAGAGCATGTCTATTACATGTGGCAGTTGTGCACTAGTCTGTATTGAACCTGTCACGAGAGGCTTTTGCATCTCACTCTTCTAAGAATAGCTACATACACATGAAAAAAGGCAGGTAAAGGTGCTTCCGCTAGTAGAAGTCCTACAGCTATGTTAGATACATGTAGCAAGGAAGAGTTTGAGGATTGATGGTAACCGAAAGCAGCAAATGATTTCTTGGCTACACAGGTAAATCAACTCCCAGCAGAACCTTCTAAGGGTCAGTGGGCCATGAGAATGGATTATATCCCTGACAAACAGGCATTACCTACCTAATAAGGAAGCAAGCAATGACTAGACCGTTATATCCAATAATATGTGTATATGCAACACACAGTGTGCTAAATCTGTAACTTGTGGATTTCAGGAGAAAGAAGATGATTTTTTTAAACTAAAATCGATTCTTTAAGGCATGGGATTGCCATGTCATACACTCAACAGCTTCTTATAAATTTTGGGCTTACCACAAGTCCTAGGAATGTTTGAAGCTTATTGTATTTTTTTTCAAACAGCTGCGTAGTTCTTTAAGAGACAGAAAGCAAAGGGGTAACAAGTACTTCCAATTTAAAAAAAAAAAAGTTTCAGTTTCATGGCTTCACAAATCCATTGTAATTTTTTTCTCAGAATTACTGCTGAAGTCTTGCCTTAAATTCCAGGTAGTTCAGATTCCCAGCTCCCAGTCTAATTCAAGACACTGATTCAAAAGGTTACTCACATAATTGTCCTAAGGACAAATGTACAGGTACATGCCCCAGGCTTGTATAATTTTACCTTTATGAAATGTTGACTTTATCTGTGTGAAAATGTTACCTTTAATGATGGTACAATATAAATTACAACAAAGCTATTCCAGCTTACTCACCCTGTGGTAGCCACCAGACTGTTCCCCCTCTTCCCCTTCATTACTAATACAGTTTAGAACCAGATAAAATAGTCTTTGTCTCTGTTGTTGTTTGTGTCAGTATGCTGTAATTTGGTAAAGCACATGCTTTCTGATAATTTCTATTACTTTCTCGGAATCCTGAACTTAAATTCTCTATTTCTTTTCCCTTTCAGAGGCACCAGGTACCTATATTTGGAGCTCAAATATTATTTTTGGTTACTTGATTATTTTCTTTAGTGTCACTAGTAACAATCTAGTCTATATTACTGTACTTGTACTGATTGTTAAAACATCTCTGTTGGCTTATCCTTGGGGATGTCTTTTTCTTGTCAGTGTGGGACCTTTATGCTCATGCTCAGCCGACTTCATTATCAGGTTCATTGCAGCTGAAAACACAATAACATACAATATAGAACCTGTTGTAATGCTCCTTTCTATCCTTTGCTCATTTTTTAGTTTAGAGGTTCACAATAAATATCATGAAAATTGCTTTATAAGAGTCTCTCACCTGCTGTTGCACTATGTCAGGTACTTTATTCCTTCTTGGGATTCTTATACCAACTTAGGTGGCCTAGTTTGGCCTGTATTGTGACAGCAGAACACTATCTCTATTATAGGTAATGTTGAGAACTTAGTTCTTTTTACAAGGTTGACTTTTTAACTGCTCTAAAATTCACATGCTACACTGGATTGCCTTACAGCTTGGTATCCTCATGTGGTTTCCTATTCAAAATTTGAGAACACATGAATAAAGCAATGTCCTCCCAGCTGCCTCTCCCTCACTGCAACTTTTCACAAGATCAACAGACTATATCAATGTTTTTCTTCACAAAACAGAGGTCCAGCTATGGCTCTGATCACACCCAAATCCTTTTAGCTAGATATTTATCATTCCAGTGAGTGGATCTTGCTCGTTGTGACTTTGTCGAAGCAAAACCAAAACTTGTATTAAAAAAAATAATTTTGTCCTCACAACAAACATGAACTTAATGCATGTCAAAAAGACATTGTTCACCATGGTTTGAATAGCTGAAAATCTATCTAGCTTTAAAATGTTGCACAAACTGTGCAGTTCTGAAGGATATGTTATTGTCCATGATTCTGAACTAGCAAGTATGATTTTAGCTTAGCTTCTCTGCATGCTTGAGAAACCTAAGCTTGACTCTGAAGGAACCACGAAGGATTTAAGTTTCTCAGCATTTAAATGAACTTAAAAGCATTACATATATATACGTATGATATATTTTATATTATAAAAATACTTATATATTTTATATAAATACTATATGATATATTATACTTATATATAATAAAATATATTTATATATTTACATGTAGAGGGAAGCGAAGGTCTTTCCCCCTCACTATATGTTTCTACACACGACTTTCTGTTCCTTGTAGGAACTGCTGTCCAAAAGTTTCTATCACTCTAAGGATTCAGAGTTCATCTTCTTTCTGTCCTTGAAAAGCAGGATATGTTTCAGACACAGAAACCTTAAGAAAAATTATCAGGCACTGGGGTACATGCAATATGATAAACTCCGTCAGGGAAATTGAATGGAAGTGTGTGGGAGGGAGATACATGGGTGGTGGGGGAACAACTTGTTCCAGTAGCATAATTAGGAAAGGATTCAGCAAATATTAACTATTTAGTTCAAGCTATATAACTAATAGAATCTGTGACCATGAGACTTTCAAATAAGAAAATGCCTGAGATATACAAAAAGGCAGAAAATTTGATGTGTTCATGGTTCATACAATGCTGATGGCTTAATGAGTTGATAGGAGGATGCTTTAATTACTGTAGCCACCATTCAATAAAACTGAAAATTTTGATCTTATACGTGGTTTTTTTTTCCAGTTATCCTGTCTATAGATGGCCACAATGCTACTGAAAAGAGTGTAAGAATTTAGCAGTCACACAGGAGTAGCATTGCAACTGCAAACCTATTTGTGATTATAGGTACGTAAAAGATGACTGAATTTTCAGAAAAAATTAAAAGCTAACCAGAAAAAAAAATAATCTGAACAAATTCAATTGTGAGATAAACAAAAAATATTCCTAGTGAATTTTTTTGCTTTTTCATGATGTCAGGTTCAGCAACTCAGACCTTTAATTTGCAGGAAGTAAAAGGAAGGCATTTGATAATTATAGTTTTGAAAACTATAATTAAAATACACAACCATGCATCCTGAATTCTGCCTTCTTAGAGTGATCTTAACTGCTCAGAATATACATACTCTTCATTTCCCTCTTAACTGTATTGAAATTCAGCTTCATATGCCTGGCAGTCAATCAAGAAGAACTCTACCTGACACTTTTTTCTCATTTTTTGGTTGATGTCACCTAACACAACAGTTATGCTTCCTCACCATTATATCCTCAGATCTCTCTTCTTTCTGTCAGCTGACAACCCTTAGGTCACGAAGACCCATGTGCTCTGCTGACACAAACTCTTCATTTCAGTGGTAAAATGAGGTATATAGAATCCCTTTCTTCAATCCCTTTCATCGTGAGAACATCCAAGACCATGACATATACTCAAATGTAGCTCTGTAAAGTTGTTTACTGTTCAGTATAGTTCTACCACCTACACAGTACAGTGAAATACCTGATGGCTTTCACTTGTACAAGAGTATCAGAATTAAGATTATTTCTTTATTTACCAGAATAAATATTCTCAATTTATTTGAAAATTCAACTCAGTAATATAAAAGAATATACTATATAGATACTTATATTACCTTTAATCTCATGTAAATATATATTCTATTCTATTCTATTCTATTCTATTCTATTCTATTCTATTCTATTCTATTCTATTCTATTCTATTCTATTATATATCATTTATCTTACCCTAAAATGTTTTAATCTCCTCTCTGTTTCAATAATCTGTTAAATTATGCAATCTGTATATTGAAGGGAAATACTGCAGCCTGAAAGTAAAATTACAAAAATCTATTGATAAAACATCTATTGGACACATTTAAACAACATTTCTTTTGGACAACAACAAAAACACACTTATTTTAGAGAGTCAGAAGGAAAATAACTGAAGAAGGATTTAAATAGTAAATGAGCACATTTAAAAGGAGCAAAGGAAAAATATCAGCACATCAGGAAGGAAGGAAGGAAGGAAGGAAGGAAGGAAGGAAGGAAGGAAGGAAGGAAGGAAAGGGTTTTTTACCTAAAGTACCAGATTTTGCTAGCAAGTTCAGAAGACCCTTTAAATCAATAACTTGTTCTACTCTATATCTAATAGACTAAATAGTCACCTGCAGAGCAATCCCAAGTGACCTACTGCCTCTGACTATGGCTATGGCAATGCAAGAGCACTGGCTGCACATAATTTCAAGTTAGAGGAACTTCAAAGCAGCCTCCGAAATTTTTCTGCCTTACTGTGAAGGATAAATGGTTCTTACTGCCCCAGCTATCTAGACTATACCACCATAGACTATACCAAAACCATATATCACTGATACCGTATTTTAGCCTGAATAAAATGCAGTCTTCTGAAAATGGAATACTAGTTGTACTGTGCAGAGCATCTCAATCTTAATTTATGTCAACGCATGAGTAAATTAATAGAAGATAGAGGAGTCCGTCGTTTTACAGATGGTGCATAAATCATCAGCCCTGAACCTCTGTCTGCTTCTCTGTCTTGCAAAAAGATGATGACACTAGGCATCGACCTATTTGGAAAATGTTCAGACTCTGTTCCTTAAAACATGCGAAATGCTTAGAAAAAATATAAAAAATAAAAAGTTGATAAAAAGTATGACAGATGTGCAAAATTTTATAAAACACAATTTGAGGAGGTAAGTGAAACCTGCCAGAACCTCACACATTTTATAATTCAAAAATGTGAAAGTACTTGCCAATGATTCACTGGAAGTAAAGCTTTTTGTTGCCAGGACCATTGCATTTTGAAAATAAAACGTTTTTAGTGTCACAATTTATTTACATCTTACTGTTTCATCTCAGTCTCATAATACTAGCTATTGAGTCACAGCCTGAAAGTAGCAAATGGGGAATGATGGACTTATGAGTGTGGCAAGCAAGGGCTTTTTACAGAGTATGACCAAGTTTTTCTTCTCACTTCAGTCCTGGTTATGATTAAAGGTTACTATGTCTTGATAGCTCGAGTACATAAAACCTATTCAAATCACTATTGTAAATATGCTTCTGTATAACCTGCTTTCTCAGAATGCTTGACTCTTAATTATCTGCTAAAATAAGAGTCAAGTGAAATTACAGAAATTGTACAGCAGAAAATGATCCCATCTACTTCACAACAGGGCAAACTGAAGAATTCAAAGTGGTCCCTAAATCATGGTCAAATGCTCACTAAAAATTTTCTTCATAAACAACTTTTTTTTCCTAAGGAGCAGTAAGTCTCAGTTATCCATACTTATCCATACTATTTCATTAAGCCACTTTTTTTCTTTTTCCAAAGATAGAAAGGGGAGTGTAATCCAAACATCATGGCTGCTATAAAATATATATATGTATATGTATATATTTAGGAGTCTGAAGATTTTTTTGTAGTGTAGATATTTAAAGCCGATTATGAAGTGAAGCAAATGAATTTCCCGTGGTTTTAGACGGAAAGCTGGGACAATAGAACTGCTTGTGTTTCTAGCACGATGTCTAATTTCTGCCTCTCGTTAGCACTACTTAGTGAAGTAGTAGTTTCATCATGTTAAAACCAAATATGGACTTCTCCTCCACCATACTACATATGGTAACTGCATACTGTCAATATGAACACTCTGGGAAAGCAGAATACTCAAAATCTTTATTCGTATTACTTATTTTTTTGACTAAAACAACCTTATTCCATGTTATTCACAAATCCTTTAGCGTTATTTTTCAAGAACATTAAAAACCGTTTGTGCCTAAAGAACTTTGTTATGTTCATTACTTAGCAACAGGACTGATACAAGGTTGTATGTAATATCATATTTTCATATGTGCATACACACACAAAACTATAAAAAGTTCCTAGAAGAACAATAAAGTAGGGAAATCAGACTTTAATTTCTTACCTACTTAAGGCAGGTTTTTTGAGCCCATTTTTTTTCCTTACAAAGGATGAAATAAACATGCAGGGAAAAAATGTGACACCAATTAAGGAAAATACAAGGGAAATATAATGGAAGAGAACATATTAATGAACACATTTTTCTCATTTTCTTCCAATTAATTATACTTTCTCTCACTTAAAGAAGACTGAAAACTTCAACCTCTAAAATTAAAGTAATATGTTTATATCCCTTTGTATTTTAATTCTCTCACATACTTTCCCCAAAAACACAGCATTTTTATTTTTTTTCAAAAACAGTTAAAATTATGTATTTTTGTAAAGCAACATCATAGATCATTTTTATTTGAATACTGCTTTTGAGAAAATTGTAATGTTATTCAAGTTGTAACATGGTGCAAATGTAAATCTTTCCTTCAGGCTGTTTTTGATTGAATAGGTTGCATTTTCAGCTCATCCCTGGTGACGTTTCAGAAGTTGTATATATTATAGACAAAAAATGTTTTGTCTTTCAAGGCAGTGTTTCTACCTATGGGCTCCAGTTACAACAGCTATCAAAATCACAGAAGGTTTTGATGCGCTTTAGCTATAATCTCTGGTGACAAACATACTCTATGCTCTGAATTTTCTTCTTAGGGCAGATACAACACAGATAAAAACATAACGTACTCTTCAAAAAGGATCTTTGTGGTTCTATATTACATGTTTCTAAAAAAACAAGCATTTAAAAATAGTTGCATATTGTCCAAGTAGCTCCTAGAAGTGGGAGTCATCAGATCCTTTCAATCTGGCAATTTTATGGAGAAGTATTGTTTACCATAGAATTCTTGCCACTGTGCTGACTGTTTGCCAGTTTCTGATTAAATGTTTTTCTCACATTGCCTTCTACAAACTGATTCTTCAAAATAAAGAGGTATTTTGACATAAACTTTTAAAAAACTGAAATTAGGATTTTCAGTTAAAAACAAAATATTCCTATTCTTAATAGGTTCATTCTGTTTCTGATACACAAAGGGATAACTGTGTCTTCTGAAGGGCAGTCACCATGACTGAATTTTTCATTCTGATTGTGGGTTTATTTTTCTTATCAATCTTATGTAACTGTATTGTAAACTTGCCACAATTTTGCAATCACAAAATATGACAACTAATTCTAAAAAGAGATGTTGAAATATTTCAAAAACATAAATGAACTTTAGAAATTTTTTCAACAGCTTATTTCCTTGAAAAAGCTCATTTTCAAGTTCTTGTTTCATGTATTTTACAGGCATCAAGTCCAGAAACAGAGGTAACACTATGTGGTCAAAAGTAAACTTTGCTGTTCAAATTTTGAATTTTAAATATAGGGTTATGGGACAAACAAAAAAATAAAATGGTTTTATATTGTAAAAAAAAGTATATACTTCAGGAAAAAAAAATCTGTTCACATGCAAAGAACAAAATAAAATAAGACCCAAATTGTCAGATAAGCTGCTTTTATGAGCTATTCACCCTACTATGTTTCCTATGGTATCACAAAACTAACAGAATTTCTGAGGATACAGCATGAAATCTGCCACACAACCCAGTAGAAGTGTTGTTTCAATTCTTCTTAATATAAATTCAGGAAGTATGTAAATATATTTTAAATTTTAATTCTTCAACAATGTGCATTCATTATCAGAATTTAGCTCAAATCAATTTTTTTGTTACTGAATTTAAAGATACGAGAAAACCTCCTGGGTATCTTTCTCACTCCATTTCTGAGCATAGTTTCCATTAAGATTAATGGCTGTTTTGTATCTAATGGGAATATATATCTTAAGAAAGAAGCTGATGTAGAAGCAGAAATTTTAGTGGAAATTATGAACAATAGAGGTCATGATTACAATAATTGTTGAGTGAGAAATTTAACAAGATTCTATGAGGGAAATGTTCCTTTCTTTAAACAAAAAGGCCACATGTTGACACTAATCATATTGAATAGACCTGCTGAAGCTGATATTCCATAGATTTCATTTGGGACCATTTCCAGACTGAGATTCCTTTACTTTCTCTGTGTAGGCTTAGCTGTATTATTCTCTGTTGTTCAGTGAGGCTTGTACTCCTCAAGGTTGGACAGCTGAGTAGGCATGGAAATTTCCAAGGGCAAAAACCTAAAACACCAGCTTAATGTGAAAGATCATTACAGAAGCTGGACAAAAGTTTTCACTGCTAATATTGGTTTTACAATGCAGACGATCTAAATGATACAATGATATAAAGCACAAAGATGATAGATTATATAAATCAGAAATCAGCTTTAGCATTTAATGGTTCTTAAACTGTAACAAAACAAATTTGATCTATACCATCTGTGCCTATATGTACTTCAGAGTAGTATCCTCCTGGGTTTTGTCATTGACATACAAACACTTTAAGCATTTATTTAACTGATTTGTCTTCAAAGTAAAAGTCGTTGGAGTCAGGCGGAGTACTGAGTGTAAGATCTGATTCAGGCCCTTCATGACTTAATTAATTTTAAAAGATACAAGGCTGAGTAATAAAAAGTATATTCTAAATATTTTCATTTCTTGAAGTTAGAAGAACTTTTCCTGTTTTCAGCCTTACTTTTTAATCCTGAAGGCATTTCTTCAGTGTGTATACATTTATGCTAATCATATACTACAGCCATGGGTTCCTCTATCAATATGAAATGTTTTGTACTTGCTGTTTTTGTGCATCTTGTATTGTTATGTGCAATATACAAAATAATGTGTCTAACTATGCCATTTATGCTTTTGAAAGAAAAAGCAAATTACTTACTGAAGAGAATGGCATTTGCATGCATGTGTGTCAGCTTTCAAGCCATTTCCCTCTACAAAATATTGCTTTCTACACTTAGAAAATGCATCCATCCATCAGTTACAAACCATTTCAAAGCACTTTATGAATCTACAGAGCAAAATGTACTTATCTTACATTGGCAGTGTCCCAGCTGTTACAAAATTGCTATTGTCCTAATACTTACAAGGCAATTTTAGCATCAGTTAATAATTTTACAGGATAGATAACTTCTAAAGCATTATAAAATGACAGACATTAAACAATAGCAACTTAGCATTTTTTGAAACAGTTCATGACAGCTTAAAAACTAAAGTGATTTTAATGTATAGTCTATGCAGTTTTAGTTTCTCATTGACAATTCCTTTAGAAGATAAAGATGTGAAAAATCCTTTTAAATAGTGGGTGAAAGAATAAAACAAATTTATCTTTAAAAGATATTCAGTAAAAATCTCAATTAGGAATAATGTCTCAAATCTTCCTGTACAGACAGTAGGTGACGAGAATTAGAATTTATTTAGGCAGTAAAAAAATGATGGTATCATTTAATGGTAGGGTACCACAAAATAAAAAAGGCATATCTATTCATTAAATCTAATACAAAAAGGAAAATACAGTGAACAGCATTTTATATAAATCAGTATACATTATTTCTTCTCAAAAACTGTTTTTTATCAATCTTATTTTAAGAGCTTAAGTTAAAGGCAAATTCTAGTCAAATTGTTACCTTTAATCTTTTTTAAGTAGCCATTGTGGCCAAATGTTCACTTTTTGGTTAGGCATTTATAATTTACCCTATGTACAGTACAATCTCTGATGGCAAAAGATTTGATGATGTGTAAAGTGTAAACAGTTCTAAACAAATTAAATTAATTTATATTTGAGTTTTTACTTTAGTAATAACTCATAAGAACCTTTTCAGTGCAACTAACATACATCACAGTGGCCTTTTTCATCAATGTACGTATTAAGTTAAACCAATTGTACCACTTGCTGTCATACAGCACAGGTAATTGACCACCTCATCAAACCATAGCAAAAAGAATCCCTTAGTGCCTAATTACTACATTCTTCTGTACTATTGAACACATTAAAACAACATTAATGTATTGTGCCATATACATCATTACCCAACAGTATTAGAAGGTCCTTGTACTGGAGAAAAGAGTTCTGATTGCAGTATAGCTATTTTCAACATTCTGTCAATTTAACTTTAAAAACACATAGTATCTGGAGGAATAATTTAAACAGTTATTCAAAATGAAAATATCAATTAATATTGCAGTTCTGCTTTACCCAAATATCATGAATGTTAGAAATTTGAGAAGTCTGCAAAGTGAAGTTTTAGAACGGATCTTAGGGATCACCAAAGCAAATGCTTGAGGTGGTGACCCAAATCAAGAGGCAAACATGCAATTCTTTATTACTACTCATCTCCAGATATTTTACCTAATTTAGAACTTCTTGTATGGGGTAAAGCCTATAGAACTTTGTCTAAATGAGATGGGAGTGTTCTCTTTTCAGAGAAGTATGTGCAGCTGCCATACCCACACTAGACAAGGTTTCATCTTCTTTTGAAGTCATGCTTATGTGAGTGAGCATATCCTTGCTGATTTTCTTCCACAAATAGGTCTGCAGGGCCAAATATGCAACTGAGCGCAGGCAGAAGTACTGAACTGTACCGAAGTGGGCTGAAGACGAGGATCTCCAGAAGAGGTTGTGTATATGTACGGAACAGTTTTTCAATAAGGGTCTTTGTGAAAGATTACATGTACCATGTCAACAGCTGAATTCCTTAATAGTCCCTTGATTTAAAACAATCTCTTCCTTTGAAGCAGCTGACTCATGTCATGAATTCTGGCAACACAAGATTACACTTACAGTTACATCTCATCTTTGTGATTGTCAGGAGACTAAGACCCCAGAAACTGCATCTGTGAAAAAAAAGAAAAGGAAAAAAAAAAAAAGTATGTAACTGCAATCTACCACCTTCCTCCTTCCTTTTCCACTTCTTGAAACCCAGCTGCTAGTTAATGTAATGTGAAACTTCTAAACACAATGTTTTTAGATGGGTATGTATATATAGAGATCACCTCATTATGAAAGAAAATAGGGTGCAGACAGTTGCCATAACAATTTAGTCTTTTCCAAATTACTATGGACTGTGTCATCACCCAGTGGTATCACATAGTGGTAAATAAAACAGGTTGGTTCACATTCTGGTTTGTGTGAGAGAAAGATAAACTCTATATTGGCTAAACTTAAAAAAAACCAACCTGATGGAAATTTTTAAGCAGCAGCATTTTCTGCTTAATCATTCTCTGCTGTTGTGTGGCTACTAGCGTTCTGAGTTTCTGCCAAAGCCTGTCATTTCTGGACTCATAACCAGTTATCAAAGAACAGGGGACACAGGAACCACCAGCAAGTACCTGCGAACTGCCTTCAGCCCCAGCTGCTCTGACATTCCTCAATCCCTACCTTAGAGTCAGCAGGAAGAAAAAAAAAAAAAGAGAGGAAAAAAAAAAAGGAATCCACAAGACTTCAAATTGTTCATCCTCTCTACATCACTTCAAATGAACAAGAAATCCTTTTGAGAAGGATAAAGTACTTGACAAAACCCCCTCCTATTCTCTATCACAGCTTCACCTGGATGGAGCAGCCTCAGTGTTGCTTTGGAGATCTAATTCCTTCAGACACCTGCTTCATTCTGTACAGTGAGTTTCTAAGAAGGTTTTAGTCCAATTGTGCTGAATCCACTCTGACTGTAAAAAACACATTTTAAAAGTTTCCTAGCTGAATACATTTTCAAAACAGGTAAGGTAAGCTGTATTTTTCCCCAGAAAAGATAACTGAAAAGTTAGACTTCTTTATGTTGCATTTTTTTCTCCCCATTTTCAGCTATTTCTATAACAGACTCTACATTAATAATTAGCAACTGACTCATATCTTCAGGTAACATTCAAGATGTGTTACTCACCAGTAGCTTGGCAATTTCTGCATTTCCATCATAGAATATTTACTCTGTCCTGTATATATGCTACATCGCAACATTTATTCTTGGCAGAAAGTATCAACAGTTAATTGGTCCATACTTAGTATCTCACACAGAAACAGTGACATTTTGAAAAAATATAAATTGTAGAGAAAATGTGTTGATAAAATATATTCTAGAAATAGCAAACAAATTCATGCATGCTCCATTTCAAGCTCCTGAAAATGACTCTTTTATAGAAACTAAACCTTTGTAGGAATGTCTTTTAATATTCTCTCATAACAAGAAAGGACTATTGCCTCTTGCAACGTGCATAGAACATATTACATCACTACTGGTTTATTGTATTGCCAGCATTTCAAGTAAAAGTGGTGCTTACACTATCTCTTCCCTGCAAAAATTTACAGCCGTTTGAATGCTAGTGTGAGAAATAGCCATTCATGAAGTCACAAGGCAGGCAGGTGAAGGCAAAACATGGAAATTAGAATTATGTGGCCATCACAAGGGAAACAGAGTAACTTAGGTGAAGGAGCGTTTTCAGTTTAAAATTCTAAATGAGAGGAACAGTTGAAATGCATATGTTAGTCCCTTTGACCCTATCGTTACATAGCTTCCACAGTCACACATTTCCAAAGATCAGAAATCTGATTTCAAGCAAAAATTTATACACTATAAAAAAAGAATATGCATTCATATATTGATGCATACATGTATACACCTGAAATTAAATACATATTCTAATATTTAATGTGCTTTAAATGTTCAGATTGCCTTTAAGTTTTCTGAGGTTTTATACATTTCTATATAAATTAACATTTTCTCTTTTGAAATATTTCATAGTCATACTACATTAATTCCAGAAGTCAAGGTAATTTGCATGTTTACAACTCTATTCTGGTCATTGGAAATTATATGATGCTACATTTCTTAGTTTAGGTTTTAGTTGGGGTTTTTTTGCTATTATTACGTTTATGTAAAGGAAACTTGCAGCAAACGCAATGTTCTCATATTCTAAATATGTTTTCCTGTATTTTATTTTACTTCACTCTTACCCTACTCCTTCTTGCTTCTGGAATAACTTTAAAGTGATCTCAGCTTAACAAGAGTAAAAACTGCAGTGTTCAAAGTCAAAAAAAAAAAAAAGACAGACATGTTACTGTTGTGTCACAAGATATTGGGGAAGCTCCTGTGATGTTGTTTAGAACTTGCTGATATGTTTCTCATTTTTCCAGTGGTATAAACATTTTTGGATGCTGGATTTCAGGAGCACCTTACAGGACCTTCTGTTTCTTTGATGTCCTTTCAGCTTTTCCTTCAAGGCCAGTGTCATTGTGAAGCTTTCAACAGGTAAGTTATATAGTTAAAAATAGATAGAAGTTTCAACATCACACTCTCCTAAAAATAAATAAGTAGAGATTCACTGAAAGTTGAAGCTGCACTTACTACACTTCAAAATCTATTTTGTCAGGCTACTGCTTAGACTAACAGGACCAAAAATGATGGTTTTCTCTTTAATATTGTTTTAAATTGGGATGTCCAGAAAAAAAAGAGAGGAAAACAAGGTATTTGGTTTTTATTGTGTCCTGATGATCTGGTTGCCAAAGATAAGTGCCAACCATATACAGTTTGAATGTGTACATTTACAAAAGGACTAATTTAATAATCACAGAATCATAGAATCATAGAAGCATTTTGGTTGGAATAGACCCTCAAGATCACAGAGTCCAGCCATTATCTAACTCTGGCACTAAACCATGTCCCTGAGAACCTCATTTATACATCTTGTAAATACCTCCATGGAGGTGACTCAACCACTTCCCTGGGCAGCCTATTCCAGTTTGACAACCCTTTCCTTGAATAAATTTTTCCTAATATCCAATCTAAACCTCTCCTGGCACATCTTGAGGACATTTCCTCTCATCCTATCACTTGCTACTTGGGAGAAGAACCAACACCCTCCATGCTACAACCTTCTTTCAAGTATTTATAGAGAATGATAAGGTCTCCTCTGAGCCTCCTTTTCTCAAGGCTAAACAGCCCCAGTTCCCTCAGCTGCTCCTGGTAAGACTTGTTCTCCAGACCCCTCATCAGCTTTGTTGCCCTTCTCTGAACAATCTCCAGCACCGCAATGTCTTTCTTGTAGTGAGGGGCCCAAAACTGAACACAGTACTCGAGATGCAGCCTCAACAGCGCTGAATAGTTTGGCTAGGAAGAGACCTTAAAAATCATCTACTTCCAAACCCCCTGCCATGGGCAGAGATACCTTCCACTAGACCAAGTTGTTCGAAGACACGTGCAACCTGGCCTTGAACACTTCCAGGGAGAGGGCATCCATGTGATTCATCCACATGATTTGTTACAGCATAGACAAGGCAGAGGGATATAAATCATACCTACAGTTACTTGTTTAATGTGTTGTGGGTTTTCTTCCATTTTCTGTAAATCTCTTTTTAATTGCAAGCCTTGATTTAAACCCAGGGAACAAGATTACCTGTAACTGGTAAACTTGTCTTTTCTGCTTGAAAATACAGTGAACTTCGAACGTAGTGTGAGTGGTGCATGTACCATGTCAGATAGTCAAAAAGAGGCTAATGGCTTGTACTATAGATGGTGTCTGAGATCTGGAATCCCCTATAAATGAGACAGTTACCAAAAGCCCCTCAGGCAAAAAAGGATTTCTGGCAGCATAGGAATAGGGGTCCCAAGCCTGACAGAGAGAAACTGGAAGTTGCAAGCAGGCATAAAGTCCCTACCATTAGAGATCATCCTTAACACAAGCACCACAGATCACAGCTACTGTTTTCCACAGCCAAAGCTAATTATTTGGATGCTGGAATATTACCACCACGGGATTTTTCCCATTCAGTGAACAACAACAACAAAAAACATTTAAAACTCAGTTTTCCAAAAGCGGTACTATTTTCTTTACTCATTCGAAGAAATGAAAGTGCAACAAGTGATGTAAAATATAAATAAAATTTTATCTCACACCAAAATTCTTTTTTTAAAACAGACTCCTTATGATGAACATAGTCATTCCTTGGAGGAGGAGATTACAAAGACTGATCTGGCGTTTATACAATTACGAAGGTATTGGCCTTTGTTGGATGTCTCTAAAGTTGTCTAGAGAGCTGTTTTTTGGAGATTTCCCTAGCTGGATAATGACTATACCTTTTTCAGACATCTTACCATCACAGATCAACTTATGATTCCTCATCAATATGAACTGGAGAAACTAATGGTTATGAACCATGTGTGAATTCAGCATCTCGAATCTTGGAACTCGTAACAAACGTACAGATTCAGTAAATCAAAGTTTTAATTTTTTTTCTTACACACTTAAAGAAAATACATTGTTCTTTCACTTTGGAACTGAATTAACTCCCTTCCCATACTTGCAAGAAGAGTGTTTGATTGCAAGTATCCTGTCCATGACATTCACCTTCTCCTTTGTGAAAAAAGCCGTGCGCGTTTGTAACATCGGCTCACAACAGCTTGAGGATGCTGCTCCACACAGATCTGCACAACTGAGTGAGGAACTCAGCTGCCTACAGGAAGGGATGAACTAGCTTGATATTTGCTGGCCTCATAGAAGTACGATAGTAGACAGCATCCCTAAAATGGGATGCTGGGGAGGATACGTTTAGTAAGGAGCATCTGTGGCAATATAGCTCCAAGAGTGAAACTGTCAAAGACAAAGGTCTAATGTGAACTCAAACCTTATTTGCATCCTATGGGTCTTCTTGCAGCCTACTGTAAAACAATCAAACCAATTCACCCCAAAGTGCCTTTTGAGCAGTAATACTGCAAAAGAAATCCTCACAGAAAAACATGTTTCTGAGTTTCTCTCCTCAGGACAATCAGGGAAAAGAAGAAAAAAAAAAGAAAAAAATTCTGCTTAACTTTTATTATAACTGAAACAGATGCAAAACAATTAAACAGTGTTCTACAAGTTTGCAAGCAATCTTTGCAAAGTAATGAATCCCACAGATGTCAGCTTGTAAAAAGTGCTGGGAACCATGTAGTCTTAGGCCCATGTTTTGTGGTGAATGCCCTTTTCTTTTGAGAACAAATTAAAAAACAACAAACAAGTAAGAAACACAAACCATTCATTGGGCCAACAAAAAGAACTCAACTGCCTGATAATGAACATCAAGAAACTTAAAGACACTTAAAAATACGTCCTGAAAATGTAGTTCTTTGTGTTCTTATATGTTTGTAAAGAATTATATGTTACAATTGATGATTTTTCTTTATTTTGTTTTAAAAATAAACTATCAAAAATCCAGAGAAAAAGAAGGAAAAAAACCCTCTGCTAGTAGCATTTATTTTCTCTATCCATATAATCTTACCTGCCATGTTGACCAACTAAGCCTAACCAAAACCCATTCTTTCCACAGTAAAAAGGCTGTACAGAAAGGCACTCGTGTTCTCTACAGACAGCATGGAAAACGACGACGGTCAATACTATGCAATATATAACAGATAATTATGAGCCGAGTGTCCAAATTATAATCAGTTTGACAAATGTCCACAAGCGTCTTCAGTCTATTTTATATTTTCACTAAGACAAGGCAATCACACAACAAGACAATTCCATCAGGGAAGCTTGTTAGCTGCTTAGTCTGTTAAACCCTGGTTGCCATAGCATCTAGAGTTGAAAAAGCTGCAGATTGGCATGAAAAAGCATGTCGACAATTGCCCTGTCACAGCATGCAAGCCAGGTCTGCTCAAAGGCAGCACACTACAAGTTTTCTTTCCCAGTTTGCACTACCCCATGCTGTTTAATAATATCCATTTACTGGTATTGGGATTGATCTAGTGCAGTGTAAAATCCACATCTACTGAGATTTTGCTTTTCATGTGGGGGAGATTCTTTAACAAATAACCACAGAACAATTAATTTATAAAGGAAGTGTTGTAAAAATTGTAGGAGGCATATCTGATTTAACAGAGAAACAATCCAGACTTTTAATGATCAGACCTTTAGCAACGTAATCAGTTCTATGAGGTTTAAAAAAAAAAAAAAAATAGTTCAGAGGTTTTCAAATAGTTTTGTTGCAGGTAGCTAGTTTAATCAAACAGCGTAATATACTGCTTTAGATTTGGATTTTTTTAGAAAAATGTTAACATTTATTATAGTTATAATTTCTTTTTAATTGTATGCTTTCTATAATTAAATAAACTATACATGCTACCAATTAAAGAGAATTCCATTCATAATTAACATATTACAGTTAAATAGGAATTAGTGTAAGTAGCCGATTAGCAGCAAAATATTTTTTTCAGAATCAATCTATTGTACAATTTTAATAGAAAAACTTGACATTATTGGTAACGTCGAAGAACCTGCTCCTTTAAAAATTAAATTTTGGTAGCACAGTCATAATTATTCTTGAATATGGATCACTACGTAATAAAAAAGTTCATTAGTTATCTTCACCGAAGTGTTGTAGTCAAAAAAAAAAAATAGCACACAACTAGTGGGCTTTACACAAGTGGTTCCTATCAAAAGTTTACACTTGGTTTATTCACTTTCCCTTCCATTATCGCCTTCTAATCTGTTCTGTCACTTCATTTTACTTTTCCTTCAATGCCACAACTGAAGAAAATCTTCAAAACTACATACTCAGGAGCACAATTAAACTGGCAAACCCAAGAGGATTCTGGCATGGAACTTTTCCCACATTTTCCAACAGCATTGTTTCACTTTTAATCTATCAATATCATGTAGACATGTTTTACTACAGCTCTTACTATCAGTTCTTTTATCCTACTCATTACAGGCCCAGATTCATAATTAAAGAAAATACAGGAAAAGTTACATCGGTTGGTAAATTATCAGTCTATTAAACTGCTCACAAGGAATAAGTCTTTTCCAAGATAATTTTCTAAGTGTCTTCATGATCTCAGTGACAGAAGTTATCACTAAAACTTACAGAAACATTTTAGTTTAAGTTTTTACTCTAAATTGCTATGTGAATTGCAAAATCAAAAATCTCTGATTAATGATACATTTTATTGTAATTTTTATTGCACCATGTAATTAATGTCTATCATATTTGTATTTTCTTTGAATTTTCTTCATTCTTGTACTAAGTTTGCAACTTAACTTTAGTCATCAATATGAAATTTGACTGACTTTTAACACAGGCTGCATTCAGAGAACACATTTTTGTTTGAAATCTTTATCTGCGTGTATTTATAATTTTTCATTTTTTAATATTGAGAATATTTCTATACATGTTTTACTGCAAATTTTAAAGCATCCTAACAGAGTGCTGAATCTACAGCTCCCCAGCTGACATCACAGACTACAAACTGCTATCATTCAGAAAAACTAGTTGTAGCTTATTATTTTTTTGACTAATTAAATACTGTTTATTAAAGCAATTAGACACTTATGTGCTGCAAACCAGAACAAAAATCTCCATTTTTGGTCTAGAACCTATCAGAAAAACAGATTTTTTGAAGACTGTCTAAACAACAAAATTATCAGATAAATAAAGGATGTAGTCCATTCATAAATAAATCAGCAGCAGAATGTAGCTTAGCACACAGGTAAACTTTTTGGCACTTTCCCCAGTTTTATGATGTTTCTCCTAATTAAAATAAAGAATTGCAGGATTATGTTGCAAGTATAAAAACATGGTTCTTTTGGAAATCCTCAGATGAGAGGCAGCGCGCATCTGTGGGGAGCAGAGTTTTCACATTAGAGTTCAGAATTAAGGCTCAGGTATTTTCTTCTACTGATTTTTGAGTAAGTGAGTACATACGCATAATTCTGAATCAACGGAGGAAAGCGCAGCAAGAGAAAGCCTGAATGCAGCACAGCTTTACTTTGCTCTGAAGGAAACTCTCGCTGTGGACCCTCTGAGGAGTGCCAGAAGGAGGTGGACTGTGTGAGAAAAAGCTGGGTGCGGTTGGTAGCACACTAACACCAATGCTCCACGCAACTTTGGGATCCTTTGCCCATGGTGTTGCAGGACAGCAGCACATTGGCACATTGTGGGGAATATGTCTGAAAGGCTCCAGGCTGCCAGTAAGGAAAACCGAGGTGTAGCTCAGCAATGTTCCTTCACCAGAGTGAACATTTTCAGCAGATACTCAAGCTGTGTGAGAAAGAGAAATAATCTTCTTTACTCCCTGAATATCCTTTCTGAAGAAGGAATGAGTCAGGCTCTGTGGGCAATCTCCTCATATGAGCCTCTGAAATCCACTGAAACAGGCATGTGCTGATTTGCAAAAGCTCAAGCCAGAGTTGTTAAGTTCCCTCTGGTTGTAATTAATTCTTCCTTGACATCTCTATTTCTGTAATATCAATAGGGACAAATGGGCCCTAATGCTGCAAGTTTGTTTAACATACTCTGTTTTTACACGGCTATTGGTCAGCAGAGTAAACGCATTGCACAGGGTCACATTATGCTTGGGAGGCACTGTAATGGGTGTTAGAGAGGAAACCTTTCCTGTCCATAAATGAGAAGTGTCTACAAAAGTGAAGTCCCTGGACCCACTCAGGATCCTTGCTGGTACTGGCTTTTGCCTATTATTCCCAAGACTGTTTTCCTTCTTCCACGTCTATTTCATGAATGTTCACAAGAATTTAATGTGCAAAATACTCCATTCGCTTATTTTATTCCAAATTTTCTCTATTGCTTAAAATGAGTAGTGACAGATTATCACTTTGTTAGATAATATACACTTACACTAAATATTATCCTTCTTGTTAGGATACTTATTTAGAAATGTGCTTATACCTTTTTGTCTTCTAATTAAAGCAAAAGGAAGATTGAAATTATCACACTTGAAATTCACTGACAGAAAAGAGTAGTTTAAAATAACAGTAAATACAGAACTTTTACGATAGATGTGATTGATACTGCAAGTCAAATAGTTCTTAATAGTTTTCTTAAATCTAATCCTTTTCTACAGTTTCTGTGAAGTCAAATAACAAAATAAAACTTGAATAACAGAACCATTCCTATCTAGTAAAAAAAAAGCGTCACTCTGTAGTAGTTTATATTTTTTCTGTTACATTTAGCCTTATTGTAAAATTTTCTTCAACTTGCTGAAAGCATATTAACTGCTAGATAGGCATCACACCGATGTCTCCATGCTGTAGCTTACAGCCGTGAATTTGCTACGATCTGTTTAATCATCAGTGTATTGATTTCCCTCAGCTTTCCTTCATTTTAGCCCCATAGCAGGCTTCTGTAATTTCCTTTGGACAAAGTGTAACCAAACTGTGCTAAGTGATGTTGATTTGCAGGCAAAAGTAAAGGGGTAAATATAAATTAACAAGCTATAAACATTTTACAAGTGGGGAGTCAATAAAAACAGTGTCTGGAGTTCTTTAAAAAAAATGATTTGAAGCAGATTGTTAACAAAGGTGTCCAAAGAAACTGACATGAGTCTGAGAATAATTTTTGCGCTTTGTGATTAAGAATTGATCAGTCTAAAAGCCTCTGATGCAACTGAATCACCCATAAGCTGCTGGACTGAAAAGGCTCAGCAGGGGCTGGTATTTGTTTGTTAAACTCCCATGATTCCAAGTAGATAATTGGTCTGTGAAGTTCATGGCAGAATCTGAATTTGCTTTCTTGCTTCCCAGCTGGCGGAGCACTGGTTTATAGACTTCTGTGTACAAATTTAGCCAGCAGCAAACCTCACATCTTTAATGTAAAAGGTGTTTTGTTGTGTTTTTCAGGTGCTGAGTGGAAAGCCCACGCTCCAGAAGCTCATTAAAAGGGCCAGGTTACAGTACAGGTTTATTTCTGTCACAGCGTTTCAAAAAACAGTGACAAGGATTAATACATCTCTTTGGTACTAGAAAAAGCCTGATACGATCCCCTGTGAATTTGATCATCTGTTTTGTTGCCTGTATAAAATTCAACCTCCTATTATATCCTGAAGTTACAGCTGTAAACCAGGCTGATAAGAATTCAGAAAGCACTGCCAGAGCCTGTGGAGAACTAATTGTTTTATTAAGCAGCGTCTTGTTTATTTGTTATTTATTTCATACGTCACTCAGAGAACCAGCTCTTCTTTCAAACGATAAAGCATGATAAATCTGCTGTACATTATCTGTGACAGGCACTATATTGTATAAATATGTACAAGTAATGGAGTTTAAAAATCTCTCAAACTGTTACTTCTATTCTGTTGTTGCTTATGAAAAGCTATTTTTGAACATTTATGGAATTCCTTCCAAGGCTTTTCATAATTCTGACAGTAAACTCAGATCTACAGATTGCCTAAAAAGTCAGTTCCATCTGAAGACAGAGCCTGACAGTGTAATTGCATGCTCTGGCCTGATCTGGGGAAAGCATCCCTATGTGCAAGCGCTCAAGAGATTCACAAGGGCCCCCTCCTCCAGGAGCACGGGTAGCCCTGTTTCTAGAAAGTGCTCTGTGAACGGTGCTCTATCCTAATGATGGGCAACAGAAAGGACACCAAATCCCTTCCAATACAGATCAATACTCATGTCAAAGCTTGTTGGGATCCCTGAGCCAACACATCTGAAGATAATGGTAGCTTTACCATTGCCTCTGATACCTTTGTGATCAGATCCAGAGACACTACCAAGAATCACAAGATAGTATTTTAAATCACAAGCTAGAACAGATGGGCTTCACTGCATATTTATGAACTACCAGTATAATGGGATCATTTCTGGGAGTAGGAGGGAGAAGGCTGAAGGTCCACTTCCATTTACTTAGGATTTGTGTAGGGAACAAATAATGCTGTCCTTTAAAGAAAGCTTGCTTCGTGTTCCAGCCTAAAGCAGGGCTCATTTTTTTCGTTGCTTACATGTAGTAAAAGACATTCATACGATTAGTTCCACTGGTTTCATGGGAATATTCACAAGAAAAAACACTTAATCTTTGGTACAGTGGGTGGAGTTTTGGTTATTTGTCTTTTTGCTGTGATTCATTATCGTGTGTGTGAAAATATGTTTCAGTATACCATAATTCAAAGCCCACACCCTTCTACAGAGAAGGGCTTGAGGACCGAACATAATCAAAGAAACAGATATAAAAGTTACACATTTTACCGCAAATGTCAGAAATTAGACAATAAACCCACATTATTCTTAACACTAGTTCTTATTCCTAATTCCTTAAGTGCCACACCAGCATTTTAACCCATAATTGATTGTATATTATTGTCTGTACAATATATAGCTAAACAGACCCTTATTTGCAGCTGGCAATTTATTGCCCTCCTGCATTACAACAAAGAAACCCAAAATGGTAGCCAAAGAGAAAACTGCCAGTCAAAACACTCTTGCTCTCTTATTCACACTGTTGCTTTCTACCTCCACACTCCATTTTTCTCTAACAACAAATTTAACTTATGAATGAGAAAGGTTAAAGAAAAAATATTTAGTTGCCAAAAACATGGCAAAAATATTATAAAAAGATCTGTTACTGTTAAACACTGTATGTCCTTAGAAAAATGCTAGGAACCACAAGAGTTACACTTTTATCTAAGAGGTAGCATATGTGCCATATAATACATATGTTGCAATCACAGCAACTTATTTTGCATGAACAGCAGCAAACTCTGAAAAAAAAAAATTGTCCAGTGCTCAAATGAAAGCTGTCATCATGCCTTCCTTTTAAATATGCATTCAAAGGAAAAACAGTTTTATGTACTTTCCATGACAGGTTTGGTTCTTTTTTTTTTTTTTTGGACAACAGTACCTGTTAGCATAAAAAAAAAAGAAGCGCGTTTATATTTTTTCTATTATAAGATGTTTTGAACAGTTCCATAATGTCATCATCTTTATGTGGCATTATATATATTGAGTTAAAATAATTATTCTTTTTCACTTGCTCTTGTTTCTTTCTTCCAGCGATGACTTAAAATGAGGGTTCATATTTGCCTCGTACCAGATATTGAACTGGTATTCCCTTTAAATATTTGTTATCCAACCATTAACAATTTGTACAACCTCTTCATCTACCAAAAGGAAATATAAAAAAAAAATCCTGGAAGATTCTGGAAACCATAAACTGTGTAGCTAAATATTGAGTGTTACGTATTCAGCACTCCCTATTCTGCGTGACCATGAAGTGTCTATTTGTGCCATAATAAAGCTATTTTAACCCTGTCCTCATATACTTTGATACCTGCCTTCCTTGGGCTCTATTGTACTAGCACTGTACATTCGTAGAACAAAACCAAGATCTCTGTCCTTGACTGCTGCTCCCCTTGATAACGGACCAATACTTCCCTCCCAGGTCATTCTTCAAAAAGGGAGATGGTCTCACACTAAGTGGAAAACAAGAGTTCACAGAGCAACAAACTGTCCAGAGGGCAGAGTAATGGAAAGACATCCATAAACCCTGAAGTCCAGATCACTGTTTTCATAGACAGTGACATGAATTAATCTCAGAAATTTAATACACATTAAAACTAGGCACATTTGTCTCTATATTCCTCCTATTAGAAGACTGTATCTGGAGCCTTTATGCTGCCAGCAATGATGGCAGATAGCCCAGCTACCAGCCTTTGCAGGTTAAATTTGCTTCAAACCTTAGACAAGAATGATTGATATCAGCTTTTCAGGGAGGTCTTCTTCAAAAAGCATAATGGCAGTGATCATCGAGTTTTAAGATTTGCTTTATTAAACACCATATTGATTTGAGTTTGTGTACTATAAAAATTGAGTGCAAATGAAGCTAGCAAAGACAAACTATCTCAAAGCATTAATTTTCTGCCACATTCTTACAAAATAACCCCAAATTATCCTGAACTACAGGACAAGCGTGTTTTGCTAACTAGACATGTTGGTACAGTTTTAGATATATCACTATTCACTTTCAGTCTTATCACTCTGAATCCAACGGTCTAGACCCTTGAAAAGCATGGCAGCACCTAATTCAAAAAACCACTTTGCCCTAAATTCTTGTGATCTCAGATTAGCAATGTCTTAATATATAATTAAAAGATCATGAGAACTTTTACACTTTGATTCAGAAGTTAATTTGACCACCAAGTACTCTTAACATAGTTAAAGAGAAAATTAAATCCTTTTCTGTCCAGCCTTGGAGACCAAAAAAATGGCACTATCCACAGCCACATTATCACATTTGAAGAAAATGTGTATAAAACCAGAAATTCTATAAATTTGTTCTTAGGACTCCATTACTAATTATACTGTATTGATTTAGAGTCTTCCCTGGTGTTAAAATATTGGATTTTTTTAATTCTGGGTTGTTACACAAATATTTCTATGGCTTCTGGATTGCTACACAATCTAAATGCTTCTATAACTCTATGTTACCTTTGCTGAAGCTAATTTTTTTTTAATTTCTATTAGAAAGGACTGGGAGACCACAGTAAAGGAGCATGGACACCTTCTCTAAAGATCTACATAACTTCGTTCTCAACATTTGGGAGAGGATAAACAAGACTTCCAAAGAAGCAAATCATTTAGGAAAGTGTGAAAACGTGATGCATAAGTGACTAAAACAAAATTTCAAGGAAAAATAATTGTATGATGCTTCACAAAGAAAGACCTTTCAATCCCTGGAGGATAAAACCAATAAAACATTTTAAAAACAATTTTTCAAAAAAACTTTCCAAATCCTTGGCCTCTCCAAAAAAATAAATTGGCATTCTAATCAAGACATTTTACAGTTAAACACACTTTTACTTCTTAGAAAGATACCAGACTCTGCAACTTCATGCCATAAATTTTTTCTCCTGACTGTTGGCTCATGCTGCCTTCACAGTCACCAGAGCCTCAATGACACACAGAAGCACACAGCCAGGACAGTGATGGGCAAAAGCACCCCATGACGTGAAGCCCTACTCCTTGATCCTTTAAAGCTCTTGGGAGACCAAGTGTTACTTCTGGCAAGCAGGTGAAGAGTCCTCCACTGACAGGCTACACAGCTGCTCTTTAGCCACATCTTTGTGTGTGAAATACAATCTCCAGAGCTTTCACAGAGCCTAGCTGCTGAGCCTACCTATTCAAACCGGGCAGTGGAGTGAGACTGAGATTTTATTCAGTGCTTAAATGTGAAAATGACTGTAATATGTGTGATGGACAAGGACTTAGAGAACAGTAACTCCAATAGATCTGAGTATTTGCACACATACACATTCTATTCAAAGCATCTGTAGGCTATAGAATGTTATCAGAAGACTAATATATCCCAATCAGACGGGATTTATTTATAGAGAACGCTCTTTTCGCAGTGTTAGATGCCTCATTAACTTGATTCAGCTTGCACACAGCAAAAATATTCCTCCCTCTTCAGATTTTTGATAGGGAATTATAATTTCTTGTTTCATTTGTTAAAATCCTTTCGCTATGAGGACATTTCAGAAATGCTTTATTGTACATGACTTTTTTAAATGCCAGAGTATTCATTTTGACCAAAAAGGCTCTCCTTTTGCTGATTTCCTCTTAAGAGAGATACCAGAGAGGATTGTCCTATTTCTTCTTTTCATTCGCCTCTTCCAGAAACCATTAATAGCCAGCATTTGATCCTCCTACATAAAAGTTCATGATAGCAAAGTTGAAAGAGTGGGTTATACATCGTGCTATGAACTGATTATAACTTTGGTATGTCACTGCTAGTGTCACTATAAAGCTGAGGGAAATTATACTGTAAGAATTTAATCTAAAAGTAAGTGCAAACTCATTCCTGGAAGATTTAGGGAATTTATAGGTGTGGAAAACTTGGAGATTTTAAACTCACCATTTCAAGTTACTGTGTGGAGGTTTACAGGATTTAACATCAGAACCTGGTCGGGAGAAACTGGCAAAAAAGTATAACTCTGGTTTTGTTATTTTGCCATTTTTCTCTTTTTTTTCCATAATGCAGCAAACCTCAAGATCCCCCTCTCACTGGTTTCAGTTCCATAGCCTGCTCTCGTTACTGATAAAGATTAAAAACAGAGCAAAAGGAAAACATCTGGAAAGATATACAAGCTAGGAGTATACTGAATTGACTGAATTCCAGTCATATGCCTACTCAGTAGACAGAGTCTCCCTAATGACTGGAATGCAACAGGGATTAGGAGCCAGGGATGCTATTTTTAATAAATTAATAGTAAATGCATTCTTTAGTAGTTGCGGTTCATTTATAGCTTGGTTTTGAACTGCTGATATCAATTTGCTTCTGTGGGTTACTAATCAAACTCTTCTATCTTAAAATATTTCAGATCAATGCAACATCCTTTTTTAATATCCTTTACAAGAAAAAAAATGTTCACATGCATTCTAATCATTCCCACTATAAATCCCATTCTCATTTCTTGAGCATTCTGTTTTTTCGGTATCTGAATATAGAGAACTGTCCTTTAGGAACGGCTTATTGAAGTTCTTTTTAAGCACGGTACGGGAAGGTGACATGAAAATAGTTTTTTCCATCAAAGGTAAGTTTGTGGCAATGCTGCTTAAAGGAAGATTCCATTCTCTGTACAAAATAACTTTCATTTTAAAAACACAGTAAATACAAAGTCGGTTTTAGTCTCAAGAGTAAACTGAAGGCCCATTGCCTAAAACAAGGAACACGACATTGCTGAATTTTAGGATTTTGTTGTAAAATGTCATGATAATTTGGTGGTTTGTTAAAAACAAGAAAGTTATTAAAGTTGTGAATACTAAATCTTATTGGTTATTTCAAAGTTCACTTCCATGTACTACAAAAATAGTTGGGCAAAAAGTCTTGAAAATATGATCTGAGTCAATGTGAGCCAGAAGAGCCATAAATATCTCTACCTCTATTCCTATATCTGTCTTTGCCTCTGTCTCTACCTTTCTCTCTAGTTGACTATCCAGTTTTCTTTCTCTCTCTCTTCAGCTGTGTCACATTTTTAAGGACAACCTCATGATTTATGCAGCCACTATATAGCTCTTGAATATTTCAAGTATGTACATGATAATCTGGAATCCAAATGACTTGAAACACAAAGAAATTATTACAGAGCAATCAGTTATCAGATGTGCTCTGATCTGTGGTAAACCTGTGTCTGAGAAATCCCATAGCACACATGCTAATGATGGTGAGCTACCTTGAATTAGCTTCACAGTAAGCATAAAGGCTCAAACACTTAACCTGGAGCAGCTGATGCATGCCAAATCAATAATTAGGCTAATTTTATTGTAAAATTATTTCTGCTCAAGCTTTTTAAGTTAGAGTAGAGAAAGTTACATCAACACTGCAAGTGCTGTTTAGCACTGTTTACATTAGAGTGGAAACTGATTTGCTGAATGCCCTTCAACAACAATCTTGGTGCCACATAATCTAGAGGTGACAAGGATTTTTTACACGGTGAATGCTCTGGTATGACACAGAATGACCAGGTTACAAACAGACCTCTCTCTAAGCAATATGAAAATGTTAGAGACATCTTTTTTAGCCAAACGTGTTTTATTTCTCTCTCTACAAGTGCTTCTTTCATATTTTGCTAATGCAGCCATACTACTTTTCTGTCTGTGTTTCCTTCCTTGGTGCATTAATGCTGATGAGCCTGTGCAATTTCCTCAGTGATGAGCAAACCTGCCATTAAAAACACTGTTTAACCTAAAACATATAACAAGGATAAAAACAGCAGCAGTTCATAAATGAGCCTGAGTTTCCATGGAGGTACTATAGATCTTGCTTGTGTCTTAATTAGCTTCTCTGCTCTTTAGAAGTGCATTCTGGCTAATCCGATGGTTTTCTGACAGTGCAGCCTGGTTTTATAAGAATGGATTCCTCTTTTTCCACGTACATCATGACCGAGACAATGAGGATGATCAAAAAACCAGAACTTACAGTTTGCTGAGAAAACGCTATACAGTACTCATCACAATTAAATTTGCTCAAATACAATGTCCTGGAAAGTGAGAGTAGTAATAATAATAATAAAATGTAGAGATTTTAGAAGAAACTCTTCATTTTTTTCTCCAAATTTTTAGATTAAGGGACACTAACGGTATTTTTTTCTCTAATAGCTCCCCACCTGATGTAATCTTAATTAAAATCTTACCTGTAAGCAATACAAGATGGCTGTAATCGGTTGTTTAAATTAATAAAGAAGTTTACATACATTAATTATGAACTCTCCTCTACTAAAACACATTTATGGTAAATTTGTAATAAAATCTGGGTCATTACCACATAAAGGCCAGTTAAAAATGCCAGATTCTCCAGAAAGCTTATGATTTTCAGCAGCCTGAGTGAAATTTTCCTTTTATCCCCTATTTTCACCTGTTTACCTCCTCAACAAATTATTCCAATCCATCAATGCATGAGAGCCTCCCAGTCATATTTTCCAGCTGCTTCATGTACCTGTATATAACTTCTTCCTGGCTCACAGGAATTATATTCAGCATGGTCCAACGTTTCCAAAGGGTCACCAGTAAGGCTGATAATTTACCTGACCAGCTCCTATATAAGAGAAGGTTCCACTAGGTTTTTGATATATTAATTCCATATGCATGCTTTCTAATTACTGGTCAACCTCCTCCCAACCAAGATCTCCAATTATCCTCAGTTTGCAAAGAGTATTTTCTCACTTCTCTCTTGAATTTGATTCACTTCCGTATTATCCCGTCTCCAGGTTCTAATGTTTTTTCTTGTCATACATGGCCAGACTTTGTAATAGTTTTATTAGCAGCTCAGAATGCCCCAAGTCCAGACAGATTATTCCTTAGTGATTTCTCTTCAGAATAGGCTTAGACAATTTTTATCAAAAAATGTATCCCCTTGTCTTCTCTGGAGCAATGACAAGTCATTCTGTATTGCACCACAGTAAATCAAGCTTAGTTTGTTCCATGCTATAGAATACTACAAAAATAGCCAGAGGATGTTTATAAGGTGTTCTGTGTGTGGCAAACTGGTGCTGTTGCTGGGGGAACTAACCTTCATTTATGGTATTTCACTTTTTCTCTGAACACTAATCCAGGATCCTTATATATACTGTTGTCTTCACAGTTTCCAGGGAGTTTCTCTGTTAGCAGTGCTCTGATTTCCAAAATTTCAGGCCTTAGATTCAGATGAGGTATAATCTCTTTCAATCCAACGTGGATTGTCTTTATGATAAAATTACTTCTCTGCAAATACCAAAATAACACTTGACATAAGTCAGCATCTAACAGGTAACTAGTGGAGACCAGTTACCTCTGTTTTAATCCCCCTTAGATTCAATGGCAATAATTGTGTTAACTAGAGTTATTTTAAAGACAGGGTCAAATAACAGACTAAAAATGTGTTTCCTTGTTAGATGTGTTAGGCTACTGTGAAATTATTCTTCCTGCCTCTACAGAGCAATCTGAACCAGTAAATAAGTGCCCAGAGGATGACATGCACCAGAGGCACTCAGGTACTCAAACAAGTTCAGATAGACAGACAGATAGATGGACCTCAAATAATTTTATGTTGATGTAGGGGTATTTGTGAACTAAAAGAGCAGCCCCCACACAGCCTGAAGTGAGTCAGGCTGATAATAAAATGCAAGGGATGCAGCCTCCCACATCTGACTCTAAATTCTCATTCGTTCTGCTAAAAAAAAAAATTCTTCATTTGCTCAACCTAGTTTGAAAATTGTTAAGCACTTCTGTGGTCAGTGTGAGCCATAGCAAAGCACGCTCGAGCCTTTAGAAAACACTGCTTACTGGACTAGGTAGGAAAAGATTTTCTGAGCCATCATGGTGGGAATTAATTTTAAAAGAAGGACATGAATCAATGTGTCTAAGCAGCAGAAGCAGACTAAAAAGACAGAAAGACTCTATGAGGAAAGCTGCAAAGGATTGTTTGCATAGAAAACCTGGGAGGAAGAATGTTTCGAGGGCACTTGCACATGGAAAGGTAAAGAGCTACTCAAATCTGGAGGGAACACAAAAGAAAAACATGGGGCGTTCTGGTTCATTAACTGAGTGAAAATATCATCTACATGAATGGCTTCCCTATATGTTTTGTCAGGTTGCCATTAGCACTTTTCAGGAGCCATTCTTCAAACTGGAAAAAATTAGTGTATTTCAAAATGTATTAAATCCAGGCTGAACAGCAAGATGAAGTCAGGCTGTACTTCAAGGAAGGATGTTTGAGAGCAAAAGTACTTCATTCCCTTCAACTCACACTGCTGAGAAAGTGAAAGAACATCACAAACATAATGCCAGAATACATTAAGCCAGAAACAAAATAATTTTTTGCTTACCTTCCATCCCCCATGTCCAGTCCAATGACTTCTGAGTTGGATCCTTTAGAACTGGGGTCAAGACATCACAAGCAACTCCACAGCTTTCACTGGCACATGCACTCCTCCCTCATAGTGACTCTCTGCTTCACTCATAACCAGTCTTACCTCTATGCATGCAGGTACTGTGACTTGAAGAAAATGTACTAGAAAAGGCAATGCAGGATTATAGGCTGTATATCAAAGTATCAAAGGCAGCAATGGCTGACAAAGTAACTGGCAAAAAGAAGATGTGCTTTGAGAGATGTACTTCTGTAGTCCTTAGTCAAATCTTATTTCAGATTCTGTTTTGTCTCATTTCCATTTAATTATGATTTTGGATTGTATCCCTCTAAATCTGTACTTCATTATTACCACAGCATATCTGGGCTTTTCTGAATGGCACTAATTGGCATCCTTACTGGCAGTCTCAACAAAGAGGCCAAAGACTGAATGTGCATGAAGAATGAATTGTCACCTTCTTCGAAACTGTCCTTCTTAAACAGAGCAGAGAAACATGGCGGAGAAGCAGGGTTTGTGGTTGCTGGTGACGCCAAACCCGTTTCCTGGAGACAAGGAGGGGATGTTACTGTGCATGGACCTCTTCCTGCTAGCAGCCCACCAGCCATCAGCCAAACTCCATTCTAAGGGTCCTCACAGACAGCAGTCTGCAGGACCAGAGTGTAGATGAACAGTGGACTTCACCCTTAGAGGACTGTTAATCTTGTCATTTTTAAAAGCAGTAAAATTCAAACATACAATTAAAATATCTGAATGTCCAAATACCTGCTACTTTCAGCTTCTGCTGCAATGGAAATTGGATGAAGTCCCATTCATATTGAAATGTAAATGTAAAACATAGATGTAAAAGGTATTAAAAAAAAAAAAAAAGGGCAGCTTGGAAAAAGATAACGTTTTTCATTTGTGTAGAAGATAATGATACAATATTCAAGTTTTCCACTCATAAGGTAATATTTTTTGTCTAAGTCAACATACTTTACCATTTTTAAACTTTTCTCATCATATTTTTGACAGCAGGTTTTCCAATTTTGACAGCTTTTAAAAAGTAATTTTAACAGACGAGTGATTTCTCCTCTCAGTAAAGTCAGATTATGTGAAATGTCAACGTAAAAACCATATACTGTGACACATAATCATTTTTCATTGAATTTACTTATTAATTTTACTTGCTATTGCTAATAAAATGTAAGTGCTTAGCTAATTGTATTGCTTATTTAAATATTTTAAAGGAATGTATTTTTAAATTGCATTTTTTTCTGACTACAAAATTTCTCAGAGGCAGCTATAATTTGTCACCCTTCCAATTTATTTAAAGAAGAAGAATTGCTATCACAATTGATATTCCCAGCTGAGCGGCCAAAGAATGAATCAGCAGGGAGAGGTTAAACCAGCCTTTCATCCATAAGGGTGGGCTCTTTGATTTAAAGGTTGAAGCATATCTGCAGAATTTTACAGGAAACATTTTTTTAGACATGGTGCATGTACTGTATCTAGAGCTGCAGACTTTTGTTACCTATGCTATTAGTTGGGCATCTTTGGTAAGAGTGAACTCAACAAAGAGGGGGAAAAGTTCAGAAAGGAACTGGACAGCTCAAACTTTTCACTTCTAAATCAAACTAAGCTCAAGTGAGGCATAAATGTGTTGGGCTCACTGCTACCTCTAAAAGAATACAGTAGTTCTAAATTCAAATTTTCTATTTCTGTGCAGTGAGTTTTATTTGTAATTTTCTACACCAGAAATCCAAAAGGATTACCTATTTCTACTCTATGTCAAAATGAAAAAAAAAAACCACACCCACTTTATGCTCTCAAGATCAGAAGATCAGTACTATAGATAAAATGTATCTTCAAAGCCTTCAAAGCCCAAAGTCATGGATTCACTGCAGTTTCACACACCTGTAACAAAGACTGGAATGCAACCCTAGCATAAGGCTTACTCTTTATTTGTCTCACTTCATCCAGGAAAATACTTTAGTGCATGGGTGAAAGTACCCAGATAAGAGAATATTAATAATAAATAAAGATTTTACCTCTTTATTAGCCCTTAAACCATCAAATAATCCTATGAAGTAAGGAGTATTTATGTCTCATAGCAGGAAAAAGGCTCAGTGTCAGTCTCTGTATGTAAAGTATTTCTGTATCAGCTCAACTTAAGTGTCATCACAATCTATTTTGTATCCATTTTGATCCATCCACTTCATGTATCTCTGGGCCAAAAGTATGCTTGCATTCAATACCGCTGACAAACTTACCATGATGTAGGCTGCTCCTTCACAGTATTAATGTAAAACAGTTCTAAATCGAGCAATGTTCAATTATCCCTGAAAGTACAGATGACTTAGTTCTTCGTTAACTTAATTGTTTTCCAGTAAAAGTGAAATGTGCTGTATGCAAATTAAATAATACCAAGTGTCAGCACTTAAAAGAAATGCTCATTTAGCTTCAGTAGATTTTTTTTGTTGCAAATTTTATTCATTTCTTTTATAAGAAATTTTGTTTGTCTTAATTTGTTCCAAACGCAATATAATCATGAGACACAGTGCCTGCTGGCAAAGTTGGAATTGCTGTCAGCAGGAAATGGCAAACTAATAATAAATGGTGGTAAAATATTTATATTATAGTTTACTGGGAAAATGAATGCCGTTTTCTATTACATTCCTGCTTGAGACAGTACACAATAACATAGTTGTTTGTCAAAATAAGTGGATAGGATTCTAAATGCTGTGGTGACTTATCTTGTAACCATCAGCTGGGGGAAAAAAAAAAAAGAAAGAAGAAAAGAATAATTTATAAAAACAGAACCTTTTACTAGGTCCAATTTAGGAAATTTTAACTGGGAGTACATAGTGCAGTAATTAGTAGCATCTCACATCCAATGTCATTGGACACTAGTCTGATAGATCAAACATTTGTGTATGTGGCCTACTTACTTAGCTGGTCACTCATAATTTTCAATAACAGCGCTGTTCTCATACAGGGAGGGGTGGTCCAGAGCCACTAGAGTACTCTGCAGGATGGTGAGGTTCAAGTACAACACTCTGTTTATGTACTCCCCAAAGTGTATCAAAGCTCAGATCCACAGAAATAAAAGAAAAGTCAAACAAAACAAGCATTAGACTGCGTAAAATAAGGTATGGACAAGGCAAACAGGTGAGGCATTGTTTAGGTGGCTAAGGTAGATCAATATCTGTGCTTGCAAGCCAGGAATTCTGCCTGCTTTCCTCTGGCACTATGCAGATCATCTTTCGGCCTGCAGACAGACTGTCGCCTAAACCCAACTGACAGACAACCTATTTCACCCTTGCAAAAATCATACCCATCTTCATTCTTGCAGCTCACAAGGGAAAAATAAAAGCCTCCATGTCCATGCAAAGTCACACTGAAGTGTAGACATAAAACAACATTGCAACTAACATTCTTTCATTTTATTAGGCTAATTACATCACTAAAGCAGTTAAGTTTTCTGTTTCTTCAGTTTTCAATGAGAAGTCCATGCATTTTGCCTAGGCTGGTTTATCAAAGCATACTGCAGTAGTCTTTCAGGGTTTGAAAAAGATTTGTGTGACAGGTCGATACTGTTCCCTCCTTTCTCTTCAAATGATCTGTTTTATTATCTGAGATATTTTGTGATAGGGAAGCATCAAGATGCTTTGACTACACATCCTCATAACACAGATCAGTTAAAGCCCTTTCCCCTTGAAAAATGCGTTTTCAGTTCAAGCAGGTTAAATTAACATGTGGTCAGTTTAGAGAACCACTGGACACCTTCAGTAAACTCTTGCAGACCACCAGCCAGATAACCTGGATCACAGCTACCAGAAGCAGAACGAGGATTTTGTAGGAAGCCACAAAGTACTTTATTTCCAGCACCAGAACTTCCTATGGGAAAACCTACCTACAGGAGAGGATAAACTGCAAATCATGCCAGCTTCTATACATGAGAGACTATCCCTGCAGCCTCCATTTTTTAGGTCTTAGACACACACTGTCACAATTTGATGTTGGAGAATGAAATGAGAATAAGATCTTTTTAGACTCTTAGAGAAAGCATTGTTCTTGCTTTGATAAAATATGTTAGTACAGATACTACATTCTGTTCACTTTTTAAATTGAAAATCTCACACTCTTTTCCTAATTTCTGAACTGATTAGCAATTAAAATAGAGCTACAATTTAAAAATGATGTCTATTTCCCTATTTTGAAGAGACAAAATGCTCAGCTTTAATCTCCAGAGTGTAAAAGGTCACCTTTGTAGACTGATGCATATCATATCTCCAAGTAATGAGAACAAGTGTGCTTTTCCTCAGTGCAACAACCTTACTTACTCTTATATTGCAACCATTTTCCTGCCTTACCTTTCTTTATGGTAGAGGAAATGTAATTTACTTGTCAGATTGAAATGTTTGATATAAATCTTTAGCCTTTCTTTCAAACAAGTATTTCTGAAACATTATATTATAAACAACTGGCATGTTTAATTAAACAACTACTTTATTTTCAGCAGCAGAAGAAGGTATGATTATATTAATTGAATACTAGGACCTGTGACCAAACTTAAAGAAAACATTTTCAGCTCAACAAGGAGGTATGATTATCTTAATTTCAAAGCAAGATATGTAACTAGAATTGAAACCAAATATTTAAGTCTCTGTCTTTACAATTATTAAAAAATATTTTCATGGTAAAAAAGTGAATAAATGCAATTTACAAACTATATCTTCCCATGATAACTCTTGCGGCAACCGACAAGCTGGCTAGCAAACTGAAATCTGTTAAATAAAAGTCCTAGAGCCATTTATCTCTATGATGAAGGGGGTTTCAGCTGAACTGCAATTTTAGCATGTTTATGGGTACTTTTGAATTAAAATATTATGTTTCTACAAATGCATGATAGCAATTTTTCCCTATATTTTATAAGCTTATTTTTGTAGCTAGACAGAGAACCAATGCTTAAGCTCGCATGGCTTGCTTACATAAGAATTCCATTTCATATAAGTGATTTTACCAGTGTGAGTAAAGGAGTAAAATTTCACCTAAACTGAATAACAAATATTCTTTTCGTCTTGAAAACAGTTTCTGTCATTTCTTACATGTATATAATAAATACATTTAAATGACCACGATTTCCTATGAAGAGAAAAAAGTTACAAGGTGTTAATAGGGAAAGGGATGAGACACAAAACATTTATATTTTTTAAGCTTCTTTTACTTTTTTGAAATAAAGAAAAGCAAGACATGCATAATTTAAATGCATGTGATCAAACAAAATTGCCAATATAAAAGAAGATGTTATAGGAAACATACATTTAGTTACAATCCTAATTATCCATGTTTAGATATGTTTATTTAGACAAACAGATGAAATACTTTTGATCCAGATGTAACAATTTCCATGCTGTCATTTACCTTGCAGGGATCATAGAATTTTTGCTTTTATCACATTCCCCCGAGTACTTTCATGTTTTCATTAAAAAGCCGTAGTTGAGAAAACATGTCAGATGCTAAGCACGAAATCCACAATGCAGCAACATGGAAAAAATGAAACAACTGTTTTGGAAGAAATATCTTTAAGTCAACCTACATACAATTTTAAATGACTTGCCAATGAATGTTAATTAGCCTTAAAGTTACACTATGATATAACTCCAAATGCTAAAGAAAACGCTTGCTGATTTATCTGATGCATGACCAAAGAACAAAAATTAACAGATGCGGTTTTGACAAATAACTATAGGTAAAGTTGTATAGGTATCTGGGATGGTTACTCCAATGTTAGCTAGAAATTAGGCCAAAGGCTAAGCAACATCCACAGGCAAGTGGCAATCATTAAAGATGTGATTTCTTTTTCTTAACGACTCGCTTAAAATGAAGCTTATATTGAAGTACAAAAATGTCACTGTCTGAGACTAAAGTATTTCTCTTATAGAAAAACTTCATATTTTATTCTTCCTGTAGCTAATGAGACTCCTCAAGGATTTAAGCTGTGTTATACTAGTTCATTTTATCATTATCCAACATATCTAAGTTTGTAGGATGCTCATTAAGAATATTTCCAGCCACAATTAAGTTGAACATGAACGTGGTTTAAGTAATCTAAAAACATCAATAAGTGTCAAATTATTATGTCATTATTTTGTATAGCAATGTTCCTTTGTCAAATGTGGACAGCAGACGAGTTCCGTCTAATTTATTTACTTTTATACAAGCAAGTGCAACATAAAAGGACAGATCTTCTCATATTATCACACATAAATTGCCTAGATGTCAGTGGAATTATTCATGAAGAAAGTTAATGAAGTTTAGTGCAAGATTTTGAAATGTTAATTTACTTTGGAGGAAAAATGTATATGGGTTAACAAAGATGAATTTTTCATTTTCCCAATAATAGGAGATTTCCTTAGAGTCTTCCGTGACATATCTCATCAAGATTCATCATTCTGCAAAGGACATAAAGAAATCAAAAGCAAGCATTCATATTTGCTAATATATCCTGTGAAGCCTGTTGAAGAGAAGTGAGAGTCTTTATTATTGTGTTTCTGTACAAGGCTGAGCAGACAGCACTAAATAGACTGGTTTGCAGGAGATGAAAGAGACAACAAAACTAACAGCCACACTCTTAACGGTAACCTTCAAATGTTTCTCTGCAATGTATCTTTCTAATTAGAAAGTCCTTCCACTCAATCTGTAAAATGCTTTGCTGATTCAAGCTACACATTTTACTATTGACTCTACTTCTACTACTCTTGTTTCAGCCCTTTACTTTGTCCCTCCTCGTTTTTCAGCCCTTATCTCCCTCTCTCTCTGTGTATCCTCAGCTGAATTTTGCAGTTGTTCCTGAGTCAAGCTCTACTTCCTTCTTTTTTGAGAAAGGAAATCACTTCTATTAACACCTGTGATCCCCAGCCTCCATGTGGTGTTGACAAGTCAGACACTGGCTTTTGTGCCTATCACCCCAAAAGCATCCTCTGTACTTCCATTTAAACTATGATACTGAAAATCACTGATTTTCATGAAGCAATATGAATTTGCTTTGGTCATTCCTTCAATTCAACGAATTGTGGCTGCTCTTTCTACTTTTAAAGAAGTTTAATAGCTTTTTAGCCTGCTTTTTGCTGCAAACTGTGTCCCTGTTTCTTCCTGATGGTCAAAGTGACTAATCCTGAGGAGTTTCTGTACTCAGGTGAGCTCTAAACAGCTCCCACTCCCTTTCACATGCTATGCCTCGTGGATAATTGACCCTTAATCCTCTGCCCTGACCTTCAAAATTTGGAGTGGTAAATAAGAATGGCTGATGCTGAGCTGATCTCCCAAACTACACACATGTTCACAACAGGAGTTTTCTCAGACTTTGAGGACATCACCAGCAAATTTTAGTCTTCTTCTAGTTTACTTTCTCAGTTTGAATTGCAAGAGTCACCATTCAGGAAAGTCACCATATCTTCTTCTACTTTTATAGTGTCCAAGCCAACATCCATATTCCTCAGTAGTATTCCAGGCATCTTACAAGCAGCAGCAGTTCAACACAGAAAAAGTGACATATTTTCCATTTCTCTGTTGCACCCGGAGCGACTACCTTCATCCTGCACTCAGTCAGAAAACCCACTTTAGGTTTTCATTCCTGTCCCTCTTTCTCCCCACAAATCAATACAGTTGCCTAATCCTAGTAATTCTCTTGCCTTGCCTTTTACTCTCCACCACTACGGTTAGAAATATGTTAATACCTCCATTGTCTTTCACTGCACTGATTGCTACCTACTTCAGCCAGATTTCTATTTCATCTTTTTTGCAATCTCTTGGGAAAGTTTTCTTTCTTTGCATTCCTTCAGTCTGATTTTCCATGTAAAATTAAAGCATCTTTGAGTCTTTTCGTAGCAACCCTCCACCTGTAACTGCAAATCCATACCATGCCTCTCCTGTCACACTTCTTGCTGGATCAATTATGCCACAGTTTACTGACACTACTACTCCTGACTACAACTTTGTACCCACTCCATGGTGCCAGCCTCCTTCATTGGACCTGTTTTTCAAAGAGTACCTTGCCAGCTCCACAAGAATTTACTCTTATTGCTTATCCCTTGCAAATACGTTGAAAAAGATCCCAGTATCAGGCTTTTGGCTAATTTTTGGCTGCTTTTGTCTTGCCCATCTACTTAAACTGAAGTAACCCTAGGACAATAAACCAAAATATGTGGTTCCAAAATAGAAGCCAGATGTTAGTTTACATCTGACCAAATGTACTCTCTAAGAAACATGATAAATTTTATGTCTCTTGTCACCTGTACTTTAAAATGCAATAACTTTGTTCTATTTAAATACATGTGGATAATGTAGATACTTAAGGTTCGTGGACATCACTTTTGGTACTCTGCAACACTCACAACTATAAAAAATCCACCCTTCAAGGCCTTGTGCTGATCCATCCCATGTCTGATGAGCAGGCAGGTAAATGTAGAATGTAGAATGAATGTAGAATAACTTCTTAACTCTCCTAAATACAGGAAAATGTAGAATCAGATCTGTGGCATAATTTTGTAACTTTAGCTTTGACTCAGCGGTCCACTTTCTGCTTGGGTTCTATTGTTTTACGCTATCCATTAGAAATCTTAGTTTCTAAAAGAAAATCTGATAATACTGAAACTACAAAATTTTAGTATAAGGAAGTTTAATTAATTGAAGATTTCATTCATATTAGTAGAACATGCTTTCCTAAAGGCAGGAATTGCTTTTGATCTTTAATTGCAAAGAGGATAAGTGCAAGGTCCTGCACCTGGATGGCAGCAACCCCCACTGTCGATACAGGGTGGGGGATGAAGGGATTGAGAGCGGCCCTGCAGAGAAGGACTTGGGGGTAATGATGGATGAAAGACTGGACATGAGCCAATAATGTGCATTTGCAGCCCAGAAGGCCGATCATATCTTGGGGTTGCATCAAAAGAACCGTGGCCAGCAGGTCGAGAGAGGTGATTCTGCTCCTCTGCTCTGGAGTATTGCATCCAGCTCTGGAGCCCTCAGTACAGGAAAGAGACATGGACCTGATGGAGAGGGGCCAGAGGAGGCCACCGGTAGAAAGGGAACACCTCTCATATGAGGACAGGCTGAAGAGATGTGTACAGCAATCCCATGGCCATTAAACAATCCTACTGGACACAATATAATCTAGGCAATGGTAGATGCTGAGCCCTGCCAAACAGTAACTAGAGCAGGACTAGAGGAAAAAATATACTATTTTTCATCTTTTTGAAACAGAGTGCTAACATTAGGCTTAGCTATATTTAAAAAAAAAATGCAGTAACTTATAGCTAAAGAAAGAAAAGCATCAATGGGGTCTGTGAAGGAATTTCGCCTTTCTTAGTAAACATAAAGAACAACATTTAAATATAGTCCTTGAAGTAACCATAAAACATTGAATCTAATGGTGGAGACGGCACAAATAAGACAATATACTGGAAATCTCCACAGATCCCATTTCCTATGAAGCCCAAATCTTTCTTACTGCAATGGAGGAGATTTGTCTTTCAACAACTTTAGCTGCTGGGTAGAGAGCTTTTGGCATTGCTCAGGTCTATTCAAATGATTTGGTCTGAAGAATCTGTAGAAAGAAAAAAAGAAGCCATGTAAATATTAGTTCAAATTTGAATATGAATATCAGTTTGACTGCGTTTGTAACCAGTCACACTTTATTTGACTTTTTTTTTTCTCATCTAAATATGTCTTTCCATTGAAGCCAAAATGTTTCATAAAAATGTGTCAGTTTTAATGAAGTTTTCAATGGGAGTGTTCTAAATATCCTGGCTTGTCTATTTAGTCATTTCCTAATGAGAGAGTGAAACAAAGAAAGGTTTGGAAAGAGAAACAGACACACACATACACACACAAAAAATCTGTCTCTTTTTGGCCCTAATACAGATATATGCAATCTTATGACATTAAAATATTCCAAAGAGTTTTATTTCCAACATGGAGCAAAGTGAAAAGACATCTCAAACCATACATATTTTCACAGACTGGGAAATAACATGTTGCCCTTAGGTTAGCTCTAGGTATGACATTTTGTGTTTGCTTGCTGCAAACAATGCAGTAGGATTGTAATAAGGAATACTTAGGAAAATATTTTTCAGCTTGGATTCATTAGTAGTCACAAAGGCAAAATCCAGTTGACTGTAATTTTTGTATCTAAAATTTTTTACATATGTTATTTTGGCCTATATAAATCAGCTCTTTAGAGGGGAAAAAAAAAAAACCCACAGTACTTGCAAACATAACAAGCCAGTACCATATACACAGGTGATTCTGAGGATTATGCTCAATTACATTTCAAATAATATGTCAGTTATATTGACTGTATGTGTATGAGGTATCAGTTATATTACATGCAAATATATTTTTAAATCACATTTATACTAGTTTCTACAAATATGTTTGATTTTAATAATAAAACAATCAATTTTGAATTTTCCATTGCTGGATAAGAAGATGGAAGAGAAAGGATCCATAGGTAGCCCCTATAATCACAGTTAGCCATTAAATAGATGCAAAGGTTATATGAATTTGCCTTGGTCAGCCCAAGTTCCCTGAAATTCAGGAAGTTGTGGCTGCTCTTCCTGCCTCTAAGGAACTACAGAGTGAAGAGGTGTTTGCTGCAAACTGTGTCCATGGTTCTTCACAATGGTCAAGGACACTAAAGATCCAAGGAACACCTATGCCCTCTGCCAATGTCAGAAAGCACTTCCCCAAATCTTTCGATTAACTTAATTTAGGATTTATAGTAGAAGTTCAAAAGCTAGAATTAAGATGTGTCAGATGTTGAGAACAAATGTCACAGGTTCCTGTAGTAATAATTTTAATAAGTTAAATAAAACTACCAGATAATCCATGGAATACCATCATATTCCTCATTACAAAAGGAGATAAAAAATATGCAGTGGTCCCTCTAGTCAGATCTGGGGAAAAACAATCTTCCTAGTACAAAATTTGGCAACTAGTTTTACCTCAAACCCATGATGCTGACATGTTATGACTTTTGAAAATGAATCAAAACTTCATGTGTTTGTGTCATTGCTCACATTTTCAGATGCAATAAGATAGCATAATGTAGACCTGTCCATCCTGAAAATAAGAGCACAAATAAATTCACATAGCTTACTTAGTTAACTAACAAAACATAAATTGTCAAAATCCACAACAGGAAGGGTCTATAGGCTGAGGGTTATCCACTGAAGTGATTTACAAATAATTTTAAGGGTAAAAGTAGCAGAGAATTTTGTAGCATGTTTGCAGACAATCAAACAGGAAAAAAGAGCAAAATTTTCACATTAATTATTCATTCTATACTATCAGTTAACTTTAGTTGATACTATAGTAGAGAGACGTTCTATAAGCTTTTCATACTGCAGTGATGTAAGGCACACATGAGGCATAGGAATGAAGAAAGTCCATTTGTTAGGCTCATCTTTTCTTTTTCACTTACAATCATGTAGACATTCTTTGAACTACCCACACTGTTTACAAGGTGGTACATGTATCGCCTATAAAACATCTGTGAAGCACAATATCTGCTAAATGTTAGTCAAGGATCGCTTCCTTTCAAAGTGATTATTGATCCACTGTTGAAACAACTTATAAAAACAACCATTTGGGAAAAGACTTAAAACTTTCTGCTGCTATTCTATTACACATTTTAAGGTTATTTTTAGAGGAAATTTCAATGTTGCCAGATAATTTTGTATATAATTACAAGTGCCTATGAAATCTAGGAATAAAACGGTATTTGTTTTATTTATATTTCTATAGAAAGTAAAGATAATGTCCAGGACTGCTTTTAAAACTATTAATGAGCCCTGGCAATGGGAAAAAGAGATGGATTAGGTAGATGTAATGAGATATGATTAAAGGGTGTAAGCACTGAAGGGTGTTGGAGAAATTCTTTTCAGGAGTATAATTAGTGTCTGATAAAAGTACTTAGTAGATGAGATTTTTGAAGAAGAAAGGTTAAGATAAACACATACCATATGACAAACCTGTTTAATTTTTTTTCTTTTCGTTCTTTACATAGTCAATAATCTGTTGAAGTTTTATACATAAATACCATTTGTTGAATACTTAATGAAACTTCATAAGACAATTAAATGGGTTTTAATTCTAAAACATAGAAAGCAAAGTGTTGAAATATCCTGTTGCATTTCCATTATGCACTTCTCTTTTGGTTTATGGAACTTTATTAATAATATGCAACCTGTTCCTGAAATTAAACAAGCCAATTAGCTTCTTAAAAAGCAATCTTTCTAGAAGTTGCTTAGTAACTTTCAAAACACTTTTTATTAGATTAGAAGATAACTCTCTTAGTTTAGGCTTTAAAATATAAAGCTGCCTGAAGCAGACGATCCCAGCCACCTTTACCTAAGTCCTGGACAGAGATGCTTTTTTTGTCAGTTTGGCTAATAATATTTTGTACACTTTCAAATGTCTGTTAGAATGAGATGTCAGGACTTGGGTGCTCCACTTTTAAGTGTAAACCTTCATTCCACAACTGGAGTTTGAAATATACCAAATGTTAGTGAAGTTGGAGCACTCATAGATGAATGGCAGATGAATCTATTAGATACTTACGGATCAGGAAAAGAGGTTCACTATTAAGGGTCTTTCTCAGTATTCATATGGTCATGCATTTGCGTGAGGAACTTACCATGTGAAATACGAAAAACTGAAATAACAGCAAGTGCTGCCTCCCATGCATCTGGGGACTTCTCACTGAAGGAGAAACACTGCATCCTGATCCCTGGTCTCCATTTTCAAGACCAGCAATGATGGATTCCCCTCTTGTTTCCTTGTCCTTATGATACACTATCTTTTCTACAATAGTTCATTACAAAGAAGATCGTTCAGGATTTGAAGTATTTTAGTAGTCCTTTCCTACTCATGTCTTCATGAGGAGCAGAATTAGTAAATCATTGGAATCTCTAGCCTGACACATGGTTTCTGAAATCTCCTCTGAAAGCTAATTCAGGCCCATGTGCCAAGAGAATCTGCCTCAAGACAGCTGCTTCTCCACATTCAGTCACTGAGCAAAGGAACTCAATTGACAGTAGCAGAACAGAAAAGCAAAACAAGTCTGAGATGACCCTCTGCATGGAACCCACATGCTGATAGCACTAGCCTTGTTTCAGTGCAAAGGCATACACGATGACCATCTTTCTCATCCTTGAAAACATATCACCTCAAAGAACCACCACACATCAGGAGCAGTCTTTCTTCCCCTGTCCACCTACAGGAACGTCCATTGTTTCTTATGACAGACTTCCTATTGCACATGGCACGTGTGATACTAGAGTCCCTATATGGCATGAAGGGTGGTCCTACTTATGGAAAAATGCACAGTTGTAGAAAGCAGTCTCTAAACCAGTGGCCAAGTTATTAATGTGTACATCTTATTCAGTGCGTAAAACCAGTTCCCACTAGGCATCTACCCTATCCAAAGAACATTTGAAATCCCCACAAGATGTTGAGTTCAAGTGTCTTGCAGAAAATACCCCAAAAGACTTATTGCTATCAATGAACAAATAAACGAAAGAAGTAATCCAATTGGCAAAGAGCTCCTGTCCCTAATACACAAAAAACAAGTACATACATCCAGACTTGAAGACTGTTTTCATGAAGCTAGATATAGGCAAGGGGAGCACTGCTTTTGTGTTATTTCAATAGTGGATCAAGATCTTAAAAAGCAATGGAACAGGTCATTTGTCTCATGACTTCATCAGTTTATACAGATCCTACGAGTCCATCACTAATTAATTAATTAAGCATGAGATTTGTAGCTCCTCCAAACATCAAGCAGATTTTTCAATAGAAGGAAATGCAAGGTCCTATTCTAGGTGCCAGAAGAAAACTTCAAAGTCATTCCTAATCTATGGCCCTAAAATAAGATTGAAGAACTTGATTTCTTGACAGTTATTTCTGAAGTGTAATGATAACCCTCTATAAGTCAACATTGTTCAGCATTTTCAACATTGTTCATTGCTGCTTCTTTTTCAGCTTCAGCGAAATATGGTGCCCCAAAAAATCTCAAAAAAAAAATTTTTGTAATGAGTATCCCAAGCTAAGATGCTAATTTGGCTTATGTGAAAGTGTAAATTCTAAAAATGTACAGATTAAAGATGCATTTCGTTCCCTGTTAATGAAAGGATATTCCTCAGATTACATTATCCTCTAGAATTTTGCAAATCAGATTACATTCATGGGGCTTCCAGCAACTTACTTGAAGAACCTTTTCCACTGTATTCCATCAACCCATCAATCAGGAATATTTCAAGAACATTCAAATCTAATTTTTATGGGGTTTCAGTGTTAGTCTGTTTCTGCCAGTGATCATCCAGGACCATTAGGCAAAGAGGCAAAGATTCAACAGACTGTGGAGGAGCAGGAAAGACAATGGAAGTGTCAGGAGCTCTATTGTGTTGCAGGAGGAGAAGGTGAAGAGTTGCTTTGGAGAGTTTAAGGCAGCCAGGCCACCTCCTTCTCACACACACTTCATGCACACACCCACTCACACACTTTCTTATGGAAGTCCTGATGCCTAAGTTTCTTCCTGTAAACCAATGACACCATATTTCATAGTTACAAAAGACGTCATGGTAGAGGTATACAGGGAAAGCCAGGGCATCTTTATTATCCACATGAAAACAAGGCAGCAAGCACTTTTCTGCTTTGCTTGTAGGGGCGTGGATGTGCCAGAAAACTCTTAGAGACATGGACAGATGTGGCTTCATGTGCTGCAAAACAGAGTGCTCAGACACCCACAGACCAGCACTATTTTCTGCTGTCACCTGTCTGGGTATTACAAGCTATGGCCTGCTCCATTTTGGGGGTAGGAATTACATAGGTTGAAAATCAGTAGTACCACCCTGCACTGTAAAACACTTCTTGCTTGCCTTTGCTTCTGTTAGGATTTCTTTCCTCTTCGTTCTCTCTTTTTTCTTGACACTGTTTTAATGTTGCTGTTGTTGCGGGTGCTGCTGTTCTGCTTGAATCAGGAACCAAAAACATGTGGCTTTTCCTAGCTCTTCACTTTTTTGCAGTTTATGCACCCATCAGAATGATGGCATAGCCTCCAAAGCAACAACTCTGGGCCTTTTGTTGGCAAGTCTTGAAGACGTAGTAAAAATACACCACAAAGAGAAAGGAGTTTACTTATAGGTACTCTGCCCTTTTAATTGAGCTCATTTTAAGCTGACAGAAACTGACTGCAGTGTTTTAGTGACAGAATTACCCTACTGAAAATGGAACTCAGTGTAGAGGAGAGTAGGATCAGAAATATTAAGAAAATCTTTAGTAAAGATGTGGGAAGACATCCTATTCGGAATGAAAACTGTCTACTAAGTCCTGCTGGCCTTAAATGTTTCAGGTGTTTCTGCAAACAGAGAACTGAAACCCATCGTTGATTTGAGCTTTTTATACAGGGAGATAATGAGTAATATTTTCTGCTATAGAATTTCCAGCGTGTGTGGTTAAGTGTTCTCTACAATTGTTATACACTGGTCCGTGATTTTCTTTAAATGTGAACTTAAAGGGACTCTCTTCTGCTGTGTTCTCACTTGCTTTTGTTGTTTGTTTGGGTTTTTTTCTTTTTTTTTTCTGACTGCACTCAAATAGGTTCTACTTCTAGGTGAAGGGAGTATTTCCCTCCTCCCCTCTCCCTAAAATAAAAAGTGGCTCTTCTGAGTATCATTCTCCTTCAGTAAGGTCTCTGCAAACTGTTGAAGATTAGGGACACATTGTAGGCAGGAAGAAAGTTGTCAGGGATTAGATTAGGGAATGGGGAAAAAATAAATAAATAAATAAATAATAAACTGAGCTGAGAGACTGCAAGGCGTCCAGCTCCTTCTGTGTCAGGGAAGCATGTATCTTTTCCCCACTACTTTCAAGGAGTCGAAATAACTATTTGAAAAAATAAGAAAAACCGCTCCTCACCTCAGGCTTAAAACAATAGGGAGATTCAGGCACCCATCATTCTGAGCTGAAGCTTTAGGAAAATATTGGCTTCCTTTTCACCTCTCAGACTGTCAGAAAATTCTTTGCATGTTCTCTTTCAGAAAGCCCCACAAATAATGGATAGTTCCTTTCAGAAATTGCCAGTAACACCCCATTCTTCCCAGGTTTTCAGAGCTCACAGTAGTGGCTGCATAGACGAGGCCATCACAAGCCAGAGACATCATCAGCACAGAACACTCTGCTATTTATTTAGACTCTGAAAAAGAGCCTTCTTGCTTATTTTCCTAAAATAATTAAAATGCATCACTTAAGTTCCGATTTGCTAAAAAAAAAAAAAAAAAAAAAAGGCGTGGGAGCATACATGTTTTGGCTCTGAGCTGACAGTAAATATATCTTCATATCATGTTTTTATTTTACCATCTTTAATGCATCTATCCTTCCTAGCCCCTTCCCCTCCCCCATTAATTCCTGAAGTGTTTGAAAGAGCCCTGGCGCTCACAGTATTCTCTCTCCCCTCTACTCAGCGGAAGATCAAATGTATTACTTTCTCCCTTTGCATGTCTGATGACGGGAGAAAAATGTTGGTTCAGCCGAGGCTTACGGGCCTGCGTTTGCAATAAGCGCAGGGGGAGAGTGTGGCAGCAGCCCCCGCTGCCTGAAGCGGGAGGAGGCACTGCCCACGGGCAAACCGCGGGGAGGGCGAGTGTCGGGGCTCCCGGCCGCGCTGCCGGCGCGGAGCGGCGCGGAACTCCCCGCGGCGGGGCCGCCCCAGGCAGCCGTGCCCGCCGCTCGGCTGCGCAGCGTCTGTGGCCTGGGACCAGAGTTGCGCCGTGCCTGTGCGGATGTCGGGTTTGGTTTGGGGTTTTGTTGTTGTTGTTGTTGCTTGTTGTCGTTTGACGTTGGTTTTTTTTTAACCCGCAAAACAGGTCGTGGGGGCGTTATCCCAAATCCCTGCATTGCTGACTGGCTACAACGGGAGCGGAGTTTCTTAGATTAAACCAGGGGAAAAAGAATGTATCATTAATTTAAATTTTAGTTCCCCTTGAATGCTAAGAGATGTTTGTTATATGCACGTTGTACAGTGTGGCCAGCTCGATATTAATTTAAGAAGGCTAACTCCAGCACCGCTAGTGATGTTCATTTGCAATTCCTACACACTGGTTATTATGTGCAATGAACTAATCCTGCCTTGCCTTGGAAACAGGGCTTAGCTCACTGTGCTCCTCAGATTTCCTTTATAAGAAAGCCGTTGTTTTGCTGGGATTTTATGATTATTAAAAATATAACATAGAAATTTGAATGCTCCCTACACGCGTGTGGAGCTTTCCTTCTTTTTCTGTTTTTCTGGCCTTTTCCCTCCTGAACTTTAGGGGTCCTGCCGTGCTCCCCTTGCTGTGGGACGGGAAAGTTGGGAGAATCCACGTTTCGTTTCTCTTCCCTGTTGCAGCTGCAGAGGGTGAACACTAGACCACAGGCACTGCATAATGGCCAGCCTTCTCACACCCTGTATCGGTGTCCGGCCGCGGAGAACTGCAGAGGTTTAATTGCATCCATCTGCTAGCATTTGCTGGAAGGGTGAGCGATATGGGCTATGCTTCACAACAGGGAATTCGTCCCTGGGAGAGCTGCTTCTCCTTGTAGGCAGCCACCACGTCGGACAAAATTCTGGCAGGGTGTCTCCGGCCGCTGAACTCAAGAATCCTGAAATCTGACCCCGCTGAAACGAGGCGAACCCTTGCCTCTGCGACCCCTTGCAAACCAAGATTGGCCCCTCCAAGGAAAGAAAAGCCAGCGGTCTGTGCAAACAGCCTCCCGCACATTCACCCACATTTTCCCAGAGCATGAAGTGCACCCGAAGGCAGGGAGCGACCTCACAGCCCCGGACCGCGACAGAGCTCGTTTAGTCCGGGCCTGAAAGGCTGGAGCGTTTGCTGACCGCTAATAAGTCGCGTTTAAAGCCTTTATTGGCATTATGGCAATACGGTGCACGATCAAAAACAATGCAAGAAGTTACAGGTTCGGCCACTCCAGCATTCCCCGCCAAGTCCGAGGAAGAACCCTAAAATCTGCACGATGTTACACAAGAAATTAATTAATGTTTGCAATTTTAGTGGATTTGGGGTTATGTCATCCCTTCTCTCCGACTTCTCCGCCACCATCCGATCCCCTACCGCGGGGCAGATCTTGTTCCCTACGATTGTTCGGCAATTATGGAAGAGCCTGGCTTAACCTCGGACATCTGCCTGGGAGCTTTTGGGACTGATTACTTTGTAAAGTATTGTCCTTAGATTCGTCTTGGATCCAGATTTCGCGGTGGCATCTCGGAGCGGTCCGGTGGCGCCTCTGCCTCTCTAGCGCGTTTGACAAACGCAGCCTCCCCTTCTCCTGAGGAGATGATGGACTCGTGTTTACACTCCAGACAGCCACTAACTTCTTCGATCTCTCCCTCCCAACCCCCACTGCTTCCCCTCCCCCCCTCCCCGCCCCTTCGCCCCCCTCAATTTTTCTTTTTGATTCTAGCGAACAAAACAACGCATTTGGTGCCAGCACACTGTCCTGTTCTGCTTTTGCATCATGACCACGCAGACCTCATTCATCACGGATCCTTCTCCTGGACAGTTCCCCACTTTGGCTGTCAGGCGTTTCTCGTCACGTCACCTTCTTCCTCCACAGATACCTCATCAGGGAGAGAGCACATCCCAGGCACAGCCGCAGGCAGGAGAGCCCGCCCCCACTTCACCCCCCCGTGCTCCCTGCGACCGCCCTTCAGGCCTCATGGCTTGGTTTTCCCAGAGCTCAGGAAACACAGGAATAGAGAAAAAGGCCCATCTCTGCAGGACCAGCTACCCCGGGTCCGAAGCTAAAGGTACTGATTTAGTTACGAAATTTCCCCGACCATGAAACGATAGCCCCAATCTTTCTGACCGGGCTGGTCACATCAGTCGCTGCCAAAATACTTGCAATCTCCAGTAAATGCTGGAGAACGATGCTGCTGAGATAATTAACAGCGTCTGAAGGTAGGCTAGGAAATACTGTGCGGCTTAGCACAGAGTGGAAAAAGGAGGCGCCAAGGACAGTTTTTCAGGAGCTCCTAATAAAGCCCCAGCAAATCGCCATTTTTCTCAGAAGGAAGGTAAAGATACGAGGGCATCTGTTTAACCCTTTTATTAGTCTTTTAAAGAGCAGGCAATAAAGTACAGTCTTTAAATGGTGGCTTACATGGTTGATCGCTTTTCAACTACCAGCTACCGCAAGATGTACATGTAGCATTAAAAAATAAAATAATGACATCTTAAAGAAAAAAGCACACACAAGAACTGCAGGCCCAAACTCCCATGAGTCACAGTGTTTAGTAACTAACTAGATTCAACTCTGCGTGTCTATGTGTGTTTGTATTTCCGTTGTCAAAGAATAAGAGTGTATGTTCTTCACATGTTAGATTTGCAATTTCATGGTGATTTCGACATTCCCTAACGACCCATCCCACAGAGGTGTCTAAAAGCACCTACAGATTATCTCCAGTCTCTCTACTACTCTAATGTGACACACCTACCTACATTTTAGGGGTACATCATTTGAGACAGATTTACAGTTCAACCCTCTCAGCAGACAGGAGAGATCTGCGTGGAATATAAATTCAAGAATGTAATTCTTTCTCAAACAAATAATCTGCTCCCTTTCAAATATAATTAATGTTTTGATAGTGCATTTCTTGTGAGAGAGAGATACAAAAACAGAGGCAACCTCTTGGATCCCTGTTTGTGTATTTGCAACAGGAATTTACAGTACCTATCTTGTGAATGTGACAGATAGAATGTTTTAAACATTTATAAGTTTATTTATTAGCAGAACTACAGCAGGAAACTGATAGGTCTTTGCTATCCACCGTGTCCATGTTACGCATGTTTTCGTTGCAAAGGGAATTGCAGTTGCAGGAGGAGGGCATTAGTCTTTCATTGGGATGAGAAACATTTCCTAGCTCTCAGGATGCAGCCTTCTGTCCTGTTGTGCTTGGGAGGCACATGTCCTTGCGCTTTGTCTTTCATTCTCCTCTCTCTTTCCTCCGTGGGGCTGAGCCTACATCCATTTTTCGCCCGCAGGGAGTTAAGGAAAAGCTCCCTAACACAATGGGAATAGGCAGCATTTCGGGTTTGACAGTCTTCAGTGTTCAGACTGGTCCGGGCAACGACATGTTTCAAGTCATATAGTCCGAACAAAGCCATGTTTGAAAATGGCCAGAACATTCGTCAGATGCTTGTTAAATACTGTTATACGGTCGTGTGGCTCATTAGTTACAAATCCACTACCAAATCCAGCGGAGCTGAGTTATCTTTTTTCCTTGTCCCCCTCTCTCCCTCTCTTTTCCTCTCTCTCTCTTTTCTAACACCGACTTCAGAGGAAGGTACGGAAAGGCCGTTCTGCTGTGCTGAGGGACACGAAACTGAACAAGATTCATTCCGAATGCCTACATCGTTCCTAAAGCACAACACAGCACCTTGGTGAAAAAAACCTCAATATTTTAACTCCAAAGGCTACAAACTCTGGAGATCGGCTTGAGACCCAAGCCACCTGGACACTCCTATCCAGTTCATGAATGGCTAGATTCGACTTTCACCAGTATCAAAAGTAAATTTCCCGTTCGTATCACTGGAAACTGCATTGGGTTCCCGTTATATCTATAGCCTAGCAATACACTTTGGCATGCCGTTTATTTTCCATTGTCATATTATTTTTGAAAATCCGAGTGTCAAAGGGAACCCGGCTGTGGAGAAATTTTAAAAAGCATTGGTTTCCGTCTGGGATTTTCTTGATTCACTTTACTCGAACCAGTACTTTTAAAGAAAGGGAGGACACCTCTGAAAATTAGTTTTCACAGGGAGAACCAGACCTGTAATCTGTCTGGAAGTCTTTAGCAACAATAAAATTCGCTATTATGCGTCATTAAATAATCAACTAACCCTAAAAATCCGTTGACTTAAAGAAATAGTGCTTGCGTTTTCAAAATAGTACAAGGCCTTCTAGTTGTAAAGGAAACAGACCTGGCTATTCTGATGGCAGGTTTCTTCCAAGATTTTTCTCCGGAATTTATAGTCTCTGGATAAATACAGTGTTACCTCCCTTCAAGGGAGTAAAATAACCTGGATTTGCAACACACAATATCGTAATCCGCTTTTAATTTTATCATATATTTTCTCTGAATTTACCTTTTCTAGAAACGCCTGAAATGTCTTGTAAACACCTGGACACTGTGACAGAGATAACCTTAGTTCAATACGAAGTTACCAACCTCAGTCATTGAGATCCAATTAATTCGATGTTTGCCTCCAGTGATCTGCGAAAAAAAACATACGGGGCGGAGAGGGGGGAGGTGGACGACACACACACACACAAAAAATTACCGCATTGATTTGATAATATCTAGGAAAATATCAAACACATACTTTTTAGCTAACGTCTTTTAAAATAATAAAACAAAAAGAAAATAAAGAACTTCAGTACTTTTGAGATATGCAACTGGTCTTTTTTTGGTAAAAGGTTAACATTAGGGACGATCGCACTTACGTTCAGAAAATATTGTTATTTTTCTTAATGGGGAAAATTGGACTCCTGCGACTTAGATCTGTGGTTTTTAGAACTGGGATGGAAATTGGACTGACACCACTTTGCACTTTAACAATCGGATTTCGTCAGGGTACAAGTTGTTTGTTTAACCCGACAGCTCCGTGCACCCCGTCGCACGCTTTTACACACTCATTAAAACGATTATTCACGACCTGTCGAGTGTTTTCTCGTTCATTCACAGGAAAGACTTAGCGCTCTAAGATTCAAGCGCATACGGTCAGCTATACCACGGGCCGAGGGGAGAGATTACTTATCTCTGTGATCATCTGATGCGAGACCGTCTTATCTCTACAGGTTGTAAAGCAGCAGTTGCTGGAGGTAAAAGACGAAAAAAAAAATTCTATACACACACCCCCCGACAAAACTTGCCGAAGCAAAAGACAAGGAAGAAAGGAAGAACGCTCCTCGTCACGAAGAAGCGCTTGACACTTGCTCAGCACCGCACAGAGGTTTTATTCCCGCTTCCCAACCTGTAGCTCGGACTCCCGCGGCGCGGGCAGCGAGGGCAGAGTGACCGGCGTGGGGCGCCGTGGGCCGCCGTGGGCCGTGGGAGGAGGAGGAGGCCTGCCCGCCCCGCACCTGGCTCCCCGCGCCATCATCCCGTCCTGAGCTCGCTCCCCGCCACCGAGGTGCCTGTGCCAGCACGGGCGAAGCGGAGAAGGAAAAATATGGGTAAAGCAGAGCCCTGTCCGAAACGGTCGCAGAAGAAAATGCCAGTGTCGGGGGCGGGGGGGGGGAGGGGGGGGCGGGGAGGGCGGGGAAATAAAGTAAATTTAAAATAAATAAATAAGCATGGAGGGGAAAGTGTATATCAAAATGTCAGCCTTCTGCGGTCCTGGGAGAGGATGGCTGGAAACCAGACCGTTTAGCAGAGAGGCCGGCGTGATTCCTTTTGAACTGACTAAATCACTAAGCCAAAAAGCGATTTAAAACAGCGCCTGCTTTGGAGCACTCCTGTATTTGAAAACCGGTCATTCTATTTTTTTTTCTTTTAATATATCGATTCCTGATTTCTATATTCAAATTACCTCCGAGACTCCATTCACATCCATAGGAAACACCAGGGACCACTCTACTGCTGAGAAGGTGTTTTCCACTTACAAAGGAAGCCAAGGCCCCTAGGTGAAGAACACGTCGGCTCCTGTTAAGCCTTTGCGCATCCAGAAAATTATTTTTCATTTGGAAAATATCGAAACAGAATGCCTCTTTATTTAAATGAACTGACCCCGAATGCAGCAAGGGATTTTAATCTAAAACGTTTTCTTTATTGCTCGAAAGGCAAGCACGTATCAGTAATTTGTTAAAATTATTGGATTGCGATAATCCACTATCAGGCTAGCTAAGAATGGATCTGTCAAGTGTGTTTCCCAGTCTAAGTTCTTTCTTTCAAACCAATCTGGTATAATAATTAGCAGACAAAGAACCCGAAATATGTAAGTAAATACCTAAACTTCTGCATAAATAAACATACTAATCAATAGTAAGCTACTCAACACTTGTCTTATTGATGAACAGACAATCGATTTTACTGTTTCAACGTGCAATCAGAGATCTGTATTTAATTATCAGTACTTTTACCTTCACTGATTCAATAATAAAAATAGAGCTAATAAATCCTACCCTTCCGCCTAAATGCAAATTATATTGATGGCATAACTAAAGGCAAGTTACACTTCCCAGAAAACGAACAACTTTGCTCTCAAACAGAATAAATAAGCAAACAAGAAAAGGAACTTGCAGTGCTGCCTTTTCTAATGAATGCTAGAGGACACGTTCACATTCAGAAAAGAGCAGGCAAATGTATATATATGAACACATACATGTGTGTATATACACGTGTGTATATATAAATATAGAGGTATCGATATAGTGGGAAAAGTTCTTGATAAAACAACAATGCGATTTTTATTTGCATAATTATCCTCTGTTTTCTCATAGACCCATATGAGTGTGTGTACTATACTCTAATAAAAATACCCTTGCCGTTCTGTATCACTGCGATTCTCTCCTCCAGATGCATTCGCTATTAGGAGTGCAGTTCAGAAACCTAAAAGATTTACGGATCACTAGCGTAGTTTTAAGTTACCTATGAGCCATGGCATGACGAATATGTAAGTGATTATGTGATGCGCTTAACTATATCCCTTCATAGACCGTTCTAATAATCTCTCCCAGCTTTGTTTCGTTCTAGTGAAAAGTCTTGTTGGAGCCGTCATCCCCATTTGGAAATATACTGGTGTGGGGATGCGAGTGTGTTCGGTTGTGCACGGAGCATAAAAGGGGGGAAATGCAAGTTCTAGTATAACATCACCGAGATTTTCGCTTCATAAGAGCAATCTGGTAACCGGTGAATATTACCGTATTTAATTCTCAAAAGTATTATAGCCTTTTGGGACATGCAGTGCTTCACAACGAGGTTCTGCTTATTTTTTATGAGAACCCAACTCTTTTTTTTTTTTAAACTGTCTTCCCAGACTGAGAAAGAATTCCTCTTTTTTACTCTATAGCCAGACTTCAGCCAGATTTATTTGGCAGATACCGGTCTCCTCTAGGATATGCTTAATTTAACAGACTATCCCATCTAAAATACCTGCGATCAGACCATTTCTGAGTGGAGAGCAGGCAAAGGCAGGTGGTGGGGCGACCTGCGAGTTCTTTTCCTTCTACTAACAAACTGCGCAGGGCGAAAACTTAACTTGGAGGGCCTGCAAGTTAACGGGGAGCTGGGTGAGGTTTCCCCCCGAGACCGGCCGCCGCAGAGCCCATCCCTCCGCCCCCGTCACGGAAGAGCTGCCGTGCGCGCCGCCAGCTCCCGCCGCCGCGGGCCGGGAGCGCCCCAAAGGGGAAGGGCTCCTTTCACGTGTTCCTACCTCCCTGTAAAAGATGCCCCATCGAAATCAGTTATAAACCTCTCTGAATTCCCCACCGCGGAAAAAAAAAAAAAATAAATAAATAAACCGAAGAGATCCCGGGCTTCGTGCCGCATTTGTAGCTCGGAATTCAGGCTTCCTGGCCAGGCGGCTCCGAGCGATGAGAGCTTTCACCTCTCGGTCTTAGGTTAAGCAGTTCTTTGCAGCTAACTTTACAGGGATGCTTTACTCACCTTAGGGTAGGGTGACAGTGGCAGGCTTTTCTCAGACTCACTCTCGTTTAGTCTTTCCTCTCAAATCACGGATAACCCCAAATATACTTGGAGGACTCCCTAGAGGTAAAGCTTTGAAATGGACTTTGCAGACGGTTCACATTCATTTCCCCACTTGAGAACAGTAAATCTGCTCGCTTTAAGTCTAATTCGCTAGTCTGATACTGTATTCTGTTACACAGTCTTGAGGAGAAGGGGGGGTGGGGGGAAACTACTAGTAGTTGCTTTGGTTATTTGTTTATTTTGGCGGCTTGTTTTATTTCCTTTGTTTATGTTTTTCGAGTTTTCGCTGGTTTATTTTGCCCCAGTGGAGTGGGAGGTGGGTTTTGTGATATCGTGCTTGGATCGGAGCATTCTGGACCAGTTCAGCGAAAGAGGACTTTAAACGCATTGTCCTGCGGCAGCATCTGTCTCTTGGTGACTACCACGACGCAAACCTAAGTCAGTACGGAGAAGGACACTTCAAATTTTTCCTCCTTTCTGAAGGGAAGGGAGGGGGCACGGACTCAAGACCTCCAAATACAAATGCCTGTCGCCTGCAAAACCCAGTTTTACCAACTGGCAGGTGAGTGCCGGGACGCGAAAGAGGCCCCGAGTTAACACCGACTGTTAAGAAGACGGCGGGGCCCGCCGCGGCGGGTTCCCGCGGAGCGGGGCAGGCGGTTCTCCAGCGAGGCAAGAGCGCCCCCAGCCCGCGGGACGCGCAGCACCGTCGTGCCGCCTGCCCCTCTGCCCGGCCTCCGCCTCGCCCCGCGGACACGCGTGTCCGGGCAGGGTGGCTTCTGGCACGGGTCTGCGTGGGGCGTGCGGCCGCCGGGGGTCTGGCAGCGCATGGTCCCCGCAGTTCCGGAGACACGCGTGGGTGGGTGCCGCTGAGATGTGGAGCTCCACCCGCGCCCCCGAGACCTATGGGGCATCCCTGGGCAGGTTTGAGCCGGGCAGACAAACACACCGGCTGTTCTGTCAGAAGTTAACGCCGGCGCGTGCTGTGTGTGTGTGAGTGCACGCTTCCCTGTGCACCAGTGCCCTTTCCTGCGGAGCGAGGGAGACAACTTCTCGGTACCGCTCCCCAATACACTGAGTTGCCTCAGCTCACAGAGTCTTGGAAAATTTAGTTTGCTCTATATCAAAAACATCAAGTATTTTCATAAGGTCACAAATGGCAGGAGCAAGGGAGTTGGAGTCATCCACCGGACGGTACACGAGCCGTTGCGCATCCTCTCAGCCACGTCGAGACAACTAAACAAGAGCAAGTCGGTCCACAGAGGGCCTCGTCCCCGGGGTCCTGCCCACGCACCCGCACGCCTACCCACACCCGCAGGCATGAGCAAGCTGAGCACATCACTCGTTTAAACTTCCGCCCCTATCCCGAGATTTCGGTTTGCGGCACTTAAGCCTCCATATATCCAGAACGCGGCCACGGAAATTGGAGATTGGGAAAACAAAGGGAGTGCCTGAAGCTCCTCCGATTAACATGAACGCTACCCGTGCTCGGGTCGGTGGTTGTAAGGGTGAGGAAGGGTGCATTTGTTCCGATGGAGCTCTCAGAATAAAACCCAGTTCGGTTTCAGATATACGGCTTTTTTTTACAAGGTCTCTTTCCTTGCTCTCCCATAATTTTTGGCGTTTAGTCGTTTTACTGAGAATTTAAGAATACTAGCCCTCTTTACACAACCCCCGAAAGGTGCAAGAAGCCCGTAGCTTTTTCTCAAATGACAGACTCAGAATTTTTAGAAATAATTCCTTACGGAATCCGCCTATACTCGCCATACTAACATCGTCTTTCATATAGCAGAGATTGAACAAGGAGCAAAATTCATTCGAGAATGAGTGATAGCGGGGAATTTTGCCCAGCTCCCACAATGTTTCTACGCTCAACCGTGATCAAAAAGGCAGGGAACCGCGCTTCCTCCCATCCTGATACCAGCGGACATAAATTACGAGTGTAGCTACCCGATTCCTGAGTGTAAAAGAGGAGTAAAAACCACACTCACCCCGTGCCGGCGGAGGACTCCCATTCCCAAGTGCCACCGTCAGCCTTTCTTGCAGGTAGAGGCAGTTTCTCCTGGCATCTTGAAAAAGGCAAACACAATATTGCACCCGTGTGACTTTATCTGGCGTTAGTGGCACACAAGTAAACAAAGAGCACGTTAATAAAACAAGATTAAAAAAATCTACAGATAAACCGTGAGAACTGCTAAAGCGGCGAAGAAACTTCCAACTTACCGATTGAAGTGAAAGAGCCCGAGAGGGAGGGGGGAGGCCGGGGGAGGAAACTCTTTTAGGAAGAGATAAAAAAAAAAAAAATCCTAACATTAGACACACGCAGTTTTGGTGTAACTGGTGCTTTGAAACTGTGCTTCGCTTGCACGGACGATCTGCTTATCGGGGGCAGGGGGAAACAGCACGTTTCAACAGAAGTCTGTCATCTCTATTCATTCGTATCACATGGATCTGCCTGTTGAGAGAAATAGGGAAGATTTTCTTGAAGTGCACCTACCCTTCTGGCGGGAAGGTTTGCTAGGATTGCTGGGCAGGTTTCTTCTGGAGGGTCCCATCTCTCTGGAGTAGCTGCAGTGGAGTTGAGGGCAGGTTCTCCGGTGAGGTAGGAATGTGCAGGAACTCCGCCCTCTGGGCACAGTCACACAAACCCAGCAAAACAGCCACAGCCAGCCCTAAAACCTCTAATGATCTTCACCTTCACCTCTTCCTAACCCAGTTTTCCACCACTTTTTGACCCATTTACCCAGGCACCTTCACCACGGGGCGGGGAGGGGGGAGAGGGGGGCGGTATTCAAAACAAGAACATTTCAGTGCTCAAAACTGCCGAGAAGCTACTACAGACACTAGCGTATGGTTAGACCCTTCTGTAGGATTGTGTGTGTCTTTATGTATGTACACACATTTATTGCTATCCGTTGAATCTGTAGTCGTGTAATATGTACGCACATATACTTTCTTTCTTGGACGGGTGTATTACTCGCGATTATACGATTAAGTACATAGCAGTGACTATCTACAGGCAGACTTTTTTTTTCCCCCCCCGTCCTAAGGGAAAATACGAAAAATTAAATAATACAGTCTCTACTAAAACAGTGAGTCTTGTACAATGTTCTTTCTTAAGCAAAACTGATGTGGTTCAGTCACAACGTAACCGGAGTTCAGTGGGAGTTTTGCTTGAGTGAATACTGAATATGTGGTGATTGAGACCTCATATTAACACAAGTGGTGAGGGGGTGTGTACCTGAATCATAATTTCTGACATAAATCTTAATAATCATCAGAAGAAGTCATAAAGAGCAAAATGACGTCCCGGTTAAACTGTTTTTTCAAGCACCGGATTAAATTATCACTCCCCCAAACAGTAGTTTTCTGTCATTTAAGGCAAAATATATTGTTGTTCTCTTTCTATTAAACGCTTTCGTGAGAATACATTCCACATAACGGCTGCTATTTTACTGAAACAAAAGGAAAATATTTAAAATACGTCAAAAATTGGTTGGCTAAATATCCCATTGTGGATTCGCCTTACAATTTATTTTTCCTCAAACATGTTTGTGAAGGCAATCTTAAAATCGTAATTGGAGGTTTCTTGATGAGCAGATTTCTTCTCCTACGATATACGCGAGCAAAGTTAATCACCTCAAACATCAACTAGGAAAATAACAATAGCTCCTTAATTCCATAAAGACCACTCCTTCCCCATAAACACTCCAAATTAGGAATCGCTCAAGAAACTACGCTAGGACACTGCAACATTCTGGAAATGTGCATATTTAAGGAAAAAAAAAAAAAAAAAAGTCCTAAAAGCTTAGCTTGAGGATTTGACATATAAACCACCATGGAAATAAGTATCAGACAACAGAATTATTGCCTGTTAAAAAAAAAAAAAATCCAACCAAATCCACCACCTCACAGTCAGTACAGAAGGAACCTGTGCAAAGATTAGCCTAAAAGCCATCCTCAGCGAACAAAAGAGTTTCTCTGGTGGGGGAGCAGGCGAAGGTAAAGGCATATTTGGGCCTTGGCAGTCCTGCTACAATCTATGACAAGTTTACTATGTTGGTTTTGTTGTTTGTTCGTTTTTTATTATTATTATTATTATTTGGGGTTTATTGTTATATTTTTTTTTCCTTTAGAAAGACAGCTTCATTGCTGGAATATGGTATGGAAACGTGAATAAATTACCATCTTAACACCCACCCCCTCCCCCAGTGTAAGAGAAAGAGGGAAAACTATGTGGCACCTGAACTGCTTAGGCAGCACTTTGCTACACTGAACCTAAGGAGCACATCGAGAGCGAGCGCTTGCTGAAACGAAGTCTGGAGAGACATACATCAGGGCTACCCTTTTCAGGAATTATTATGCATCACGCTTCTCTAATTAATGCTTATTAGCCAACCCCAAACTCTGACATGGCGAAATTGTGCATTCCTCCAACCTGACCTGTCTTTATCCTCCTTTTAGTACACTGCCAACGGATTTTTTTTCCATCGCTAACTATATAATACTTTAGGTATGTACTATTTGATTTCCTACAAGCATTTGCAAGTGGTAAATAATAAATAATCCCCTTCGTCGGCTGCAGCAGATGCCATTCTTTCAATTCGCTTAGGCACAAGTATACAGAATGGGATCTCGAGTCTCCAAGAGTTTAAATCACACCTATTTCATTTCAGCATTTCTGATATGTTTGCTGCAAAGAAGCTTTGTTTTTTAGATTTTTGCCATCACTTCTTTTAATGGCAATAGAGTGAAGAATATGAGGGAGGGTACGTGCTTACAAGTGGTTCTATCAACTCTCTATCCCTAAACAAAGCAACCTTTTTCTCATAGTGATGATTAATTTTGAATTGCAGAAGTGAGAGTGAAAGCCAAGAATATCACAGATTTCTCTCTCTCTCCCACACATAGTGCAGAGCTAGGTGTCCCATCTCTCATCCATAACCTTTCACTCCGCTCTTTCCTGCAGATCTGCTTGCATCTGTTTATTTATTACTTATTTTCGGAAGATTTCCCCTCCGTCCCGTTATTCTTTCAGCGTGAGAAATATTCTGTTTGCAAGAATTCAGAGTTGACATTGCTTATTTATTCACCCCCCGGCATATTTTCCCCTCTCTTTTACTTTTTCTTTCTATTCTCTGTCTTTCTAAGATCAGCTCTTTAAAGTGTTTGCGATAACATCTCCGAGCTGGAGATTATTTTTCATTGGGCCTATTGTGAGCAGTCGCCGGCTTATTGCACTGCTGCAGAGCCCAGTTTAGACTACACAAACGTAACAAATTAACAACTTGTCCTCTGCGGACTCACCGCGGGATCCAATTAGTTCCTAAATCTTTTGCACAAGTTTTCTAATTATTTTCAAGAGTTGCGGCCTTTATAGGCTTCCCTAAACTCATCAAGAAACCAATTCTTTTCAGGATTAAATGCTGCTTAAAATTAGTCGTAGTGTTGCCCCCTTAAAACGAAGGGATTGATTCTCCGGGCAACGGAGCACACTTATGGACGCTTGCGTGGGTTCGTGGCCTTCAGCAAGCGTTACCGTCACCAGACTCTGAAAAATACTTCAATTTCAAAACTTTCAATTTAAGTGCATCCACATCGGTTTGGATTTTTTTTTCCCCTAAAACGTTTCAACATCGGAATGTAAGGCAGGGCGTCACGTGACGCCTCCAGCCCTTTGCCTCCCTGCAATGTTCTGCAACTTCACCTCACCCCTGCTCAGCTCCTTCCCTGTCCGGAGGGCGAGGGAGGCAGAGCAGAGAGGTTCTGACTGAAAACTATCGCTACTTTTACAATATTTAAAGCCAAAGTGTTTGCAGCATTGAAAGTCTATAAATACATACAGCATTGATACTTCCGGAACAGTGTTCCTTTAAGAAAAAGATTGCATTTTGTAAGCATGTGTATCATAGCTTGCTAAATTTGATCAAATGATTATATGAAAGCTAAGATGTATATACACACACATACATATCCATAGTTAATAGATCTCCAGTTATCATAGAGTCGAAATTTATATCTTTCAGAAGAATAATTCTTTGAATGCATTTCAGAGATTGCAAAAACAACACGTATCTCTGTAATAATGCACCTTTTTTCCTAATGCGTGCATACATATCTAAATTTATATGTATATACATATATAAATAAGCAATTTCAAGAGTCTTCAACGTAAGGCAGTTTTTAGTAAGACACCCTACCTCGTATCAACAATTTTAAAGCAGACTTGATAAGAGTTCTGCCCCCAAACGGACATCACAGTAGTGGCCGTGGTGTTTAATTAAATACCCTGATCCTTCACATTTGAAAATACTGCTGTTAAAGACAATATGACCGGAGGAGGGGCGGGGGGTGGTAGGGGGAGAAAGGAGCATGTGAAAAATGGTGGACTGCTGCAATAAGCAGCTCTCTGATCTCCCTGTAACTTTAAAGAGTCTGGCTTATTAATTTTAGTTAATAAAAGAGACAAAAAAACTATCAAGTATATATGAATTTAGCCTATTTTTTTATTTCTGTGTGTTCATAGTAAACATTTTTGTAAGTGACAAACACGGGCATATGACCACAGTATCACAATCAAGAAATTTTAAGACGACATTAACAATCACTCAAATTTATGCGGCATTTGCGCAACACAGGTTACATATTTGCAAGGTTTACCTATAAGTACAATAGGTATTAACATTTCACTACATTTAGAAAAAAAAATAAAGGTGACCTGTTAGTGACCACATACATCAAAATATACACAACACAAACTGAAGGCAATCATTAATTTTGTCCCCTTCTGATTCATTTGAACGGGCAGTGCTGCAAACTGAAATAATGTTGCTGTTTTTTAAATTACTCCGTACACTGAGTGCTTTTCTTAAAACCCAATCTTTGGTCTAAAAGTAAACAAACAAACAAATGAACAAAAATAAGGAATCCCAAAAAAAAGCAGTTCAGTAAAGAAAATGATAAAATAATGGCCAAAATGTAGTTCTTGGGTATCTTTCACTATTCATTCTGCTCAAGTACAAATTACGTTTTAGCTTTTTTATAGTTTTCATAAATTTAGTGGTGGTTTGGTTTTCTTAAATTTCTTTTTTTTTTTTCTTTCAAGGTCTGCACCCACCGACATATCCATGACAACTTATAATACTGCAAACATGGAGAATCTGACGGCTCTTAGTGATAGACTTATCGTATTTGAATAAAAAATTGCAAAAGCAGTCACTATTTAGATACACATTCTACTATAATTTTGTCTTCCAAACTTCATAGTCTACAATGTAATCTCCCCACATTGCACCTTGCTGACACTTCTCACCTTGGTGGAATAATAAACAACCCTAAAGACTGAACAAACGTACAGAAAATGGGGGACTTAATAAAAAATACCTGGACTTTTTTGTTTTGCTTTTTTTTTCCTTTTAATTATCATTTACAATGCAAATGTGTGTAAAATGTTCACTTACAGTCTGATCCCATGGATGTTAATGTATTAAAGGGTTTGAAGAAGACCCCTGATTTTGATGTGTGAAATAATCAGAAAGTCCTCCGGAAAGTCCCGTTGTAAAACTTGGCAAAGAAGGTCTTAAGGACTCACAGGGGAGAGTGGAGGGCGCCTGTGGCGACGTGGAGGAGGAGGCTGCCCTGGCCGTCATTGAAGTGCTGCTTTGAGAAGTCATTGAAGGGTGAGGAACATGGGGGAAAAAGTAACTCGTCTGTCCTGCTAGGAGGTTTACAGAGCAGGGGTTTAGGGAATAGGTGCCGGAGCAGGGAACTGACAAGCCACACGGCACTGAAGCGGCCAGAGCTGCTGCTGTGAGGTGATGAGTGGCATAAGGTATCTCTCCATTGACTAGTCTATCAACACTTAACCCATTAGACGTGGAAAAGGAGTGGTTGTTTCCCAAGGAGTTTTGAGTCAACACTGAGCTGTAGGGCATGGGGTGGCTGGGATAGGCGGACGTGGTCCCATTGTAACTCAAAGTGCTGCTGGCCCGGGGGTGGTGCAGGGAGAGGAAAGGGGACATAGGCCAGTACAAGGATCCTGCCCTGTCCATGAATGTCAGTCCGGTGGAAGTGAGCCGGGCGCCCCGCTTGAAGGCCAGCTTGGCCCGCGAGGTGGTGGAGCGCCGGCGGAGCTTGCCGGTGGTGCCCCCGATGAAGACGTCGTCGCTGGAAGGGTCCAGCATCCAGTAGTTCCCTTTGCCCGGGTCGTCGTAGTGGCGGGGCACCTTGACGAAGCACTTATTGAGGGAGAGGTTGTGGCGGATGGAGTTCTGCCAGCCCTGCTTGTTCTCCCGGTAGTAGGGGAAGTTCTTCATGATGAACTCGTAGATGCCGTTGAGCGTGAGGCGCTTCTCGGGGCTCTGCCGGATGGCCATCATGATGAGAGCGTTGTAGCTGAACGGCGGCTTCTCGTACTTGCCGTTCTTCTTCTCCCCCTCCTTCCCACTCTCCCCGTCCTTGGCCCCCTCCGCTGCCCCCTTCTTCTCCTCCGCCGCTTTCTCCTTCTCCTCCAGCTCCGCCGCCGCCGCTCCCGCGTCGCCTTTGCCCGCCAGCATGTCCGCCTTGGCCACCTCCAGGGCGCCGGAGGCGGTGGCGGCGGCGGCGGGGGGCGGCAGGAGGAGCTGGCTCTTCTCTTCGTCCTCCTCCTCGGCCGCGGCGGCTCGCTGGGGTTGCTGCGGCGGCGGGTGGTGGTGGTGGTGGTGGTGGTGATGATGGTGGTGGGGGTGGTGGCTGTTGTGGTGGCTGTGGCTGCTGTGGTTGTTGTCGCTCTGGACGGCTTCGGGCACCAGGCTGTTTATGCTAAAGGAGGATTTCGGCAGCATTTTCACTTCCTTCCTATCTCCCATGTCCAACATCACACACTAGTCTGAGGGGGAAAGTTGCAGCGGCCGAGGGAGCAGCGCGCGGGGCGGCGGCGGAGGTGGCGGCGGCCGAGGCGGCGGCAGCTGCGGTGGCCGAGGCGGCGGCACCACCGGCGGCGGCGGCAGCGCAGTTGGACCGCAGTCTCAAGCGCTGGCAAGTCATGTAGTAAGGACAGGAACCGCCGGGGAGGGAAAAAAATAATAGTAATAATAATCACCAATCAGATAAAATCAAACCGAGTCAGAGCGGAGGAAAAAAAAAAAAAAAAGAAAAAAAGGGAAAAAAACCCCCTCTGAAAACCCAACAAAAAAATCAACACACAAACACACACACAGGAAAAAAAAAAAAAAAAAAAGCTACTTCATGGTGCCTGGTTCCCCCGGCAAGGCAGAGCAGGGGGGAGGAAGGAGCAGCCGCAGCCGCGGGTCGGCGAGGAGCGAGCGGAGACGGGCTATACAGACCGCCCTGGCCGCAATTAATTTCAGAGCTGCAGACACGCACCGGGGCTGTAAAAAATTTTTTGGTTTAACCTTTCCCACCGGCCGCCCAATCAGGGACGCCGGCGTGCCGGTGCGTCTGCCCGCCCGCCGGCCAATGGCGGCGCGCCGCTCCGCCTCTCCCTGCGCCCGCCCGCCGCCGACCCGCCCCCCGCCGCCACCGCGGCTCCCGCGGCGCAGTGATACCGGCGCAGGGGCGCATCACCGTGCCGCTTTGCGCGGCCCCCCCAACCCCCCCGGCCGTCGCTCCAAGCACAAATCCCCTCACGCCAAACAAACAGCGCCCGTCCCATGGCTGCGGGTCGTGCCGGTTTTCCTACTTCTTAGTTTCTCCGGTGGACTAAAGTTGCCCCGTTCCTCTTTGCCCCCTCCTCTGCCGGCGAAGGAGGCGGGGTGGGAGGCCGGGTGGGTGAGGAGGCCCAGGCGCACGGGCGGCAGAGGTACTACTTTGCAGATACCGCCGAAGTCACTCGGCGAGTTTATTTTTTCTAGGCCCCGCTGTCGGTTATTCTTATTTATTATTTCACCAAGAGAGAAAAAAAAAATCAGCCGGAGGGAACGGAGACGGCGGGGCGGGCCTCCAGCCGCCGCGGGCCCGGGCTCTGGCAGCGGCCCGGGGCCGGGCGGGACGGAGGCGGCTGCCCGCGGCCTGCCGGGGAAGACGGTCTCCTCCGGCCCGCCCGGTCCGTGTTTGCCGCGCTCCGGAATGTGAGTCGGGAATGCACGGAAACGAGCAAACCCTCTCCTCTCTCCTCCTCTCCGCTCTCTCTCCGTGTCTCCGGGGCCGGGCGCGGCGCCAGAGCCGGGCTTCGCGCTTCCTCGCCCGCCGCTCCCGCCCCAGCGCCCCCGAGCTCCCGCTCGCCCGCCGCTTCCCCTGCGGGGCCGCTGGAGCAGCGCGGGGGGCGTCGGAGTCCCGCTCTGTCCGTAGCGCTGCCGGGTGGCTTCAGCCGGAAAAGCGCAGGCCGCGTCTCAGGTGTATAAAATAAATAATAATATTGATAACCCATGACATCTATATTGCGATTTCTTGCCTGCCCGCGGTGTCTGGCCACGGGGTTTCGGTTCCGCGGGGTTTAGTCTTGCTGGGGGAAAAGGGGGAGCTCGGGGGGCAGGGTCTCGGGTGCTCCCGGGGCGGGTGAAACGTTCTGGTACCGCCGCTTGCTGCCCTTCAAAGTCATGCGGCGGCAGGGACTCGGGCTTACGGCTGCAGTATCCTGGGGTCAAGGAACTGAGTGTTAACAGTCCACATCACATTTCCTTACTGTCAGCATGGAAATAAAATTAACCCTGAAACAAAGCGAAATAAATCGCGCACCTTTCTTACTCGGGAAGTAGAAGGGGAAATGTAATGGATAGAGAGCGTGCTGATCACATTCAAACCGAAGCTGTAGGGAAAGGCAACGTATAGCGCCGCGTTAAGCTACCTAAAGTTTATGTTTGTGCTGTAGGAAAAAATGTTCCGTAGAAATAATACGCGCAGCTTAATCCCACATAAAACAATTTATCCCGGGGAAATTCAGGTTAGAGCTCGGTGCAGCAAACGTGGTTATGTGTAGATGTACGTTTCATGTATGTGTTTGTGTGTGTGAGAGAGAGAGAGCGCAAGTGAGTGTGAGAAAGAGAGAGTAAATAACAAGAACAATTACTGGACGGGTAATAAACAATTGCAATTGGGAATGGCATGAACTCTGTGCATTGGATTAACCTCGAATGACCTTATCACAATTGTATTAATTTATCCAATTTCATAACAGGTTGCTACGGACAAAAAAAAAGAAAAAGAAAAAAAAAGAAAAAGTACAAGTCAATGATGAACCACGGGTTTTTTTATTATTTTTAAACTTTTTTTTTACTTTTTTAAACTTTTTTTTTTTTTTTAGAAATACGGTTTTTAAAATCATGTCAATTTGTAATTATTTCATTGCTCAACACTGAAGCCAATCTATGAGAATTCTTGAGGAAGAGTACTGTGTGGAGAATATGACTTGACTCTACCATGGCAAGGGGTAAGAAGAAAGGTAAGATTCCTGCATATTATTATATCATATTATTATGATGATCATTAACTAATACGTGTCATTATAGTGCACTAGGATCCCATTAAGGTGGCTGGGCCCAGAGCATTTTCCTACTCGGTCTAGCATGTAATGATTCGGTGTAACCGGATTCTTGAGAAAGGACAGGTTACGTAAACATTTACTGATGTGGAGTAACTATACTATTTGTACTCTGATATGCAGGAAGGAAAGTGTTGATTAACACAGAAGAAAAAAAAAGCGAAATTAGCTGATTGCATGCTCATAAGTGCAAGCTGTCATTGAACTGCTTTTAAAATAGACACAGCTGGGTGTTTGTGTTGAAAAATTTCTTGTGTTTTTGCTAATACTGAAATAAGCATGATTTTGTATACCAAACATTTTCAGATCATTAAAATTTGTAATCTGTGCTGGTTTAAAACACAAAGAAAAGAAACAGATTCATTTCGCTGTAAAATTTGCTGATATTATATTAACTCAATCAGGTCTGTACAAATGGTGTATTGTGCCTTATCAAATCTCTTTGATCCATTTAATACACAAAGTGCCAAACGTGTGTATTGTTTGTTAACATTGAACGTTTTATTCAAATCCCAGCTCTGCAGCGAACTGGAGGAGTTCTCGTTTAATGTAACACTGACATCGCCTGTTGAAATTTTAATGCGCGGAGGTGTTTCTTAGGTCAAAGCTGAGTTTACGTTGCGTTGTGATCAGGGATGAAAATGTAGCAGGGCAGAAAATAAACGTTTTATCTCTTTTCATTTCTGAGCAAAGGCCTAAAGAAGCACGCTTTTAACACATTTTATTATCTAGATATAACAGTCATTTGTCACGGCTGCAGAATAAAGCTCTGTGCACAAACTTAGGATTTATGTTCTTTTTTTTAATGCCGTGGATATACAGTTCTACCAAAAAAGGAAATGTTGTGTCCAATATGTAGTACATATCTTTCGAAGCCCATGAAGATTAATTCACTGTTTACAGGACAGAAAAGGATATGTAAGAGAAGTCAAGTCCATTATTATTTCTGCTGGACTTTGACTTTCAAGTCCCTCTGTTTTTTTTTTTTTCTTTCTCAGATAATTCTCCGTTTATAGAACTGGAGATATTTACTTTGGAAATGCGGGAGTCTCGCTCTAACGCCAGTTCTGCCCTGAGCTCTTCCCTGGCCACGACTCCCATTCACTTCAGGGGTAGCTTTGTGCGCGAAAGCACCGCATGAGGGGCCGGGATGACCCCTCAGCTCTGGCTAAACTCGAATTCTTGTAAGGAGATTCCTCATGGCAGCATTTTCTAACAGGGAAGTTTTTGTGGGGTGCCTGGAGAAGAAGCTTGTGCGTGGAACGGAAACGCAGGGTCACAACACTGCGAAACACGGGTGGGTGTACAGAGGGGACGCAGCTCTCCGCGGAGCGAGGATGCGCCCGCTCACCTGCGCGTTCGCCCGCGACGCGGAGCCGCCGCACAGAGCGGCGAGGATGGGCTGAGGGGGTCCGACTGAGGGGTCAGGATGGGGGTGAATAGCTGAGCTGAAACGTCCCGGCTGAAGCGCCATTCAACAGCCGTCTCCGTGCAGTTCTTGGGTATAACTCGCAGGGATAGTGTTTCAACCGCAGTTTTCTGCCTTTTATATATATATATATATAAAAAAGGCCAGAAGAAAAACAGTCCCTCTCCACTGTAAGCTCCATGGATATTGCTCCCCACCACCCCCAAGCTCCAGCCTTCAATCCCCCTTCACACGGGTATAGCGGCTCTGTACTCTTAGGCTCTTTCAAGGGGTTAAGCTGCTAAAACGTACTGACAGTTTAAGAAATGAATGAGAGTTTTTTCAGCCATGAAAAAAGGGTATTTAATAACCACGCTTCGGTGGCATCATGCTTCCATGAAACGAGTCGGGACACTTTGGTTTAACAATCAGTAATATTACATTCGGTACAGTAAATGCCTGGGTGTGCGCATATATAATTCTATTCCCCCTTGACTCTAAGCTTACCTTATTTATTCCAGGTTACCTGGGCAATTAAGGTAAGGGCTGCTCAGCAGACACTGATACCCTGCTGCTAAGGCATGGCGAATGGGGACGGAGCCGTGCGCTAACAAAGAGAAAGAGGTAGTCAAACATTTTGAAAAGGAGCGAATGGGACTGAAGGTGGATGGATGGATGAATGGAGGCAAAGAGGGAGAGGAAGAACTATTCAACGGTCCACCCTTCTAGCCGCATGTGTAGATTTAAGTTTAGGTGTCCTTCTCTAGCCAACTTCCAGTTAATCCCCAACAGCTGGCAGTGGTGCTAACGTTTAGTGATTAGAAGTTAGTGTATTTAGCATGCTGTATCCTTCTTCTATGGGTTTTGGTTACAGGTTATACGATTAGGATTGCGAGAACAGTAGTGAACTAAACTTCCCAGTGAGAGGTCTTCACACCAGGGAAGTGTTACTTTGCTGCAGCAGCCCTGCCTCGTCAGTCATTAGGAAGCTGCAGGTTGTCAGAGGCTTCTCTTGCGCGCACACACGCGCAGACACACACGCGCACACACAAAAAACCACAGCACTAAAACTAAATTAAGAAGCCGATGATTAAGACAAGCGTCTACGAGGCCTGTCATTTCAGCATCCTTCCATCATAACATTGTGGCACCGAGAAATTTGCTTGAAAACCCTGGAAAAAATGTCTATGGGAGAGCCTCGTGTTTGAGATAGCATAACTGTTAACATCAAATATAGACTGGGAACTGCCTCGGATGCAAGATAGTATTCCGCAGAGGAAAGGAGCACTGCAGAGACCTTTGGGCTATCCACGCACTCCTGAAACTCTGGTAAGTATCGCTCCCTTCTATTGCAGCAGGTACGCAGGCACTGTGTGACTGGATATGGACCGGCTCTGAAATCTGCAGCTATGTTGCTTTCGGAGACTTCAGGGAACTCCCCCTAAAGATAGATCTGTAATGAAAAGTCCCTACTGGATGACTAATGGTTATTGGCACTCAGTGCCCCTTTAAGGAGAGTAGCACATATTGTGCCTAAGACCTTGCAAGCACCCTTTAAATACAAACATTTTAAGTCCCCCTCCCATGCATCCCCACCCCTGTTATTTTCGGGCTGGTTATGTTGTATCTCCTCTCCCCCCACCCTCCTTTAAGCTCTCTAGTCTCCCCTCCCCCCGCCCCCATTCAGAATTAATTGCTCAGTTGCTTAAATGTTTCAAGAAGAGCGGAATTTCTCAATCCGATGATCTTTTGAGAAGCCGCACTATACCACACAGAACAGCCAGCGGGGTACTGTATGCCTCTAAGCAGCCTGCGCAGCTAGGGCAGAGGTAGCCTTAAAACAATGACATTAAACAACTAGGTGCAAGGAATTCTTCTGTTGAACTTCAGGAAGTTCCTTGGACGGGCAGAGGTTGGATGGAGAACGCAGAAATGGGAAACAATTGCTGTAGGGGCCAGAAAGCTTTGTTGATGTGGTACGCATCAGACAAGATAGGCTAGTGACAGAAAGGGATCCGGGTAAACATTAGAGTATACATTTCCCACGGCTGGGTGGAGAGGTCTGAATTAAATCGCCTTAATTAAAAGCTGAAGATTTTATTTATTTATTCCTGTAGCTGTAGAATACCATCCACAGAAAGCCTAGCTAGACAGTGTAGAGCATCCACTAGATTTGGTGTGTTCAGGTGCCACTGCCAGAAGTTTTCAGAACAGAATATTTTTACACTCGCTGCCAACTTTAACGTTAAGACGTGAGCTTTTTTAGATCCTAAATGTCGCTATTATTTTCTGTGCCAGCGTGCATAAGAGAACCGTCACACCTGCCTAGGTAAAACGTGTCCCTGTGTAACAAAAGCTCTCCCTAATTCAGCAATCAAACGGAAAATTAAAATATCCCTTAAGAATTTTTCCCAGAGTTATGCAAACGGCGGGGGGGGGGGGCGGGGGGAGGGGAGGTTGGGTAGAGTGAGAGGGCAAAATGAACAAGTTAAAAACCTTGTGCTCTTCCCGAGGTTTAAATACATCATTTCATTTTCTTCTGTGTTTACTGTTGAAACATTTTTGGTCAACACAGTGCTTCTGCCAGAGTTATCAGATTGAATTAAAGAACTGGCAAAGAGAAAGACCTGGAGGAAAAAAAAAAAAGTGTTCTTGAAGGGACTTCTAGCTACGATTTGACTCTTAAGACACTGTTGCTGAAATATTTTCATGGTGTTGTTCTAAAGATCTTTAGCCTCTTATAAGCGTAATCTTTGGCAAATGACACATGTATCTAGTTTTGCAGTTTTTCGGTAACTCTAGGGAATAGACGTCCCCCTCTCCCTTTCCCCCAGCACAGGAACAGATACAGTCTCTCCCTGGGTGCTGTTTCACCCCTAGCGCTCCGCAAAGGGGCCCAGGGCTGTCGGTCCGTCCTACCTGGCTGCGCCGCGCCCGCCGCTGCCCGCTGGGTCCCTCTCCGCCCGCCGTAGCCCTTTGCCCCCTCCGCCCCCGCGCCACCACCGCGCCCATCGGCTTAGCGGAATCTCGGGATAGGCGAGATCAGCTGCGGATCCAATTTTTAGGGCCTACAAAAGCGCTATATCCTCCTCTAAGCTTCCCGCCCCCCCAACTCGGGGCCCCCTTGTAACCATAGCAAAATGCCTGGGGTAGCACAAACGCTATAAACTTACACCCCTCTAAGAGAAGGCATTTGGCGAGCTTCGGAGCAAAGCCGGTTTTGGCTTTCTCCGTGCGTGGGGCTGAGGCGGGAGGAGGAGGTGCCGGAGCGAGGTGCCGGTGCTCATTCCGGCCGCCGCACGGTAGCGGTGGGACCCGCACTTTGCGGGTGTCGGGGTGACGGGGCTCGCTCTGGCTCCCAGGAGGCTGCCCGGGAAGCAGAGCTTGCTCGCTCCTTGGTCTTCTCGCCTAAGCAGGGCTCGAAGGAGGTGGCTCTTTATGTAGGTTGTTCTGAACGCTTTTTATATCGGTCATGGTAGTCTCCTTCCTTCCTTTCTTTTTTTCTTTCTTTCTTTCTTTCTTTCTTTCTTTCTTTCTTTCTCTCTCTCTCTCTCTCTCTCTCTCTGGGAGGAAAGAGTGATGGTAAGGAGCTCGTTGGATGATTATCACCGCTACCACTTATAAAGAAGTTTTTTGGGGAAGGGCTGATATCGTACCCTTGATATCAGTGGGTGTGTTCATGTATTATTTTAATATGATATGTCTTTTATACGGAGCTTGTTTTCCTCCTCCTTCCTTCCCTAGCTCTCCCCCCCCCTCCCGCTTTGTTTCTGGAATTTGTTTCGCTTTAAAAGCACCAGCACAAACAAACAAACACACAAAGATGACTGGCAACAAGTTAAATCCCATTTGTGTCCCTCCCACCGAGCACGGACGGTGCTTCGCTAGAGCCTGCGGTTTGTAGCTTTGCCTTGACAATAATTTGACCAAGAAAGAGAAGCGGCTTCAGAGGAACATTCCGTGCACTGACAATGCGGAGAGGAAAAACGTTGAAAGAAACAGTTCTTCTGGGATGCGCCTCCTTTCTGCGTTTTGTCCTCTCCATCTTTTAGATGGGGCGCTCATATAGGCTCGTGCACACGCAGAGGTTATGTTTCCTATGGAGTTTTTAGAAAATGTATATTATAATCGAGATACAAACTTCACCTAAATAATGAAATCATGCCGTAGCTTCGGAAACTCCAAGAAATAAATAATTTCCATTTGCCCACTAGCAGAGGATGACATTACACTTTATTTTCACACTAATTTCAAAACATCGTTAAAAGAGGGTAAAGAAAAGGCTCACAAGTCTTTGTGCCCGCTGGAATTAATACAACTATATACATCCATTTAGGAGTAGGTCTCTCTTTCATTCTCTTTCTCTCTTTCTCTCTCTCTCTTTCTCTCTCTCTTTCCCTCTCTCTTTCCCTCTTTCTTCCTCTTTCTCCCTTTCTCCCTTTCTCCCTTTCTCTCTTTCTTGCTCTCTTGCTCCCTTGCTCCCTTGCTGTCTTTCTCCCTTGCTCTCTTTCTCGCTCTCTTTCTCACTCTCTCTCGCTCTCTTTCTCTCTTTTTCTTTCTCTCTTTCTCACTTTCTCTCTTTCTCCCTTTCTCCCTTGCTCTCTTTCTCTTTCTCTTTCTCGCTCTCTTTCTCACTCTCTCTCGCTCTCTTTCTCTCTTTTTCTTTCTCTCCTTCTCTCTCTCTCTCTCTTTCTCTCTTTCTCTCTCTCTCTCTTCCTTCCTTCCTTCCTTCCAAGAGGACTACAAGCTAATTGCTGTGGTTATATTAAATATTGAACTCGAAAAAGCAAGAAACGTTTTCTCACTGAGAGTCGCGAATATGTCCCATTAAGACTTCACTAAAAGACTCTCACATTGAACTACCTGGATTCCCTCGTCTTCCCTTAATTTTTACTTTACAGTACAAAGAATCCTGGAAAAAAAACCTTCGTGTTTGACTGTGCTAAATGTACCTAAAAGATACCTTTTCACGCAATTGAACGGTTTGTAAATGATAGTTTAACTTTATCTGTTGTGGCGGGCACGTGTTTTGTCATATGAAATTAACTTGTGAAAGCCTTTGTATCATTTTTTGATTTGTGTTTGGCGACAACGCAGATCATATCTCATCGCTTTGATGGTTGATACAATTGCTAAATTAAAGGCATGTTTTCGGCTTTGAAAACAACAACAAAAAAACAACCCTCTGAGAGCTCATCCTCAGCAAAACAACCAGAGGAGCAGTATAATAACGCAGCGCAATGTTTTCCATGCGTGTGCGATATCTCCATACACTTCTGTGTCATTCTGCCTCTCTATTGTCTGTGCCTAAAGATAATCAAGTCACTCCTGAGCTTCTTACCTGTAATCGCCACGTAAAAGAACATACAGACGGTATACGGATAATCGCTCTAACTACTTGCAGGAATGTAATCGGCGTTTTATATTTTCCTTGTCTTTACCTATTCTTCCGTGGTAAATATCAGCTACTGAACTGCTTGTCTTGACGTGTTTCTATATCTGAGCCCCAAGAAGTGCATCAAATAATTGCAATAAAGTAATCAAACCTTCCTGTGCAGGGCACAGTTTTGTTTTCTCTGCTTATGTTCTGCTTCTAATCTCGAAGGAGGACGCCGCGCTGAGCCAAGAGTTCTGGTTTAGGCGCTCCTCTGGACGGTCGGATTTTAAGTCTAAAGCTTGCAGGATGTTGGGGCTGAAATTATGATTTTCAACATTTCAAAAGGGACGAGGCTGTATTTATAAATGTTACAGAAGGTTTCGTTACTTCAGGAACAACAAAACAGGAATAGAGCCGCAATTTTCAAGAAAACAGAATTTCAAAATATAGAAATAAAAAAACTAACGGAGACGATGTACAATACAATCAAATTACAGAAAATTGCTTTAAAATTCAGAACAGTAGCGATCCATTATGTCTCTGTTTTATTAGTGACAAGTACAATTACTCTAAAATAAAGAACACTGGTGAATATATAATTGGCTGTAATCATGTTAGTGTTTGAATAAAAATGACGGGGACATTTAACACTTTGACAACAAAATGTTCAGAAACAACTTATTTATTCAAACAGTTTTTATTTGCATCCACGTGAAAGAGAAACACACTTTTGCTTACGATAAATCAAGTTGGGTTTTTTTTCCCCTTTCAATAAATATACAGCTAAAAAGAATATTATTAATTATTTCATTATCCAAGGCTTAATAAAGTCTCCTGAGTATGACTGTATTATTATTGATTACTCGGTACCCAAAGGACGCCATCTACAGGAAAAGGTCTTTAGGCTTAACACAAATCTAATCACTGTTGATCTAAAAAAAAAAAAAAAAAAAATCAGAGTTAATATTCCTCTATAAACCCGGCTCCGATTTTACCCACAACACCGATCACAATATTTGCTTTGTAATTGCTTCTTGCGATTGAGTTTGTTATAATTTGACACGACCTAGGAATCTGTCACAAGAGGCCTTTTCTCTGAGATACGGCGTTTAAAAAAATTAATTGAACTCCACGAAAAAACCCCACTTTTTCTCCTTCTAAAGGGACCCTTTTCTCTCAGGATTGGCTTGATCGTCCCTGAAAATGCAGAACAGACCGTGACATCTCTCCCTTCAAACCAAGGATGTGGAAGATGCTTGCAAAACAGCCCTGAAAACAAAACAGCTTGATTGAAGGCGGTCCATGCAACAATTGTGTCGTGGAACAACTAACTTTGCTTTATCTTGAACTTATTTCCTTTTGGACAATGTCAATAAATATCAGCTATCCCAAGCATACTCTCATCTCTTCTTACAATACATCCTTTGCCCCATAGCTTGGTACTTAAAGGTACCATTTAGCTGGATTGCTCCTTTCTGAGCCCTTGGTGGGAAACCCATCGAAGTAGAAAGAGTGGCCTTTAATATTTTTATCGTATAAATACAGACCCGCGGAGATGGCATATGCCCTCCGCGGTGTCACTCCTGTACCCCAATTCAAACTACAGAAAATACGAGGAGAGCTAGAGGAAACTTTCAGGACTCCTCTTTCTGCGGGCTTTTTATGCTATTTTCCGGTTTTAGTCCCGAACGAATTTTTCTTTTTCTATTTTTGTTTCTTATTTGTCTTCCCCTCTCAATAAGTCTCAAAATTTCTGTCTCTGATGCGTGTGCTCATAAGGGGGTGGACCCTACACGGACCTGTGCAGACCCTGATTCCCATGCCGCCGGAGCCCAGCGCAGCGCGGTTCCACTGCGCATTCACTGCCGACTCCCAAACGTCTCCCCTGCCCAGACGGGTTTTGCCGGACCTTGCGGCTCCAAACAAATAGGTCGCTCTGTCTTCTTTTTGGCTCAGGCCATAGATCTAGACAGGCTTGGAAATTTCTGGGGTGGATTAAACTATGCAGTGAAGAGTCAAAAGCAGAGGTGCACTGACACAAAGGCTGAGGAAAATGACCCACCGTGCACCCTCGATTTTCCAGATGTTATTCTGGAAATCGTGGACAAAAGTCTGGAAATTATTATTTGTACTCCCAATGGAATCAGACTCAAAGTTTATACCGAAGGTCTCCTCTGTCTTCTCGCTTCTGGGCATTGACGGTCAATGTCCCAAATCGAGAGACTTTGTGGTACTCCTGCTTTTAAACTTGAGGAAATCTTTGGAGATGAGGAGGTTTCCTTCGGGCAGCCGCTCCCGCAGGCGCAGCCGGGGACCGGCGGGTCCCTCCCCGCCGGGACACGAGGCGGGGTCACTCCTCTGAACCAGGAGCTCTGACATTTCTCGGGTGCCTCGTACCAAACCGCAGATGTCAGCCTTTTCCTGCGTATTCGGGCTGCTAATGTGGGCACTTCGCACAACAGAAATGCTCATCTCTGGAGCTTTTCCCAGGGCCAACCGCTGATTTCGTACGTCGCCTCTGTCGCAGGTGGACCCAGGGCACCGGCTGGGGGAGCCCGGGGTACCCAGCAGCCGCTGTCTATGGGACCCTGATCTCCCCGCAGCAGAGACCATTTTTTTCGGTGTAATTCACACCAAGAAATCCCTTATCTAAAGGTCTCCTGCCCCGGTATCTTCAACCGAGGGAGCCCCGCTGTGGGCCGCAGAAGCCTTGCTGCCCCTGGGACCCCTAAGGGTCCCCCCTCGCACCCCTAGGGCCCAGCGGAGGGGCGAGGGACTCCCGCGGCCCCTCACGGGCAGGGCCGTGCCGAGCTAAGCGGTGCCCGGCGGCCGTTCCCGGGCCGGGCGCGGAGCGGAGCGGAGCGGCGGCGGCGCCTTCCCGCAGGGAGGGAGCCCGATGCGAACGGCACCGGCGACATCTAGCGACCGAAGGCCGGCAGCGCTGCCCCGCCGTGCCGCGGGAGGCAACCAGCCGGCGGAGGGACAGGAGCTACCTGGTCTGCCCGAAGGCAGGGGAACACGTCTCACAACCCCCTGCCACTCGGCACGCGGGTTTCCCGCTGATTTTCTAAAGATCAGGCACCGTTCTATTCGCGCCCCCCCCCGCTACAAGCGCCACGAAGTTTTCCGTGCAGTGTTGGTGCCATTACAAAACTCTTGCTCCCTCTTCGAGGTGTCGTTTTTGCGCACACGGGCCACTGAGAGAAAACACATCTCAACACTTTCGTCTCGTCCCCTCCAAGACCTCCATGAAAACAAAGAGGAAAGGCAGGAGTGGCTGTCTCTTCCCTCTTCCCCCTCCGCGGTGTCCCCGTGGGCCGGCACTCTCCCTGCGAGCTCTGCCCGAGCCTGGCGTGGGCACTTCCCAGAGCTGTGAAGAAGAGGAAAAAAGCAATATTGTTGAGACACCGCTGGCAAAACGAGCCATTGCTATTTAAATCTTAGTGCCAGCTCTCATTAACAGCTCAAGTCATCTTTTCTCCCGGGCAGACCTCGTCTGGTCTATCGACTTAATGGCAAACAAAACACATGCTTGTATTCTATTATTACAATCCTGTTCCTTGCCTTGCGGAGAGCAAGGACAGGCTTCGCCTGCATCGTGAGGAGCTTCCCGAAGCGACAACGTTTTTTCTTCGTTCCTCTCTCCTGCCCTTCCAGGAGAAGTTAAGGATTCCGGCATCCGTCTCCTGCTCTCCATCATGAATAGGGGCTGCAATGGCAGCCACAATAAAAGGCTTTCACTGAAGCCGCGGAGGCTAAAAAGAAACCAAGAAATATAGTTACTGGTATGTTCAGCCGAACTTAGCAAAGCACAATAATCTCTGCGGGAAACTTTGGGGGTTATTTGTGCATCAGGTGAAGTGCTCAGCGACTCGGATCTAGCTGCCAGGACCACAGCATCGCCCAGGGAAGCCGGCCGTGAGGAGACGAGCACACCAGGCAATAACAAGCGACAGACTGAGAGTTTCGAGCCAACCCAAAACAAACAAACAAGCTCCTCCGACTCTCCCACCGGGAAGGTGGCTTTGATAAGAAAGTAGGGAAAGTTTTGAAGAATTGCAGACGCTTTTGCAAATGTATTTTGACTCGTCTATGCAGAACAAGCTCTTTTTTTTTTTTTTTTTTTGCCTGACACAATGGAGGGGGGAGGTTGAGAGTAAGAGCTTAATAAAAGTAAGGAATACATTTCTCACACAGCGAAATCAGGAGAGGTCCGTAGGAGTGGCGACCTGACTTGAATAAGGGAGAGGATTCTGGTGCACGAAAAAGAAATTATTAATTTCACCCCATCCTCATCGACTTCGCTGGGGTACGGGTCTGTGCGCAGTTCCAAGCCCAGGACCCTGTAACCTGACAAGAGTAACCGATCGAAGCGAGCTGTTCACCTCTTTGTTTTACTAAGATCTTTTAAAACCACCCCGAGTTGAGCATTCTCCCCTCCGCAACCTCCGCACTTCGGGACGCGCAGATCTCAGTGGGGAAGGTGCGAATGTGGAGTGGCCCAGAGGCAGCGCCGCGCCCGGCGCGCTCCCTGCGCCGCTGCGTAGTCGGGCTGCTTCGTCCCAGCGGAGGGAGCAGGATCCCCGTCCCGTGTGCCTCTCTCCTGCCAGGGGGTTCCTCTCATGCCTGGGAGACCCTGGCCCCTGGGGCATAGAGAATAGGGCCCACAACTTCCCCGCTTTTGAAGCGACGTTTGCTCTCAAGTGCTTGGGTGCAAATAAACGCTATGGCAGTAACAACACAGCCGTCCTGCAGTCAGAGCAGAGGCTGCCTCTGCACCTTTCCTCTGCAACACACGCCGTCAGCGTTTTAATTCCAGCTCCAAAGGGAACCTGCAATTATGAGCCCCCCTCGACCCCTCCCGCTCACAGTCTCTTGTTTGAAACATTCACTGAGGAAGGTTATTTGGATTGCGAGTAAAATCAAACAGGGAGGGGAAGAAGAAAAAAAAAGCCCACAAACCCAACAACCCAGCAAACCCTTCCATTTGCTATTTACAAAACTCATTGTCATGCTTCACTCAGGCTGTCTGCCTAGCTTGGGGAAATAAATGTGACTGAACCGCAGACAAAGCCGATGCAGCTGTATTTGAATTTCTCAAACACTGTCAAACGTGCTCTTGTTTCATCATTCTCGGGGTTGTTATTATTGTTATGATCATCATACCTAATGTGAACACACTCGAAAGAGAGGTGCTTGGCGGTGTAGAGACTTGTTTCCGGCCGGGAATGCGCAGAGATTCCTTTAGCAAAAAGCCAAAGGCTGCTTTTCCCTCCTGCTTGGAAACCTTGCAAAGGGAAGGGTGTCCGCTGGATGTCACATCCAAGCCGTCATGTCAGCTTCGCTCCCTGGAGGGTTGTGAAGAGCATGCCGATATGTCTGATTTTACCAAGGCTATTACGAAGCAGATCCTTGCCCTCGATTCCTTTGGAGGGAAAGAGGCTAAATCACACCGAGGCCACCTCAGGAGGTGTCTCTACATGGACATGTTGCGCACTCCCATATATCTCGCCTCAGCTGCCCGGCTTCTGGCGAGGAGGACTCCACTGCCCCAGCAGGCCGGGCCGAGCCGGGGAGCGCCGCGGAACCGTCGGGGGAACCCACCTGCCCTGGCAGTGACCCAATGGCCTGGGCGAGCCGCCCCCGCCTGGCCCCGCCGCCGCGGTGGGAAGCGCCCCTCCACGTGGCGGGAGCGACGGGCGCCGGCCGGCCCAGGCCGGGAGGGAGCCCCGTCTCCACAGCAGCCGCATCGACTCGGCCCTCGGGTATCCTCCTCCTCCCGCACCCCTTGGCACGCCCTCCAGGAGCCACCGCCACCCTCTGTGCCGCTACCTTGCCAAGTGGCGCCCGGACCCTGGGCTTTGGGGGAAAAGTGGGGTCCTGAGGGCCAGGGGGGACCGCTCCCCGTGCCCGTAGGCTTAAACTCGAACCTCGCCTTCAGCCTGGGGAGCATCTCCCCAGCCCTCCTTTCTAATCAGCTTCTTCGTTGGCAGAATTCTCAGAGAGCCCTCCCGAGTTCTTCTGCGGGGAAGAGGTCTTATATCGCCTCTGCCCGGCAGAACCATCGCCTCCGAGCAGGGCCACCCTGGCTCCAAAGCACGCTTCGTTTCTTTAACGCCTTTAGTGGTTTTCGTTGCGCGGTGTCCTTCAGTAAGTGGAAGCAGGGAAATGAAAAGTAATGCGATCAATTATTATTTTTATACCATATTTATGGACGGGTAGAAGTAATAACAGTTATTTGCTTTGTCGAAGCGTTTATTTCACACTTGGTATATTTTCTTACAGTCGGAGAACCGACGCGGGAAAAATAAGCACAAGTAAATTAAAGTAACGAAACTACGTTTTTAGCAAAAGGCGATCCTTCTCCCGTCTAATTTTCCCGGGTGCGTTTCTTCCTCCTGACATTAATTCAAACCAATGAAAGGCCTAAATAGATTAGTCTCTAGCCTTCTAGTCAAGTAAGAAGCAAAATAATCATTTACTTGTCTGCCCCCTTAAGAAAAATATACTCCCCCTCCCCCCCTTTTCCTTCAAATCGGGCATAAAGAACAATCAAAAAGCAAAGCAGTCAGAAGGGCAGGAACCCGGGCGGGTCTGTCGAGGGTAGGGCTCCCGTACCACTGGTCTCCCCCCGGTCCTGCGGGCTCCCCTTTCCTCCCTCCTGGACCGGCTTGCTGGGCATCGCCTCCACTCCTAGGCGCAGGGCTGCGGGCTGCTTTAACCCCTCCTGCCCTGCCTTTGTCCCTTTCGAGGCTTGTTAGCTTCTCTAATTTGTTCGCAGCACTTCGGCTGCCTCCCTCTCAGCCCCCAATGCAAAGCGGGGGAGTGATGCCAGCGCCAGGGAAATACACACCCCTCTGGGATTTCACAGTCGGGGGAACAGCGCTTTTCACATGCACTTATCCCATACGTCTCAAACATCAGGGTCATATCAACGAGAGGGACAGAGAAGGGTGGGGAAAAGGAGAATTAAAAAGATACAATTCTTCCGTGCGTGTCAACGATTTAAAATAGTGCTTGATACCAAGGCAACACTTCACTATCGCCGGGTCTTGGTCTTCTTTGAATTAATTCATTTCCCATATTCCAGCAAGGTATTTTATCGCCAGCGACTGTGTGCAACAGTGCCACAGGCTAGGTGACCCGTGCTAGCAGTGGGCAAGAAGAAAAATTACTTTTGGCACGGCCAAGGTCGCCAGCAAACGCTCTACAGCGAGCTGCGTGGCGCTTCAGCTTGTCCCTCTCACACGGAGCAGCCGGTGTCTCCCCGTCACGGATCGGCCACGCCGGAGCTGCCCCGGGCCGAGGCTGCGGCCGGGGTCTGCTCCGATCTGAGAGCGCTGCTGGGAACCCTCTGAGCAGCAACCTGTGCTTCTGCAATCATCCTTTTCTTGACTCATTCCCATCCCCTTTAGCTGCTCCACAGGTAAAGCTGACACTGCTTAGGGACCAAGGCATCTCACTGCTGGATCTGCAAGACAAGAACCAAAAAATCCTGTGGAGGACAGGGCACCTCATCAATCCCTACAGCTGTTATTTTTGGAAACACTTTTTCTGTATCAGCCTATAGACCCTCTGAGAAAGACACATCCTCCAATCTGTTTTCTCTTTCGGGAATAGGAATGTGCTGCTCTTTCCCCTAGCTACCTAGTCTTTGTCCAGTGCCCATAGATGAGAAATCAGTATTAGCTGGATTCAGAGCCTCCAATGTCTTCCTCCCCATTCTGTGGTCAGGGCTGCCTCCCAGATAAGGTCCCACCAGCACCAAGAGATACCTGCTATCAGTGTGCTTCAGGGCCCTAGCCTTGTGCCCTGGCCCTGAAAGGCAGGGGAAAGGGACAAAGATAAAATTCAGCACTCAGCTGGGCCACCATCCATCCCAGCCCTGCAGACCCCTCCATGAAGCACAGCCCTCCCTCTTGCAGCACAGCCTGCTCAGGACTCAAGCATCAGACATTCCCCAGGGAACCTACAGGGCTGATGTTGCACAGGCTGCTTGGTTTCTTGCTCTGCCCTTCAGTCCACCATTCCAAAGCCCAGCAGAGCCAGCTGGTCTGCCTGGAGGAGTCTTTTCTCTCAGGAAAGACAGGACATAAGAGAAACCTGGTATCTGGATGTATCTTTATATTTAAAGTCCTGAAAGAAGGCACAGAATAAAGGAGGAAGCAGCTTGTTCTTGATACCCACAGTTTTGGGTCTACTTTGGTGCAAGGTTATTGCCTGAGCACCTCTACCTTTGACAACAGTATACTTGGCACTTAGATTAAGTGCTTCCAATTTGTGAGCCAGTTAATTCTCCTGGTAGCTGTCTGAGATTATAGCCCTATCTTTCAGACAAAGTAAGGCAGACAAGTTAAACCTCTATAAAGTTTCTAACCACAAATTACTTCTATCTCTCTCTCTTTTTTTTTTTTTTCCTCCCTCTCTCCAGTGAACTATTTTAGTTGAGTTAGACAGATTACTTTGTATAATAATAAACCATCTGAAAGCTACCGGGAAGTTTCTAACCTATAAAAAATGGCAATCTTATTTAAACTCTGGGAAAGATAATTGTTTGCCCTTGCTGTATATTTTGTATTCTCAAAGTATATCTTTTAAGGTATAATATACATTTTGAAATCTCATATATGTATCTTTACAATAGTAATGACTTTCCACAAACTCTGTGGGAGGTGACATTTCAGCAAGATACTTCCCCTTGACTTTGTTTATTCCAGCAGTTTAAATTCTACCTCTGGTGATAGCTGTTAACTTGGCAATGTGAAAAGTGCTACATGATGCATACAGTGCTCAGTCAGCTCATCAGAAGCTTACCAATTATGACTGTGGAGCCTATTCTTCCTGCCACAGCATGCCACCCACCATGCATGCCCAGGACAGCTGATCTTCACATGTGCATAAAATCTGAAAGTATGCACACATTTACACAGACCCTGTACAAAGCAGGCACAATAAGTCTGGTGCTTCTTAGAAGCCTTTTTGTTTTCTGCAGTAGCTCATACACAGACAGTTGTAGTTAATTTCTTGCTCCCTGTCTGCCTTGGAAACATCAAAAAGAGGAGCTTTCAAATCCCACCCTGCAAAGGAATGAGTTTCGTACCTGTCAGGCAATCAGGATGCCTGTGTTTTGGGCAGAGGACCAAATTGTCAGGATGATTGTGAAACAGGAGGTTGCAGCTATCAGGATTATCCATCTCACTGGTGGCTTGTTTTCCGTCCACATCTTTGGGGTGTTTGGGAAAGGAAGTAACTGGAAGTAGATTGTGGACTCAATTAAATAATTGAAATATGCTGAAATGGCCTATGAATTTGGCACGTCTCCATCATAAAATAAAGAATTTTTTTAACAAAAGCCCTTGTGAGCCTCCTTCCTCAGGATGAAATCTGATCTCTAAGGTCTCCTAATGACATCAGCGAGGCACAGTTTAATTCTAGACAGATGCTATTTGTCAAGCACATAGTGAGTGTTCGAGCTTCAAAAATAATGCTACCTTTGAGTATTCATTTTTGTGTGGAATATACCGCTAAACATGCAAAATCCAGATTGGGTTTTTTGTTAAATCATGATTTGCACTTATCCAAAGATATTATTTTTCTTTACTTTGAAGTAACTATTTACAAAGCGATTCAGTGCCAGACTCTGTCACCTTTGACTGCAGTCTCTTTTGCATCAGCTAAAATAGAAGTAACTCCGTTCAAGTAAGCAGAGTAACACTAGTGAAAAACCAGAATAAATAATCAGAGAATCAAGCCCTTTGAATAGCAAATGACTCCATAAATAGTCCCATTGATTTCAGTGGTATTTCATGGCGTAAGTAGCTACGTTAATGGAAACAGCATACAAGACCCTTAGTGCTTGGACAGAGAAAAAAAACCCCAAAACAAACTTATAAACATTTTAAAAAAATTTCATAGTGCATTAGTTAGTTGACATGTTACTAGTTTATTGCATGACCTACCAAAGACAGAATCAAGTGAGTTGAGGACAAGGATGACTCCTTTGTTAGGTGCTGTGACAATTCAACACACCTGCGACACCAAAGCTGTGTCCCTTATTTAAAAAACCCCAGAAAACAAATAAAGCCATGCCAGTGGAATGCTTTCCATTCCTCTTAAACAAAGGCTTCTTTAAGCAAGAAAGAACAACATTTTAGTGAACAGAGTTGCCCCTTTTTGGGGGGTTTATGGGCATTATTGAAATATGAGAGTGTCATAATGTGGTCTTCCCTGGCTCTATTGCTCTGGATGGCTTGGAAAAATTATTTTGCTTGCTTTTCCCTGAAATCTAATAAAAAAAAATAAGTCCCAACATGCTTTCTTAATTATGTTTCTTTGGCTAAACACATTTTTAACAAATGGAAAACTGTTTTCTGTAAGTGGCATCTTTAAGCTTGAATTTGAGAACTGGATCTGGATCCAGAGAGCAGTAAAACACCTACCCAGCCTTAAGACTTCTGGAGCCCACAAAACTGTTGTTTTCTGTTGCTGTGATCTAATTGCTTTGATCTAATTGCTGTGATCTAATTGCTTTGCTGTAGACCCATTTCTGAAGTGACTTTGGGTGGTTTGACTCTGCTTAGGGAGTCAGAACATGATGCACGAGGACAGAGGAAGAAACTGTGATGATCAGGAGCATTGCAGGCCCACACCTTCCTGCCAGTACTGAATTTGCTATCAGCATTCTCAGGGGTGCAGGTGATATATTTCAAGTATTCAATAAAGAACTGTGCACCCACGTACATGGTACTGCTGAAAACTTTTGTAATTACAGTAATTGTGATGAAACCACATCAGTTCTGTCCTTGCTTTCCTCTCATTGCTTTTCTTTGTATTCTCTTCTTGTCATATCACCTGGTAACTGTAAAAAATGCTTTGTCCAAAACACAAACTCCCTGTTCCAAATGCTGCTCTGCTATCAGCAGGAACGGTATTTCAAATAAGCTGCTGGGCATTTGCCTCTATGAATAGCTGCTTCTTTGCTCATGCTAGACTGTAAAAAGCTCATATGTATCTTTTGAGTGCACATTTTTCATTAAGAACCTCCAGAGCACAAAAGGAAAGGGTCATGAAATATGAAAAAAAGAGATCTTTTGCTTTATTGCAAACAGTTGTCTACTGCGTTTCCTCAGTTACGACCAAGCTGGAGCTATTTTCTATTGAGTGTGGAGCATTCTTATTCCCAGGAAGTTTTTAAGGGAAGTACTTTGAATAAGCTTGTTCTGTGCTGATTTTTCAATACCATCTGAAACTAGCCTGCCATTTCTTCTCTTTCCATATAACAGTGAAGTGACACAAAATGGATAAAATGTTTCCTCTCTATCGGATAAGGACAAAGCTATGACCAGCCTGTGCCTGTGCTGCCTGTGCTGTTATCCCATGGCTGAAGGTGAGAAGGGTCTGCCTAGACTCTCAGTTTTGTGCTCGGTTTAGTGCTCACGATGTATGTTGCAATAGCGGTTGAGGAGATTAGGAGGAGGCTGGTCCCCTACAATTGACTTTCGTAACTTTTTGGATGAGGAATAGTGTCTTGCTGGTATAGACTTCTACCAAACTGTTGATACCCTTGAAACAGAGGACAAAGGGAAGCTAATGAGATATTTGTGAACTAATGCAGCAGTGAAAGATTCCCAGGAGTGGATTTCTCACAGCCTCACCACAACTCTGTGGGGTACTTGGCGCTGGCTGCAATTCTGATTCATAGTCTCATAAAGATCAGCTCCCTGCTCTGTACATAGTGGGACTTTAAAAAATAAGAAAGTTTCTTGTTTACTAGTAAAAAGGCTTCGCAAACTCCCCAAAAACATAAAAGAAGATTGAAATTACGCTGCTTTCTGGATATCACTTGTTTCTAAGCAAACTCATGACATTTAGGGGGGAGAGAGGTGATGCTCAATTTATAATTTTTTGGTGTTTGAATACATTTTTCCAAACTCATAATTAAAAAAGAAGTTTTGAAAAGGATCTCCATTATTTTTCTTGACTGAGTGATTGTATTTTGTCTTACTATATTGAAAAAACCTTAACAACATATAGTATGAACTTCTGGGGGCTTTAAGGGGCCTTATTTTTAAAATTTCTAGGTTTTTCCTGTTTTTTTTTTTTAATTTTTTTATTTTCTGGACTGAAACAAGCTTCCTTTGCTTTCTTTTACCTTTCCCTTTCCCCTCCTTCCCCCCTGCCCCCTTTTTTTTTTTTTTCCTTTCATTCCTGTCCCGTCCCAACAGATGGGATGAGAGATGAGTTAACTCTGAACGCAACACGCACCCTGACTCAACAGATGAGATCAGGTGTGAGTTAACTCCAGGTAATTCTGCATGGCAATGTGAAGTGAATGACAGACAATCACTCCGGGGGTCTAATTATGAATTTACTAAAAGCACATGGTGGTATACAAATTACAGCGATTAGTGACTTGGCAAAAGTGTGTTATAATAACACAAAACTTATCAATACATTGACGGCAAAAGCCCTTCTAAAAATGGTGGATTGGCAACAATTAGTAACAGTAATGCAAAACTTAACAAGACTTTAGCAGCAGAACTTACAACGATATTACTTTTATATATTTAAGAAAAAGGAAGAGAGAGAGAGAGGAGGAAAACTAAGATATCAGAAAGAGAAAAGGACTGAGAGAGAGAGAAAGATATCACCACTCCACAGGTACATCAGTCCCGCGACGACCTCTGGAGGGAGTGGACGCGTTGAAGATTTACATGCCACCAACCCATATCATACATGAGGTTGTTTTATAACCCAGTTCACTTACATGTGAGATAGGAGAGGGTGGTTCGTCTCCTCCCTCTGCTTGTTCTTCATGCTAATTAGGAAGACTCTTCTGGAAATGGGTCTGGGGTCTTCAAACTAGGGGAAAGTTCACAGTACTGACCAGAAGTGAGTTGTTTTGCCCGTCAGGGGTAGCTGTTGGTTAGTGGTTTCTTCTGGTAGTTAGTTGTCCGACAGATGGTTCATCTTTATCATCCCAATTAGGCCACAGCAACACTGTTAATTGCCCTTATTTTACAAGGTGTCTGCCTCCATGGCCATAAAACTTTGGGAAAGATAAGATGAGGTGTCATCTATATTTCCCCTCAAAGTAACAAAACCCAGACATTTAAGGCATAACAAGGTCCTTTGTTCTGCTAAGGATGGGGTGTGTTCTTCAAGGTTGTCACACCACCCCGTGACTTAAACACTGGTTTTTGCTTCGTCGATGGTAGTGATCTTTATGTTCAAAACATCTTCTGCCACCCCGTGGTCCAAACAAGCATCATCTTCGGGAGTGGTGATTCTTACATAAATAACACAAGGAGAAAAGAGGGAAGAGGTAGAAGAAAACAAGCGAGAAATCACATTCTTAACAGTAGCTATGCCAACCATTAAAAACAGTAATCCAGTTATGGATAGTCTAATTTGTAATAACCATTGTCCCCACTCAGTTAGTCCCTCAGAACCTGAAGCTGCTATTCCTTTTACTATTTCTTCCTCTTTTATCCAGCTTCTGCTAGCTGTACTTCTGGGTCGGTTGTCTCCACCACATCTTTGATGGTGTCCCTCATGCAAGGCAGGCACAACCATGTGGCACGCCCCGCCTACTACTAGCTTTTTTTTTTTTTAAACAGCATGAAATCACTAAGTAGTTCAGAAGTCATTAGGGAACCGAAGAGAAATTTGAAAAACAAAAACGTGGGGACCTAAGTTGACTAAGATAGTTATGTGCATTAACTGGCTAAACAGTATTTACGTATGGCTTGACCACAGGTAAGAAGGCTACCACTACGTGAGAAAACCCATCTCTCTCCCTCAACAGGCAAGTAATAACACATGCACATAGAACAAACAAATTTTGAAAGTTCAGCGAAACATTTGAGTTAAATCAAATATATAATGCAAAAGTCAGACTCTCAGTGGCTGTCCGCTGCACTGCTGAGATTTTTCAGGCAGCTGGTGACCATGTGACTGGTGCTCTGGCAGAAATAGCATCTTTTGGGCTGTGGTGGGAGCTTGCATTCTTTGGCATGGTGACCCCGCTCACTGCAGTTGTAGCACTTGTCTTTTCTCTGGGGTTTCTTTTTACTGATGCAGTAAGTGCCCCCCGGGCCAGTCACCCAAATGCACTCTAAGCCCTTGGGTGACTCCAGGAAGGCGAACCGCCCAGCTTCACCATCCTTCAGGCTGCGGAAACCCTTCGTGTGGATCTTGCTCTGGTGCACAAAGACTTCGATGAGTGAGTCCAGGGTCATGCCGCCCATGGTGGTCATGGCGAGGAAGCCAAAACCCAGGCGGGTATCGAACTATTTGCAAGTGCTGGAGCCATACAGGGTAGGCGAGACTCCGACCAGCTCCTCTCCTGCAGACTGCTGGTAGAAGACAGCTGCCATGTTTTCTGCCTCTGCTGATCACCACCATCGTCTCTGAGTGCAGATGAGACAACACTGGAAGTACCACCCCTTCTATCGTGGTTGTGGTATGCATTGAGAGAGGTACATCATTGGAGTCAATCTCTATACTTATGTAGGCCTTTCAAGTTCAAGCTGATTTATAGCTGGTGCATTCACCACAACTGGCGATTTCTGGACCTACTCTATCTGGGATTTCAATGCATCATTCAGTATCTCATTCAGTAATAAACTCATGATCGTAAGAATCGCTCTCAGTTGTAAGGGGGCCACCATTCTATGTAGGTACACCATGTAGTAACCCTCTTAGAAGCACAACTACAATTAAATGAGTCTGTCCCACTGTTAAGGGATGGCCATTCGAAACTTTTTTTTTAATAAATCAATCCAAGTAGAGTTTGTTGGGAGAATGAATTGGGTCCCAGAGGGGCCAAAACATGTGCTATTTTTGTCAAGGTGGACGTAACCTTATTTCTTTGGTAGAATTTCAGAAAGGTTTAGGTTAATCATTACAAACCTAAAACTTTCTCCTGCAGAAGTGGGCAATGTAACACATATACTCTGATTGGTTGGATTCCAAAGGTAAACAAACCCTTGCATTATTTCTTAGGTTTTTGTTAGTTCAATTTTCAGGAGTTTGTTCAGCAATGCATCCATACAGTATATATCCACAACACAAAATTCACAAGTTGCTCCAGGCCATTTTCTCTATTCTTTACCATAGGTGTTTCTTGTCTAATTCTATAAAGATTTAGTTCTCCAAAAGGACACTTCTAATGAAAATGAAACCAACCACAAAGATTAACATGCTTATGACAACTAAAAATTCTATAAACCCCATGTAACATGGTGTCTTCAACTAGCCAATTACATATGTTTTGATGAAGCAGGAAATTTTGACAGGCGAAGATCTGAAGATCTATTTCTTTTCTCTTCTTCTTGCAAGGAAAGAAAAAAGAAAAACTTGGTCCAAAGGACCAGCTTTAGAAAGAGGGAACAATCCACCTAGTATTTTTTTATGTTCCCCACCATGGGCATCATTGGCCACCCAGGTATACTTATTGAATGGGTATTTAGTACCAGGGGGACTTGCCCCACCTTGAAGAGTTCAACTAGGACAGATTGTCCAGGATAATGGAGAGGATTTTGGGGATATTTAGTTTCTTTTACCCCAGGGAGATTTTAGGGCAAAAGCAGTAATCTGAGGACATCTGTTGACTCCCCGATGATCTTTCAGATTTTGCCTACTCTTGGATCACCCCGGCAGTAAAGTGGCTTCTGTTGTCTGATTCAATTGATTTAGGTCTCAGTAAGAAACTAAACTGCGATTTTAACTTTTCTACTGTATTTTCCCCAGTTGCTTGTGATACTGCTACAGCTAGATGATGTCTTTATACTACTTTTAATCTAATTAATGGTTTTCAAATTTTGTACCAACTGGTATTCCACAGAATGTGTCTTCTTATTGGCAAAATGGGAGTATTATATTCTGCCTTACCAGCTTAAGTTCTGTTTATCGGTGCAGTATTTACTTTACCAGGTACTTCAGATGCTCATCTTGCTCACGTTGTTGTTCTGACTATAGCAAGTAGATCTGCACCTTCCAAGCATTTTCTTGTGGAATATGCAGCTGAACAGAATTCTCAGAAAACATTATTTGAGCTTACAGTTTACTTAACAAATCTCAAACTAAGGGAGATACAGGGCATTCTGGCATATACAAAAATTCACATGTTAATTTTCTTTTTTCTCAATTTGGCATTCTGTTGGTTTCAAAACTTTTTCTTTCCCACGACCCCAACAATGGGAAGTCTTTTACAACTAGTTATCACAGAACAGGTCTATTAAAAATATAAACTGTGTTTTAATTTCCCAGCTTCATTGTAACCAGGGATATGCTTTGGATGCCTTTAAATTTACCCCCAGTCTCCATTCAGTATCACAGCTCTCTAGCAGCAATACCTCTGCAGCGGAGGTGGGGGGAGAAAGCTCCTCTTTTGCCGCTTTAGCAGCAGGCAATCAGCTTTTTTCCTTTTTTTTTTTTTTTCTTCCTTCTCGCTGCAGTTTACCAAGTGGGAGCTGCCGGGCCGACTCCTCGGTTACAATGAGCTGAGTTTATCTTGCAGCTTGACATAGGCCTGAAATTTGTGTTCAAGCTGTACAGCACAGGCCTGGGCTCTTTTTGCCTCTTTTTTTTTTTTTTTCCCCCAAGTCATTCCTGCGACTATAAACTTTATATGCAATTCCAATTAGCTGAGAAATAGTTACATTCCTCATCCCCATTTACCTTTTACAATTTCTTTCAGATGTCAATAAACAGCGTATTAAACATCAATCCATTATTCATTTTTCTAGATCCAAATCAGTTAATCCACAGAACAACACCAACTAAAATACAGCACTATAACCCAGAATCTCACATTCAAGTCACTTCCGCCCACCATTTATCTCATACAAAGACCACAATCAAATAAGCTATTGTTTCAAACTTTCTTTTATCAGAGGATCTCCCCCACAAATTTACTCTCGTGTAAAGATGCATCTTAAGGGGCAAGGTGGTACTTTAGTAATGGAACTGGTTCCCATTTTGTAATTATCTCCCCAAACAACATTCGTTGTATGCAAACCAAAATACTGAGCTCAGATATGCAAACCAAATACCAAGTTCAAATACGCAAACAGATCACAATTACACTTCTTCAAGACAATACCTAAGGATGGGGGGAGGGCTTCAAGGTTGTCACAATTCCACTTCCTTTTTATTTCAAACCAGCCAACCAACCAACTAGCCAAACCATTTTTTCTTAGTCCCACTCTGAGATAAATTTACTTCCCAAGACAGTACCAGTCAGGAGCCCAGCAGTCCAACATTCTCTAATTACTCACAAACCTACCTCTGCAGTATTTATGCGACTTGATCTCACTGCATCAGTAACATAGCATCTGGTTTTACAAGCCTGACAGTGGTGGCATGAGAAGGAGGGAAAACTGACAGTGAGTTGACAGAATTCTACTGGGACTATTGTAAGACCATGACACAGACATCTTATCCCTATGCCACTAAAAAACTAGTAAATTTGTCACTAGAATAGCTGTTATAGGGAACTGACTTAACCGTAGTGGGTTTTTTAGGTATTTGCTGTGAATGAGGTTTTCCTCTTCAGCCTCTGTAATTATTCTTATGTATAGATGGGGAGGTGTAAGAGAAGAAGAGTGAAAACAAAATCACATGGGAAGTGGAAAATATTTGCTTTCTGCATGTGCACGCATTGTGCTGAGTGCAGCAGGGTGCTGAGCTGGACTCCTCAGATGTTATCACACTAACTGCAATATCATGTAGCTGCATATCTCCCTCAAGCTCCTCTGCAAATTTCTATAGTGTGATCACTTAGCTGGCTGTGTTCAATCTACACAATCTAAAAAGAGAATGCATTTTCTTTTAGATACTGAGTTTATTTTCTGTTCCTGTTGGTGTTCAAAATCCATCGTAAGAGGTGTTATTTTATTGGCATGGTTCCTTGGTTGTGTTTTGGTTTCTGTTGTCTTAATAGAAATAATAAAACAAATTGTTCTGAGAACAACAGAGCTAATGAAGTTATCTTTCGAGTATCTGTATTTGATATTCTTACATTTCTTTCTTTGTCCCATTGCAGCAGCCTTGTCCATTTATGCTGAGCTTTATGCCCAACTCGGTTAGATATGCCTAGCTCCATTAGACTTTCCAGTCCTCTCAGCTGCTTTTCATGTCTGCACATATCAGCTATGCAGACGACATTACATACTCTCAGTAGTTCACAGCTACTTTTGCACTGACATGCTGGCAGAATACCTGCTGACTGGGTAGCAAGAGGTCAATCAAAGAAGATAATGGCTGAGCTGTGGCTGATGCTTTATTCCTAGTGGGATGTCAATCTGGCTTTGTGTCCTCTAACCAGCCACCCAATTTAATGAAATTTATAAGAATTCTCTTTAAGGCTTTGACCTCCTAATCTTGGCCAACAGTTTTAGAAGTTATGAGGGGCTGGGGGGGGACACCTGACAAACAACAAATCAAACAGCTCAATAATGCAATACCCATGAGGGCTAATTTTCAGAAGTATATAAATATCCAAAACAACTTGTCTCTCAGAAACAAAATAGATTTTAATGCAAAAATTAATGGAACTTGTATTCTTAATTCATATAAGCACTTTGAAAATTCGACTAACAAAGATTTTTTATGGATTTAGAGTAAGAGAAAAACACATCTTTTAAAGACATGATAACAAAATACGGTAGTTATGAGTCCATCTTGGCTGAGAAAAGAACATTTGAATCATGGCACTGACACTGAAATGCTTTCTTCATTTTCAGTTTGCATCTGGCTCAGAACCTTACATGCTAGCTGCATGATTTTAACTATCTGTTAGAACATTCAAGCTGTATCATAAATAGCAGTATTGAAAACATACGCCACAGGGGAAAGAAATCTGTAATAATATCAGCTGCCATTATATGATAATGAATTTCAGTCACTGCTAACCTGGATGAATGTTTTTCATAGGGAAACAAGTAGCAAATTTATGGAAGAAAAATTTGTGTAAAACTTTTACGTTTTTAAGCCAGCCCTAGAAGACATGATCCACTTTGATCAATTGGAAAAATTATCTCATCTGGGACTGATTTTGAAGCTGAACACATCTAGTATGATTAAACAATGAGTAAAAGCAGCATGGTAACAATTTTCACATATGTAGAAGGGAAATCCTTTTAAAGCAGCAGTTTTAGTGCACATATAAGAAAGGAGAAATAAATTACAGGAAAATTTAAACAGTGTTCAAAACAATTCTAAAGGCTAGAATCTATTAGACAGCAAAGACACTTGAAAAACTTCAGTAAAGGTTTTATTATTTGGGAAATGTGAAAAAGTTTGACTGCATTGTCAAAGGCATGTACTGAGAAGTAATCTAGCTTTGGAGTGAGAGAACTTAAATGGTCTCATTATTCATTCACAATTTTAATTTCTATGATTCTATGACTGAATCTCATCATGAGGTCATTTTCTTATGCTGGAGCTAGCTAGCAGAAAAAAAACCCTATAAAAATAACTATGGCAAATAAGCAGTCATGTTAGTGTTTGCATTTCATGGCCACTGAGTATTTTGCTATTAGGACAACAGTCTGTATATCTCTTTCAAATTCTCTATTTAAAGTGGTTTATATTTCAGCTGGTGACTCTTGTGTCCTGAGTGGTGTGATTATCTTCAAGGGAAATCTGCAAGAGCACAACACCTTCATAATCTTTTGTCAAGGACAAAGTCCATACCACCCCCCGCAACTGACTTGCCCCCTGCCACCTTGTATATGTAGAGATATCTCCTTTAATGTAGAATTATAATTATAGATAATATTTTTGTATAACTGGAAGTAAATAGTTTCTCTTTGGAAGAATACAGGGTCACCTGCAGGTCGTGGGAACAAACATAGCAAAAATAAAGCTGTGGAATTGTAAACATGCAATATATTAGGTAAAACCACATGACTAAACTCACTTGATTCAGAGATGTTTTCAAGATACGTGAAGTGGAGCGTCAGTTCATAACAGGAAGAACAAGACTTTTGAATCAGATGTAGTTTAACCCAGTAAGAGTGAGTAAGCTTGTAAAGTCTTACTGAGCTTTTCAAAGAAAAAATAATGTATTTGCACTGTCAGAGATTTCACTGGAAAATAGGCTCATGTAAACAGGTAGGATGCAAATATAACTTTCAGCTGGGATTACAACCCGTAGGCTGCCTGGCATAGTGTCACATAGCTAGTTACAGAAAAGCTACTGGCTTCATTGATGTCATTTGCATTTCTGTTGTTGTCTTAGGGGCGACAAAGTCTAATGGGTGATTTTTAGAGATTTTCTGAAATCCACAGACAAGATTTTTTTCCTTGTATTTTTGCTTCCGATATTTAGTGCAATAAAGAGAGCTGGTAGGCTTGATCAAGCACAGACATCCTTCTGTGTTGCACAGGTGACCCTTAACAGGCCAGCATAGGATTAAAAACTTCCTCAAATAGGGCTTCTTGGTCCTGAATGACCCAGCTGAGCTGCTATACAGAGGGGGTAAAATATTTTCCTTTCAGGCACACTAGGGTGCTGTATTAAGAGCTTTGGGAGGTACAGGCACACCTGGGGCTCCCTGCATAGTGTCCAGTCCAAGTGGAAAGACTCTTTCCTGCGACAAAACTCAAGCTGTTTTCTGAGAGACCCACGCCAATCAGTCATAGCGCAGACTTCATGCTGTTAGTATAAATAGTGCACAACAAAGTTCAGCCAATGTATAGTTCTTTCAGAAATGTATTTACTTGGCATCATTTACAGCAGCCTTGAGGTACCATTAAACCCCACTGAAACACAGGTTTGTATAGAATTGTTCTGCCAAACAGATCTGTGGCAAAGCAGAGATTCTCAGGCTTCTGTATTCAAATCAGAGAGCTGTTTCTTATTGAATGATTTGTTTTTTCCAACACAAATAAGGGTCAATCAACATTTTCACATAACACACAAATGTACCAGTTTTATTAGAATTTGTCTCTCTAACGTTTTTACAATGGCCCACAAAAATCAACCCAAGATAATAGCAGGAATAATTGACCAAACAATAGCAGTTTCTTTAATCAAGGGAACATGATGATTAAATCAAAAGCTTTAGATCTGTGGATATCATCAAAGGTCTTTTGTCTATTAATAACAATATGTCATCAGTGAATTTTAAAAATGCAGTTGCTAGAGGGTGAAATATCTACATCTAGATGGAGGAAGGTCAGAACAGTATTATTTGTAATTAGATCCATTAACTGTACTGTGGACAATTTTTCAAGTAATTTAGATTAAAATATATTACTGAAATACAGCAATACTTACAAAGAAAGATGCTAGAATCTTACAATTTCTTAACATTCAAGTGTGCTTTCCTTGGACTCTTTTTGTTCTAAATACAATTCAAGCTGTAATGTTTTCATAAAAAAAATAAAAGAAACCAGGACAACAAAATTTTGCTAACGAAATGCTTGGTTTTGCTTTAGAAACATTGGCAGAAACAACCCACAACACTGAAGCCTGAGAGACACCATTCCTTCCTTTTCCTGTGCTGTAGCCATAGGGACAGTCAGCATTCTTTTACACCTTTTATGCATAACAAATGTATTTGAATTTCTTTAGCACAGATTTTAATTTTAACTTTTTTTTTTTTTTTTTTTTTTTAAATACGTGCAGACTTGTAGGGAACTTACTAGCCTCGGAAAGGTAGCCAGTGTATGAAAGCAACAGCAAGCATACACTGAGTATTAGCATAGTCTATGACACTGTAGTTTTCAGAACCCAGGGTGTATCTTTCCACCAAACACCATTGTATTGTGCAGATATACTTCTATGCTTCTCTGATTCTATGGAAGTTGCATGAGCATTTATTTCAGTTTTCACACATTGTTACTACTGAATGCAACTAGTAATTTTGTGTTCCTTGGATTGTCTTATTAAAATAGATGACTTGTATTGGTTTATTAACTCAGAATACATTTTACAACAACTCTGTAGAAAACTGGGCATAAAGTTGTTTGTTATCATGCAGGCATAAAACTTGAGTTTGATAGACAGTACACATCCATCTACTGGAAAAGTGCCACCAGAGACACTTTTATAGTCTACCTTGGGAAGATCTGCAGGGATGGTATGGGCATCTGAACAACAACAGTCTTCCACGTGTTAGCTGCATGACTACTGTGACCGGAACACAAAGATAGTCCAGCTACCACAGCCTGAACATGGTCACTTTCTTGGATAGAAATAGCGTGGCTACCCATGTAAATCATATACAGCTGAGATGGAGCATGGGAGGTGGAAGGATGCATGGCAGCCTGCACGAGTGTCCTAGAACTATGTTAAATTGATATAATCTATCATCCAGTACATTTGAGTTCCTAGCCACAAATAGACAGAGGTGAGCAATTTTATGCTATAAACAAAGCACAAATAAACATATGAATAAAGTATTTATAAAATATTTTAAAGCATCTATTGAATTAATTGTTTATATGTGTGAAATCTTTCAACTTGCATTGTTTATTACAAGTCTTTCAGACTCAGTTACAGGGTTTTTTAAAATTTTGTTTTTAGCCCTCAATTATTTTAGTCTTTCCTGCTAGAATATATCATTTTCATTTTGTAAGTGCTCATATACTTTCAAACTTTTTTTCCTGTCCAAAACACTTCTGGTGTATCTATTTCTCTACCTTTTATAGAACCATTTCCTCTAATATCAACAGCTTTTCTGTACTTCTTTCTGACTGCAGCTCATTTGTTGAAATTTCCAATATATCTTCTAGAATATACTGATAATTTTAACTTTTTTTTTCTTTTTTAATGTGAAGGGATCCTAGCTTATCACAAATTGCCATAAATTCAGAAGTACAATATACTGTAGGCAAGTCAAAAGTATCCAATATGTACTCTTCTTTCATTTTTCTGATCATCTCTATTTAGTTCTGTTAGCACTTTCTCAGAACAGAAAGTAGTCCGTTTAAAAATGATTGGATCATCTGTTTTACCCTCAACCAAGTGACATTCATTCACCCATTAATAGTCCTTTTTTCACATCCAGATATCACCAAGAAATAATTTCTTCTGCTCAAAAACCCCCACCAAAACCCAGAGGATAATGGGAAATCAACAACTGCAAGTAATTATTTAATAATTTAATAATGTAAAATGCTATGAATTTTTAATAACATCAGAACTTAAAGAGAGTGAAGGTAGAACACTAAAAACCAAGGCAGGTAAGTAAATGACTATAGTCACTACCTTAGGGTAGTGTAGGGAAAATGTGTTTTCTCAAATTATATCTCTACACCAGAGAGTCTAGAATAGACCAATAATTTCTACATAGTTGAAAATGCAATCACTCTTTTATTTTGAGGCATCTTTTTATTCTCTTCATTAATTAAGAGATTTTTACTGTTTTCAGAACAGTAAAGTTAGCCCTCCAGACAAAGTAGACTTACTTCATCCTAGCTCTTTGGGAGGAAATTGAAAAAATCTTTTTTGCATTTGAAAAAAAAATTAAACAACTTCTCTAAAAATATGAAGGAGGTAGTGTATCTCGATGTTCTTTAGGTGAAGGAAGAGCTACAGTTGAAGTTTCCTGAAATGAGGTTTGAAGAGGGACAATTTTCCCTTCAGTTCTCACTGATGCTTCTCTGAGAGGAAACCAACTCCCTGTCCAATGTTGTTTTTCCTGTTCTGTCCCAGGTCATGGTCTAGGTGATGTTTTTCATGGTATCATTAATGATAATATAATTTATTTTTTTGGCATATCAAAATGACATACTTAGTTTGTAATTGAACCATGCTGAACTTTGTAACACCGACTCTTACTACAAGCAGGGTCATTGGCTTTGGGCTCTAGGCTTTTTTTTTCTAGACCAGAAGGGGTAGCCCAGTCTAGTCTGATACTCTTGCCTCTCCTTCTTTCTACAAGGGAAATTATTGTGTACTTTGCAATATTTTTTTATTTTATATTATTTTTTTTCACAGATCATATACATCCACATAAGATCACTGTGCAATGATACTGGGGAGATAAACTGTGAACAGATGGATGTTGTAATTGGATCTCTGGTGACGACCATGGGATCTTTCCTGAGAATCACAGTCATTGTCTTGATGTGGGTGTCGAAAAAGCTCCATCTCCTGCATGCAGGATGATAAAAAATAAGTAATTGTGGTGTCAGACAGTAAGATTTTGCCAGAAGGATTCAGTTATCGTTTAGGCACACTGAGTGGTTTGAGCACCTTGAAGACATGAAATCTACCACAGGAAGTAGGCTTCAGTTTGCTAAGCATGAAGACATCTATCTTTGACCAGCTAGACTTTTTATAAAAGGAATGGGAAGGAAGAGTTAGGCATCTCAGAGAGAATACCATAATACACAAACCCATTTAAGACCATGAACTCTTCCATGTAGTGCTACATACAGAGTGGTGAAAAATCAGAGCAGTCACTGTTGTGAATATACCCTGCTGTTCATATGGACTTTGAGGAGAAACCAGTCTGTGCTTGTAGGGGTAAGTCAGATGGCATGTGTACAATGGATCCACTGCATCCATTTATAGATCCATTAAACATGAAGCTCTCTCTATCATAAAGAAAAGTGTCCATCTACGTGTAAATAATGAAAATAAAAAGTCATGTTCCATATGCTTTCTATAAGACATAAAGGAGCTGAACATGGGAAATCCTGTACTATGCAGGATGAAGAGTGGCTCAAGTGCTGGCTGACAGGTTCTTGGAGACCAGAGACTGGGCTGTTTTCCGAGGATGGTATTTTTCTAAATTATTTAATAGAACATTTGCTTTTCTATGAGTTTTTCTGATGAAAGTGACTATGTTCTCCTATAGAATATGTATATTCATAAATAGATTAGAAGTTAAACCTTTATCTTGTTGAACACTTCTAAGCTATTATCACTTTGTTTTTGTTAAGCAAGGGTTTATTATTTTACAGAAGCAAATATGAAAACCTTACATTTTACAATTTACTGAAGACAGTATATTTGACATGGGAAACAACAATTGTGCTATTAGCATCTAATACAACACAATGGAAAAAAAAATCCTGGAGAAATAATAGAGCATTAGCAGACATGATATCTGGAACCCGGAGGCATGGAGTAACTGGAAGGGATGTAATTCCATATACTGTGATCAAATATTATTTTCTAAATTTATGAATCACAGCATATAATTATAACTTCTTAAAATAATGAAGTAAAACTATCCATACGTAATAGAACTATCTATATAAATAAAATACTTGGACTTATCAATTTTCCCTTTTTTACTAATACTTCATAAGATATGCTTTTAAAATATTTTAAGACATTTTTGTCACCATATAAAGTTTGCAAACTGTTTTTTCCAAAGAAAAATTCAAAATAAAACCAAGATATTGCCTGCAATCTGAGGACCCTAGGAACAATGGGATTTAAGAATAATGCCGTATTCTGTAAGACTCACAGAGAAGTCAGACATAGGAACATCAATTAGATTGTTATTATTTCCTGTTTTCCATATTTTGAGAACAAAAAAAAATTCCTGCCCCAGTCTCCTTAGATCTTGCCATTCCTACCCTTTTTGCAGTTTGGAACAAGCTTTAGATTTTTACCTCAGACATATTGCCTGCTAAAATCTACTTTTCTATTGTATTAGACTCCCTTCAAGTGTTTTTCTACTTCTGTGGTACTCCGGTGGGAAATATTCCAATATTCCATTAGTTAATAAGTTTTATTCTTTAGCACTTTGCTTCTAGTTATCTCTTCCAGGGTTTGCAGACCTTAACTGTAGTTACCCACAGTTTCCTCATAGTTTGGCTTTCATTGATCTTTGATGTAATTCTGCTTACTGTGTAGAGTATCTCACACAGTGTGTAGGTTCACTAATACTGGGGACGGAAAATATTTCTCAAAACAAGGATGACAAAAATGAGTCTACATGTACCTGGCCAGTTGAATACTGGTAATAATAAGACAACTCTGTTGGGATTGTAATTACTACTTTTACTCTGAAACCATATTAATTCCCCAAAACTTCAATAAAACTACTTAATGCCTTAGTTTTTTAGGTTATTTTTGCAATCCTACCAGAATGTTGCCTTCCTTACTAAACCAGTAATGTTCCCAGTGGCTGCTGAGTATCACACTACTCATTGCCTGCATATGGCATTGCCTCATCTGGGCATCTTGTGGAGAGAAACCGGTGATGCCTCATCTCAATGTCTCTTTAGCAGAGGCAGAATAAAGGGGCATGGTCACTACCTGACACCACAGCAGACCTCAACAGTAATATTCTCCTGGTCATATTTTTTCCTGCTCAGTATAAGTCAATCGTGCATAGGAATCAGCCCTGCACACATCACTGTCCCAAACCAGGAAGCGCAAAATACTCAGAGGTGGCTTGAACTTTATGTTTTACATAAACATTAATCTGCCTGTGGCCTTAGAGTGCACTGGTTACACTTTGGCTGGGCAGCAGGACCTGTATTCAAGAGAAAGCAATTCTCTGGAGGAACTGGAAACAGTTTTGAAAGTCTTGTTCACTGTAGATGAGATTGTTAAATTCGTTATACAAGAATGAGTAATTTTTAGATAAGTGTATTAGGTCTCCCAAGTGATTTGCATGTATAATCAAATGAAAAGACCTCTGAAATATTGAAACTCTAGATGAGAAAAGTGAAATTCTATTAAGAAAGAAAGAACCTTTGCATTTATAGCACATTCAGAGAACATATCAGAGTACAAATTTAATGCAGTGCAGCAATGCTCATCTTACTTTAAAGGTAATTATATAGAAAAAGGGGCATTTAAAACATATAAGTAGAGGCTTTTTTCAGTCATGCAGCATATAATTAACAAAGTTCTTTAAACCTATTCATAAAAGAAAGTAATAAACCACTTGTAAATAATGGCAGTCTCATATTCTTTACAGTTAAATGTCAATAATCTGGATGTCTTTTTTATACTCATAAAACTACATTTTTGACATATTAAGTAGAAGCAGGTATTACTAGTGCGGCATTTCAATTTTCTAGAGATTTAGACATATTAATATAAAAAGGATGCAAAATGAAGAACTGCAGTTATAGAAAACTGGAATGGTTGTAAATTAAATCAATACTCTGCCTGCAAAACACAAAACAATAACAGAAAAGTGAAGCTGCAGAACATTTCATAGTGAAATTAAAAGTTGTAGGTGTTGAGACCTGAAAATACTAAACTGCAGGTGCAGAACAAGAGAACAAGAGAACTGCAAAGGAAAGTACCAAACTTGTAATATCATACAGACAATTAATAATGATTTGTTTTGCAGCAATTACTGAATCCTCACAAGATTCATTTGAAAAACAAATTCAGCTTTCTCCAGTGCTCATTCTTTAAGAGTGAACACTTCTCAGAAATAAGGAGGAAGGAGAAAATAGGGAGAGATTAAAGAAAATATGAAGTAGTGAAGGAAAAGAATTTAGCTCATAAGTGATTTTGAACTTCTTTTTGGTTTGATTCTATTTTTTTTCTTCCTCATCTAATTCCTTGAGACACTGTATTGCATAGCAGACCCCTGTTCTGATATATGCTGTCTTGAACAGTCAAAATGCAGGATGTTTCCAATGTGTTCTTAGTTTGACCTTGCTCTTGGGGGTACCCAAGGGGACGTATAGAGCTGGCAATGAGAAGACAATTACAAAGTGCCAGGTCCTACCAAAACAACAAAGAGATTGGGCTAGATTGAAGGTTGCAGGCCTGGAATAAACTCAGATGAAATTAGTTAGGGTTGAGTTTTTTTTCCTCTAATCTGACTGCATGTGTTTAAATTTCAATGTTCAGGAACATCTAAGATTTCTTCCATGTTTACTATGGTCCATTGAAAGACATGGCACTTTGCCGGTTTATAGCAAGAAGTGAAAATCTTGCATTTTTGGACTGGTTAGTTTTCCACAAAATAGGTGGAGTATGCAAATTCTTATTAGAATTATTCAAAAACCTTAAAAAAACCTTGATTGTATATTCAAAATATAAATCTGATGCCTACATTAAGCAAATGTTTAATGTCAAAGAATACATTCTCATAGGCAACGTTTTCCAAAGGACTTGTTTCTCTGTTAGAACCACCAAAATTTCTTCCTCATATTTTTAGTTAAAAGGTAATTATGTCTGAACAGTCTTCTATATTCTATTTAAGATATTGTATAGATAGATACAATGTATTATATAGATAGATACATGTATATCTACAAATAAATATAGATGTATCTATGTATCTACCTATATACACATATATATACATATACATGCATATGTATTTTTCAAGGTACATTGAAATAAAGTGACAGACAGATAAAAAAGAATTTGCAATTTATTTTATTTTATGACAAAAGGAAACACCACTGATTCTTGTATCAACCTTAACAATGACTTTTGAAAGGCAAAGGGCAAATTCTTTTTACTATTGCAGATTGTCCAGGAGTTGAACCAGAGGCAAATCAGATCAGAATGCCTCATCCAGGTACTTCTCTCTCTTTTTCTGGCTGTGAAGGAAGACTAGGTTAAGTAAAGCTAAGTTCAGACTGTAGGTGGACACCATGAGATGTACCAAGGTCTTGGTCTTTTGCTTGTTCAGTTTAGTGCCCTGGCTGGAAGTCACCATGTTTCCCTCCTGCCTGCATGCTCATGTTTCCTTTCTGGGCAAATCCAGGAGTCGGGGGAATAATGGTGAAGCCTGGGGGGCTTCATGCAGCACAGAGTGCTGGTGCAGCTATGTGTGACAATTTAGACTCAGTCTAAATTCCTCTTAGGAACCACACTTAGAGTTTAATAGATGGAGTAAATTCAGGCTTTGTTTTTTCAGCACAGGAATTAAAGTAACATTTGCTGTCAAGTTGGGTTTATACTAGGTTGTTCCAGTTACTGCTTTCCTGTATGCAACTCAAGACAATCTTCCATCTGCATGATATCCATCCTCAGATGAGAAGTCACTCACCCCTCTGCCTGTATGTAGTTCAAATTCACAATATTGCTCCTTCAGATCACCCAATATGTCACTTCTTATGTTGAGAAGGATGGAAAATGAGCAGTCAGGTGGCAACAGTGGACTGGCAAGAAATTTAAGGAAATGCCTAATTGGGGTTTTGGAACTTAAAATTTTGGATCAATATGGAATCAGCACTAGAAAATCCTTCCCTGTGGCAAAATCTGCTGGTACATCTGATTCTTCTTTCTGCTTCATTTCCATGCTGGAATGAAGAAAACTGAAATAAATGAAAAAATTCATTTTGATGCCAAAGTAGCATCACCGCAATGTGGGGAGGATCTGAAAAAGCAAAAATCTGCTCTATAGCAAGGAGATTCAGACTTCTCCAACACTCGGCTTGATCAGACCTCTGAGCTGAAGTTCCCCTGTGCTTGCTAGTGATGAGAAACTAGATGACAACAAATCAGGACACTGAAACTGAAAGTGCTACAAGAACATAAAACCCAGGAAATTAAATGCATTTTTGATTAGTATATGAAATTGCAGGTTAAAGAATACCCATGTGATGAAATGGTTCCTATTTTTTGGTCTCATTTTTTTTTAAATTAAAGCTATCAAACATACTTGGAATTGTTGTAATAATTAGTGCTTGTGCAACATAAATGCATATCTACTTCAAAGACATCACTACTATTTTCTGAATTTAAACATGATGGTGGTATATGGGATTATTGAACTGGTAACCCAATGATCATTTCTCCTTTTCTTTCTTCCATTCTAATTAGTAATTTATTCATGGGATGGGAATCTTTGTCTGCTTTTTGAACTCAAACTTTGACACTGTGAATCAAGGTGCTATGTTGATATTAATGATTTGGGAATTGAAAGCTGTTTGCTTTTTCAATCTCTCAAAATTTGAATTTAATATTTTACTAATGTACCATAGTCATTCCCTTGTTTGTACAGTGAACAAACACAAAAGAAAAATGACACAGACAATTTGACATCCAAAGGCCGAAGGATGTATGCACACAAGTAAAATAGGGAATAAAAAAAAAATCTAAGCCATTTAAATAATAGAAAATTCATCAGACATTTCTCTGCTATAAAAGAAAAATAACTCTACTTACATTAAGGCTAATTCCCAAGTGTGATGCTGTAAATCTTGTTCTTTTCACTTTACTTGGATGTAAAACTCTTTAAGAAAGTAACTTACCACTTCACTGTTGTGCAGTGAGACACTGTTTCTACAAAAATCAACATTTCGGTAACTTTTTCCAGGAGAAATCCAATGTGCTGAACATCTTGAGTTACTCATTTTTACCCCTTCACCACTATGACAAGCATTTCTTGAACCTCGCCTAGAAGTTCTTTCTCATCATTGGAGGGCACCTGAAAGCTTATCAAGTCCAGGGTATTTTGAGCTGTGAGTGGGTGGAAGGTAGTAAAATGAGGATTGGATTCTCATGTTTGATGGATTATTGTGATAGTAAGGAAGACACAGTTAATCATAGCATAACCACTGGCCTGAGCAGATGTGAAAATGCAAGTGTAGTTTTATCAGTTAAATACTAGCAGTAGCAGCATAGAAGTAACAGCGCCATTTGTAGAAAGAGACTTGTTTAAACACAGAAAAGGGACACCAGCAGGATTAAAGAGATGGAGTAAACATTGGACAGTAAAGAATAAAATAAAATAATAGAATGTACTCATCAATAAGAAAACTGGTCAGTGACTTTTAGTGTGAATAACTTCACACAGTGAAGTAAAGTTTGGGAAAGGAATGGCACGATCAGTGATTAGAAGCTGAAATTAGACAAATTCAATTCAGAAAGGAGAAGATATATTTAACAGGAAGGATGATTCATGCAAATTGTTGCAGGGAGTCGTCTAATTACAAAAGTAATTACCTCAATGCAAATGCACCTTTATTGGGCTCTGAGGTACAAAAGCTTATCAAGTGACCTGTTGGTGTTTTTTTGATCTTAAACTATACCGATATATTACAAAATATAATAGACATCTTTGCTGTTCAAGTCCCTCACCTGAAAGTTCATGGGAGGCTGTTAAAACATGGTATAGATTCTTATTCTAGTTATTTTTCTAAAAGATTAATGAATTCAAATGTTCTCCCCATAGATACGGTAGTTCATCTTCAGGCCTCAGAACTGGTGCTCTGCCAAGATCAAAACAACAGGTGCTACTGCTTGCTGCTGTTTCAGAGTCTGCAAACTCAGGGACACATCTCTAGTTTTGCTTAGTTTTATGTGAAAAGGGAAACATGTATAAAGCAAAATAAATTAATGCAGATGTTGATTTAACACTAAATAATACTAATACATGCAATTAAACTAACAAAGCTGTTAGGGAAATCAGTCAGAAGTGTGTCTGATTAGTCAGAAGTGCAAGTGTGGCAGAAAATATGCCCCCACAGGAGATACACACGATTTTTCAGAAGAACAACAGATAAGACAGTAATTGCAAAAGGGATACCTGCTTATTGTTTGAAAAAATGACAGGCTTATTTTTACAAGATCTGAAATGAAGGACTAAGTCTAGTATAAAAGTTCATATCTCAGAAAAAAAAAAGAAGGCTGAAACAGGCAGTGTTTTTTTTTTGGAGGAAGGGATGCTGTTCTAGAGGCACGCCAAGAAAGAAGGAAACTGTCTTTTCTTAACAGTTGTAGGCAGAATTTGTACCAGAGCCATGATACTAAGGCTGAATCACTAGAGGATGTGTTTAAAACAGCTTGGTCTATTCAAGTTTTAGAAGAGCTGATGAACTGCAGTTTCAGTAGGGAGAAAAAAATGAAAAAAAAAAGAAGAAAAGCAAAACTCTAGCAAGACTGGGGCAAGAGACCCATATGCTGACTTTCTGAGTAGCCATTTAGTAAAGGTAAGAAGCTTTTACCACTTATTTTTTGCTACTTTTTCATTACATGTGCATGTGGAAAGTAGGCAGGATGGTATCAAACTGACATCCTGCCCCAACTGCCAGAATGTCTTGTTATGGTTTCAAAGTCTAGATTCACACAGCAGAAGGCACTGTCTGCTTCACTCACTTGCACACTAGTAAGGGCTCTCATACAGCCTGTGGGAAACCTGGGCTCAAATCCCTCTTCTCTTCTTGGAAGACTAGAAAGTATAAGTCTTTTTCATTTCATTGGTAAGAAGAAACTCAATTGCCAGACTGTAAGGTATTTTGAAATTGAGAACTTCTCAGTGTCTTCTGTTAGTTCTTTTTCATTTCACATGTCATACTTAAATGTTCTTTGAGTTAGAACAAAAATAGCTATCTAGTGCCTTGGACACCTGCCTGGAAGATGGAGAACCTGAGGTTTTTTTGTCCTATTTGACTTAATGATAGACACAAACAGGGTCTGTGTCAACTTCATCTCACTCCTCAGTGTGTGAACCATGGTGTTTTTCTTACCAAGGCTGTCGCTCAAGGCAGCACCACTGATGTTCCCAAAGGAGAACTTGTTGATGACACACAAGGGTGAAACCTCTTGATGGGATTTAAACTGCAGCTCTGGCCAAAGACAATTGCTGGTAAACTTTCTTTTGTCCATGTGGATCACACTTTGGACTTCTGTTTGCAGATGCCACCTCTGCTCACTAGCTTCCCAGCTCCTGTATGTCTATCTTGTTTTTCATTCTTTCTCCAGTCTGACTCATAATATCTGTATTTGACTGGATTTTTTTTTAATGTTAAATTCTATCTTCTTTGATCCTGCCTATGTTATTCTGTCTTCCTCAGAATGACCTGGTTTTGTTTCTGACAGTGATTGCTATTTGCAGTACAAGTCTCCAGGAAACCAGCAGGCTCTAAAATTCCCATTACTATTTTGATATACAAATCCCATATGTTGATGGAAAGATCCAGGGGTAATTGTGAAGACAATATCTCCAAGCTATCGAAGGCCGTTTAATATGTTTTTCTTTGAGGTAGTTATCAATTCCTAGGACGTAAAAAAGTTTATTATGAAAATTTTGAACAGACTATACCATTCTAATAAACTATTCCTATTTCATCTTTCCTTTTATGCAGATATCAAATTGCAGATCTTTGTCAGAAATGAGTTATCTCAACAGGGTGCAGAACAATAATTATTCATGCCAGGGCTGCGGTGATAGACATTACTCATAACGACTCAAATTAATCATAAGGCATATGATTGATGATGAGTACATCAAATTGTGTGGTGTGGATGCATGAGGACTGTGGATATTGTTAAACACGTCTTTGATCCAAAATCAGAGGTGATTTTTTTAAGAGAGTTTAAATCATCTGGCTATTCTATTTAGTAATTAATAAGGATCCACATAGCAAACAAAGGCAATCAAAGGCACTTCAGTTGCCACTGGCAACTTTAAAATCTCTGAAAGAAGAAGCTATAAACATTACTGCTTCACCATAGAATATTAACAGTGAAACATGTCAGGCATGCCAACATAACGCTGTATGCTTAATATGGGCCTTAAGGTTTTATGGTTGATGCCTCAAGTCAAAGAGAAATTTAAAAAACCCCCACACTTCGGGTTTATTTCAATTATTTAGAAGAAGGATTTGACTTTTCCACTATTGGAGATTTTGTTTCCTTAATCACATGCTGTTAGCTGATAATGAGGGGCCAGACTGATGCTTAGGTTTATCTGTCCTTACTGAAGCACTAGGTCTCCACAGGGCCCACACAGATTTTGAATTTGCAACAGGAGGGTGACTAAAGGCTTTTCACTTAAAACTCTTTTCTTTTTCATGTCCTCTGCATGCATGAAGAGGGTGTGAAAGTAATCTTGGCTCTTGCCCTTCCACATGGCAGTGAGATGAGCTGAGCTGGCAGGGGTGGTAAATAGCCTATAGCATAGAGCATTTGTAGGTTACTTTCTTTCTGGAGCAAGTAGGTAGCTGAGGCTGAGAAAGAGGTTGGAACTCTGAGTCACAATTTCTTTCCCGGCTTTCTCTGGAGGTGCTGTAACTACTTGCCGTCCCAGACATGGGCAATTGAACACAGGCTCAATTTGGCCCTCAATAAAGAAGAAATCATGAGTCTGAGAAAAATTGTTCCATTTCATGAACCAATTTTCTCATGAGAAGACACGGTACATCTACAGAATTTCTGCAAACAGCATAGAAGACAGATGTATATTATCTATGATGAGAGGAAATGGCTGAATTGCTTATTGGGAAAAAATTAGTTTCCTTGATGATTCATTATTTCAAAAATTGCCCGTCAAGTTAATGGGCAGACTTCATTATTATTATCGTTTATTATTTCTATTATAATAGCACTCAGGGGCTGCAGTCAAAAACTGGGGTCTCACTGTGCTAAGCACCATGTACAAATACAATCTTCTGATGGTCTCTGCCCCAGGAAGCTTACTGTTTTGAATCCTGAGATTGCAAAATTTTGGTCATATATTTTATTTCAAGTCTCTGGGTAAATATTTTAAGATAAATTCTAGTGCTGCTAATCAAGAGAGAGCTTTCTGCAAACAAACTGTTGACAAATTTTCTTTTTATTTTCTTTTTTTTTTTTTTCCTAAGGAATTTTTTTATAGCAGAGGAAATAGCTTGAAATGGTAAAACCATTCAAAAGAATCAAAATATATGTTTGTCTTTAGCAGGCAGTGGCATAAGAAAACACATGGTGAACTCTCATGATGAGGCCTGGATAAGTAGTAAAAGTACTGACAGTTGTGCACTTGATTAGTTCCAAATCTTCAGGAGATGCTTAGATGGATAGATTCTAAAACAATATTTCTAGGTTGACAAAACATGTATGGTCAGTATACATACATGTAAGATACGATTTGCCAAATAATGAGTTCCTCAACAATATTTTTTTAGCACTATCACATTAAAAATACAGTATTAAAAGAAACCATTCAATAGTGGGACCACTAGACAAATGCTTTAACAACTATTAGATCTAGGAAACAAAGAGAATGTAGGTTCTTAAAAAGCTGATATTTTAATAGATGCTGAACAATAAGCAAATCATTAGGTACTGTGTCATGATGCCTTTACAGCTTTGCCTGTATTTTTAGTAGTAACTATATCTCCATAACTCCCACTTCCATATCTTGTCCATTATTTTTTCGTACTTAATTTGGCAACTCTAACTGATGATAATTTCAGAGTCACTGTATCTTCTCAAAGTAATTCATATCACATTCACCTAGCAATATGAGCTGCCCACTCCTTGTATTTCAATGAAGGTTTTCAAAGAGAACATTTTGTTAGGAGTGTATTCACCACTTAAAGTGTTCAAAAATTATCTTGGTAGTCTATAAAAATAACGATACACTGATTTCAAAACAGTCTATTGGCAGAAGTGGAACCACACTTATGTGCCTCAGGCCTGAATTTGACATTGTCTTTTGATATTAGTCTAATTTATATATATTTGATGTTGGGTAGTTTATTTCTCAAAAAGTAGATTTCAAAATCACACAGGCAGAATTTATTCAGTATTTTTTTCCTGGAATGTAAAAGTGTGAGGTTTTTAAAGCAAAGGTTAAGAGCTACTTTTACATCTACTTCATATTCCTGTACAGTACACAAACAAAGATTATTTTGTGTCATTTCCTGAGTGCAAATGAAGAAAAACTCCAAAGACTGGTGATTTAGACTCTTCTAGACTTTAATAGAATTTTTCATTAATATTCCAGTTCTAGAGTATCATTTTCTCTTGGTCTTACCTGAAGGTTATTGCTCCTTCCAGTGAATTGGATGGTACTTTTTTTTTCCAGATGGATTTTATTACTAAGATGTTTTTACAAAACATTTACAAAACATTTACAAAACATTTACATTTACAAAATTAACTGCCCTGTCTCATAAAATTCATTGCAGTACAATATAGTGTGCATCATCAACGCAGCAATGCTTGCAAAACACGTAAGAAAATTAGAAGGGCCAAAGCCCAACTAGAGCTGAGCCTAGTTGCCACTGTAAAAGGCAACAAGAAATGTTTCTATAAATATATCAGCAACAAAAGGAGGGCTAAGGAGAATCTCCATCCCCTGATGGACGCAGGGGGAAACATAGTGACAGAAGATGAGGGAAAGACTGAGGTACTAAATGCCTTCTTTTCCTCAGTCTTTAATAGTCAGACCAGTTGTGCTCCAGGTATCCAGCCCCCTGAGCCAGAAGACAGGGATGAGGAGCAGAATGAAGCCCCAGTAATCCAAGGGGAAATGGTTAGTGACCTGCTACTCCACTTGGACACCCACAAGTCTATGGGGCCAGATGGGATGCACCCAAGGGTGCTGAGGGAGCTGGCAGAGGTGATCATTAAGCCACTTTCCATCACCTACCAGCAATCTTGGCTAACTGTGGAGGTCCCAGTTGACTGGAAGCTAGCTAATGTGACACCCATCTACAAGAAGGGCCAGAAGGAGGATCCAGGGAACTGCAGACATGTCAGTCTAATCTCAGTGCCAGAGAAGGTCATGGAGCGGATCATCCTGAGTGACATCACACGATGCATACAAGAAAACCATGTGACCAGGCTCAGTCAGCATGGGTTTATGAAAGGCAGGTCCTGTTTGAGCAACCTGATCTCCTTCTACGACGAGGTGACCTGTCTAGTTGATGAGGGAAAAGCTGTGGATGTCGTGTACTTGGACTTCAGCAAAGCCTTTGACACTGTATCCCACAGCATTCTCCTGGAGAAGCTGGCAGCTCATGGCCTGGATGGGTGTACTCTTTGATGGATAAAGAAGATGCTGCAGGGCCAGGCCCAAAGAGTTGTGGTGAATGGAGCCAAATCCAGTTGGAGGCCGGTCACAAGTGGTGTACCCCGGGGCTCGGTATTGGGGCCAGTTCTGTTTAATCTCTTTATCAATGATCTGGCTGGGGGATTGAATGCACCCTTAGTAAGTTTGCAGACACCACCAAATTGTGTGGGGGTGTTGATCTGCTGGAGAGTAGGAAGGCCGTACAGAGGGACCTGGACTGACTGGATTGTTGGGCTGAGACCAATTGTGTGAGGTTTAACAAGGCAAAGTGCCAGGTCCCGCACTTGGGTCACAACAACCCCAGGCAGCGCTACAGGCTCGGGGATGAGTGGCTGGAAAGCTGCCTGGCAGAGAGGGATCTGGGGGTGTTGATTGACAGCTGGCTGAATATGTGCCAGCAGTGTGCCCAGGTGGCCAAGAAGGCCAACAGCATCCTGGCTTGTATTAGGAATACTGTGGCCAGTAGGACTAGAGAAGTGATCGTGTCACTGTACTCGGCACTGGTGAGGCCCCACCTTGAATATTGTGTTCAGTTTTGGGCCCCTCATCATAAGAAAGACATTGAGGTGCTGAAGAGAGTTCAGAGGAGGGTGATGAAGCTGGTGAGGGGCCTGGAGCACAAGTCTGATGAGGAGCGGTTGAGGGAACTGGGGCTGTTTATCCTGGAGAAAAGGAGGCTGAGGGGAGACCTTATCGCTGTCTACAACTACCTGAAAGGAGGTTGTAGCATGGAGGGTGTTGGTTTCTTCTCCCAAGTAGCAAGTGGTAGGACAAGAGGAAATGGCCTCAGGTTGTGCCAGGGGAGGTTCAGGTTGGATATTAGGAAAAAATTCTTCACAGAAAGGGTTGTCAGGCATTGAAACAGCCTGCACAGGGAAGTGGTCGAGTCACTGTCCCTGGAGGTGCTTAAAAGGCATTTAGATGAGGTTCTTATGGACATGGTTTAGTGCTAGAGTTAGGTTATGATTGAATTCGATGATCGTGAGGGTCTCTTCCAACTGAAATGATTCTATGATTTTAACATAACACAGCAGATTTCAGGTAAAGGTGAGAATGGAACCTTACAACTTTTTAATCATTTCATCCCAGTGTCTTAAATGCCTGAATATCGTCTCCAGTGTATCTTTTTTTAATAAGCAGAATAAAGAAAATGCTGATGAATCAGTTCAGAAACTGAGAATTCATTCTCATCCATAGTGTTACTCCAGCATGCATTAGCTGTACATTTCATTGTTATGTTGAAACATCAAGGTATATGGAGCGGCGTTATTCCTTGAATAAGGAAAACCATGTTATTTTGATATGCCCTTTAGAAAATTATCTTCCAGGATTTTTTTTCAGTAAATGTATCCCCCTTTCAAAGTAATACCAACTATCCTTCTATTTGTACTTCTCAATTAGTTTCGAAGAATGTCATTATGTACTCTGAGTCTGGGAAGTGAAGTAATCAGGTAATATTCAGAATCACTGGGCCATGTAATCTGATTATGAATGTTTGCTTTATGATTCTGCTATACAGAATAATTAAAGCAGTGGGAAGGACACATGGAGAAAAATTCCAAAATGAGCTCTCAGAAATTTGTCCTTCTGAAATTAGTATTTCTAACTGCTAACCACATTTACAGTAACAGACATTAAAAATAGCAACCCTTTCGTGCTTTACAGTAAAGATTTTTTTTAAACTTAATAGATCAGGTAGTAATTATTGTATCCTTACTTGGTATCATCTGTTCAAGCTTGCTCAAACCAATCGTATCAGTAGATATGAGGCTGCCATGAGGATGAATCAAAGAATTTTGGAAGACATTTATTGGTTAAATCTTTTGGGCAGGTGGGTACTCATGATGCAATCACCGCTTTGAAGCACTGAGGTTGCCTGGTGCTGTACAGCGGTAGCGGAAGATTGTTCGGTTAATGGATGCCTTGTTTGTGATTACAGTAGCTCTGTAAGAGAAAAAGACTAGGGACAAATTGCAAAATAATTAAAAATTAGTGTTCAGAGACAATGAGAAATAGAAAGCAACCTAAGGACCTCTGAAAAGCTATAGGCTACATAAAAATTGGGTTGTGATGAAAAGTCAGAGAAGAATATGGCAGTTTGGTGAAACAAAGAATCTTTAGAGATATGAGCTCCTGAAGTTCTTCTGAAGATTAACCTGAATGCATGACAAGTAGTATATTGGATCCTAAAAATACCTTGAAATGAACAGATCTTTTTTTGTGAAAAATTGTGTGTGCATGGATAGTACCAAGAATGTGAGACTGAGAAGCTATTAGGATTTATAGGCTGAGTTCCTATATATACCAGTTTCAGTGATGATTCAGTCATTCTCTTACACAAACACAACTCACAAATTTACAAGGCTCTATTTTTGTCCACAGAACCTGATGGTATTCTTATAGGTTGGCTGTGGTTCAAGAGAGTATGCATCTCTCCATCAGCAAGTGAAGGCAAAGTGGGTGGGAGAGAGGAGGGAAGGGGAAGAGCCATCATTCATTCCTGAATTCACAGAGTATCACACAGGACAAGAAGGAAGCCAGAAGGATTTGTGGTTCTGTGACATGAGTGCAAATCCAGTAGCTCCTGGGACTGGTCTTGGTGTGCTGCATGATGCACTAAGATTTGTCAAATTTACCAGTATGACCCCAGCCCACTCCTACCCCAAAACTTACAGTATCTATACCATGTACATACACCCCCCTGAGTGCCCTGGCTACAGTTTCTAGCTAGTTACATGGTCCAAAGCTGCCAGGGAAGCTGAGTGTTACCTGAAATTTCACATACAGTAGGATGGAGGATTCATAAAATGTGCAGCATGCATAATTGGTTCAGGTTGCATTGCAGCCCCCCATGAGAGACACCCTGTAACCTCGACAGTCTGAATCAAGCCTAGAGGCCTGGCAAGTCTAAATACAGTTCATCTTTCTGTGGTTATTGCAAAAAAGTCTTATAGCCATTTCTTTTCATTAAAGCTCTGATGACTAACAAATGCTCTGAATGCTCTGTTTGCTCCTAGATTGCCTCTTCCATCTTGGGAAAAGATAGTGCAGCTGAATACAGTTCAGCCTTCATTTGTTTGGAATCACTTCATGCTTTTCCCCTCTGCTGGCTGATTTCTTAATGCCTGCAAATACCATTCTCTCATGGAGGTCTCATTAATAATAATTTTTCTTTTCTTTATTTTCTGCAGGCACATACCAGCTCGGGAAGAGTGGTTCCCAGTGGGAGGTAACCTTTGCCCTTCAGTAGTGTAAGGTTTCCATTGCTGGCTTCTTTGCTCCACCAATCACTACTTTTCCTTTCCATGTCTTCTATGAATTGTCTTGATTGCTATTAAATATAACACATTAGAATATGCTGAACCTGACATTTGATTAAGTGTCTATTGTAAATTATTACTTTTTACAAATTGTTAAAGGTGTGAATGTGGAACTACGACAATTATGAAAAACAACTGTCTTACAAAACGTATATTGTTATAAAATTTATCGGACAACTTTGAATTTTTGGGTTAACTGGAGTTTGACTTTTTTGCGTTATTTTATAGCTGCATCAGTAAAAGGAATTCATCAGGATGAAAAGGCTGGATGAGCCAGGGGAGGTGTGGGTACCTGGAAATATAACCAAAATTTTGAATAGACATTTCAATGAAAAAATTTGGTATGTCATATATATCTAGCATTAGGTAAAAGTGAAATAGGTGGAAACCCAAAATTGTCAGTATTTTAAAAGTGTGACTAAATAGGAGAATGTCTGATTCTCACTAATTACGCAGCAATAAAATAACCTAAAAGTCCCACATGCATTTACCAGAAATATTAAGATGTTGTTAACACTGTATAAACAGCTGACTGATGCATTTTGATCATCCCATAAAAAGCCCAAATATATTTTTCTATTATTAGATCTCCAGCTTAGGCATCTCTGTGTCTCTGCAGTTATTTATATGCTTAGGTTTTATTACCACATTCATTCATTGGGAGATATTGCAGGATGGTGTTTTTTTGGTTTTGTGTGGTTTTTTTTTTTAACTCCTCTTATGATATAAGGCCTTGCTGAATTCTAGGTGATTTTTCTGTATCATATTCTTTAGCTTTTTTGTTTTCAGTTGGATACCATTAACCTTCCAGTGATGCCATTCTGTGCTTCTGTGCTTTAGACTGGCAAATGATTGTGTCTTCTGCTTTCTAACTCTGCTTTGTACTTTGACCTTTTTCTTATTTAAACAGCATTGGTAATGTTTCCTTTGATTAATGCATTTTTAACGTAGTCACTCTCTAATTCCCTTTTTGTGACCCCAATATTGTTAATTTGGACTTCCATTTCAAATCAGAAGCTTGATTTGAACCTGAGGGCTGCAACTTCAGTTGTAACCTTATGTAACTGTAACTAATGGTACTTATATAAGCTCATTGTCATGGACTACTAAATGGCGTTGTTTGAGGAAACATTAAATAGACATAGTTTATAAAGCTATGGGGAGACTTATTTTCTCTCCTGCTAAGAGCCCCATGGGATACCTACCACTGTTCTCTGAATTGGGTGATTTTCTTATCACTGAGGTCCTTCGGCCTTCCACTGACTTCTTCATGTCTTAGACCTGGCCGCTGGTTGCATGGGACCCCTTTCATAAGTATGACTCTTGCATCTCCTACCTTCTTAACCCTTATTTGGCCTAGTGCCGTGTTTAATATTTTTACTTTATCAAGATATTGAACACCTTGTTCAATAGTTGAGGGCCATCATATCACAATAACTTTAACCAGATACTCTGATTTTCCTCGCACAGTCGATTCCTGCCACCAAGACATTTACCTCAAAATTCAGTTTACTTTGCTATTTAAAAGTGCCAAGTTAAACTGAAGGATATCATATTTGCATTAGAAAACATTGGACCACAGAAGATCTACTGCATCGCTTTCACTGATTTATTTCAATTAGTGACGTTTAGTTTCCTAAGCTCGTTATTACAGAATTGAATGCAAGAGAGCTCAGCAGCTGTCCATTCCCTGTCCCACAACATCGTGATGAAAAAAACTGTTTGCACCACAGCACAGTAGAATGTTCTACTGATATGCATGGTGATATATTCTCTCCCTTCTGCTCATCTGCATTTCTGGTTTTACCATTCTTATGGATTTCTTAAGTATCTACAGCGTGACCAACTGCAATGAGATTTTCACCCTCTTCAATCCTTCTGTCATACGGCTTGCCTATTGATACGACATCTGCTATACAGTTACATCCTATATTTAGAAGGTTTAAACCACTATGACATAGAAATCTCTTCATTTCAACCACAGCAAGTTGGGGAGTCAAATTCCATTTCTGTGCAAGAGTAAGAGATCTGTTAAGGAACTTCTGGTTATCTTGAATGAACTTCGAGTTCCTGAATACTTGAGCAACCAAAGCTGAGGCTAAAGTTTGGTTTAGGGCCATTTAAAGTGAGTCTCCAGTTAATTCTGATGATAATTTCTTTGATCCATGGAGAAACAAAAAATTGTCCCACTGGAACTGCAAATAATTGGATACTTAGTCCAACAGTTACAACAACACATTCTGCACTCTTCAGAACAGGGTCTACTGTCCTGCTTCTTCTCTCAGCTTGGAGTAAAGACACCGAATTGTGGGGAGTCTGGGCTTACTGAAAATCTAGCTGAGCCACTTGTCCAACTTGAACCACATGTGGGATTCTTAAACAAATGGTCAAGCAGCAGGATCCCCAAGGTCCCCATCAAATCCTATAGTCAAATAGCATGTATTTAATCTTTTTTTTCTGCATTTTTTAATGATGTAGTGGTTTTGAAGGTATACCTTGCCTTAGCCTTTAGACTATGTTCTTTCTTCTTCTTTTTTCCTTTTTTTTTTTTTTTTCCCCCAGAGATTGCTCCTTGCTTTCAACTTCATTTATTTGCCATTTTTACATAACAAAGACCAGACACAGAAGATGTCTTAGTGCAAGAACTAGTTTTAAAATAAAATAGAAAACAAAACAAATGTAAGAAGTGTAGTGACAGAGAACCTTTCATTAAAAATCTTTCACATTTTGTGCACCAGAAGCTTTTTTAATTTCACTATCCTCTTCTTTAGTTGCAGGCACACACTACACAAAATCACCCGTGCCAACTGCAAGACTTCAGATTAGAGAAAAGAGAACAAACATCCACCCTCATTAGTCCAACACCACTATTGCTCACACAGAGAGGGTCAATTTTGGGAATAAAGTTTAAAAAAGCCCAAACCTTTGTTTTGGTCTTAGGCAAACACTGGATAATGAAACCACAGTGACATGGCTGCTGGTTCTTGGAGATCTCCCTTTCTGTCTCTCAAGAGAAAAATACCATGTTTTAGTTACAGCTAAAAATTAGAGATATCTAGTAAGTTGGTGTCACAGACTCTCATGTCATAGCTTTTAAAAGCATAGTGAAGTCCTCATCTTTTTACTTCAGTCTGGGAAATTCCTGTTTTTCTCATGCTAGTATTTATCTCATCCTTGTCAGTTTTATGCTGACATTGTTTAAAGCTGTACTACTGATGATTTACAACGGCGTTACAAAGGGGAGAATTAGGTCTCTTTAGTTTCAGAGAGGTTTCTCATCTCTTCTCAAAACAAAACTGTCAGATGAGGAGTAGAACATAACTTTGATTAACTTAATAAAATGAGCAAGACCCTCATTAACTGGTGTACCCCCTTTGGAGTCAATAAAAGCAGATCATAATTTAATGTGAGTTGGTCTAGCTCCACTTCTAGCAAGAGAGCTATCCTTGTTTATGCCAGCCGAGAATTTAGCCCAGTATTCTGGAACAAATAAATACTATTATTTTGTAATTAGTTTTATTTTTAGTTTGTTGTTCAATATCTTGTAGGTTGCTCTAAAGTTTCTACCTATTTAATCTATCTGCTTTGCGTGCTGTGAGTCTGTTCCTCAAAAAATATCTAAGGCAGGGCAGCAGCCCACACATAAGCACAAGCGAGACAGAAGGAGAAGGAGTGAAAACAAGAGTCAGTGGAGCAGTGCCAGGTTTCACTAGTTGAGGATCTGCTCAGAAACATTTTCAGTGCTTCTTTCAGTCTTGCTAATGCTGGTGTGTAGCTTGAGTCTTTGGTATGAGTCCTTTGGGAAATACTCTAGCAATAAGAATAGAAAAGCAATTTAGGTGGCAACTTTGATCATCGTTGCTGTCAGTCAACCCAGGGCTTGGCATTAACATATGCTCTTTAGAGGAAAAACTAATCTACTCAATTTGGTAACATATTAAGATCATTAATATTACAAAAAAGAGACTGAAATCCTGAACTTTTTTTTTTGGAAGCATGTAGAAGAGAGTGTGAAAAATGTATTTAGCTTTTTTTTTTTTTTTTTAAAAAAAACCCCAATACATTACTGATAAAAGAAATTACATTTTTCATTTTCAGCTTCCAGGAATAAGTTTAATGTTAGTGAAGTGCTCTATGTTAATTTTTTAAATTAAAATCTCATTTCCAATTTCAAGAGCTGTTTTATTTATAATTCTAAGTTAAATATAGTAAGAGAGAAAACAAACTGAAATACAAATAAAACAATCATGCACTTATGATGAGTTCGTTTTCAGTTCACTGTTGTTTTGATGTTTTCAGGGCTTTGACTTTTTTCATCCAGAGTCAGGCTGAGAAATTTTCTCTAGATCTCAATTTTCTTCCAGAAATGGAAGAAATATTTGGTTCCCAGTTCTAATCAGTCTCTTTATAATTTTTAAGGCTGAAAAGGAATATCTATTGTCCGATTACCTAGGTAACAAAGGTTGTAGACACCAGAATGAAAAAGAAATTATTTTATAAATACTTTTTTTTCTGTAATTACATATTTTAAAAATACTGACAGTGATTTATCTGCTTTAAGCTCTAAGCATTTTTAAAAACATGATTTCTTTCTCATTACATCTGTACTGAACAATGCTGTATGTTATGACATATATGACTCCGCATGACCATATATATTTCATTGTTTCACTAATAAGAAAACTGCAAGAATGCCAGTACTGGGTTTGGCTGAGATACTCATTCAGTCAGAGGTTCTGCAGAAACTTAGTGTGGTGAAAAAACATACTGAAGCTAATCGGAATCTTTATTCAGTGTATGCTCTGTGATATAGGTGCTTAGTTTATCCACAGAGTAGGATTTTTAAAAAATTAAGTGTAGTGCAGAGTTAATGAAAAAAGCAACTGTTTCATAATCACTTTCAATGGTTTCACAGTTGGATGAAAATTATTGAAATAGGTTATATTTTAAGAGTACTTTATTTCCTGAAAACTTGTAAGAAAAAGATTCCTATACTGTAGAATTGGTCAAAATGAAGTAATTTGAAATTCTATACTGAAAAAGAGACATTTCACATAAACTCGAAAATTACCATCACTTTACTCATCTCCATTTACTCCACTGTGATTAGATCCTTTTTAGAGGAACAAACAAAGGCCTAAATCATCTGACCTCTAGAATTTTAGTTCAATCGATTAACACTGAGAAAACTGTTCTTAGTTGGAGTCAATAATCATCAGAACAAACAGTAATGGTTTTAAACTAAAGGAGGGGAGATTCAGGCTAGACATGAGGAAGAAATTTTTTACAATGAGAGTGGTAAAACACTGGCACAAGTTGCCCAGAGAGGTGGTAGATGCCCCATCCCTGGAGACATTCAAGGCCAGGCGGAACAGGGCTCTGAGCAAACTGATCTAGTTGCAGATGTCCCTGCTCATTGTAGGGGGGTTGGACTAGATGACTTTTGAAGGTCCCTTCAGATCCAAAATATTCTATGAAGTTATTGAGCGAGTGCAGCACAATATGCAATCTTGAAAGCAAGACAGTACACTTTGGAAGGTATGCTGTAGGTAGAGAGAAATGTGGGAAGCGTGTTGGGCTCTGCTCTGGAGGAAATCCAACAGGGCAGTCAAAGCAGCCTCTTCTGGGTTTGATTCTGAGAAACTGCAAGTCACACTTGATTCCCCCCCAAACGACAATTATTGTATCTCACAGTTGGAGACTCTTGTGTTATATTATTTCCATGGCAGAATAAAATTGAAAGTGTTGCATGACACGTACTAAACAGAATGTGTTAAGATGTCTGTCTTAGTTACCCAGAAAAAAAATCTGGAGTAACTCAAGAACTTGGCTCATTGATTTAGACTTTACACTTAGCAAAATGTAAAGGCAAGTGTAACTGAGGAAGTATCAAAGTCACTTGGAGTTAATCTGTTTTAGGTAAACTGATACAATGTTGTTAAATCATGTTTATAAAAAAACACAAAGGGCTCAAGAGAATTGGTAGAGTGAGCTTAAAAACATGCCTTTTTTTTTTTAATGAGTCAGAAGAAGAGCTGTCCTTTCTAAATATTCTGTTACTTCCAACTGCCTAGTTTAGTGCCTACTGACGTGATGCAGAGATTTGGCAGAGCATAAATATTTTTAAAGCTTACTCATTAACACCTTGGGCCCATCCATCAGCATGATTGACACCGAGACAAAGCTTTTTTTTTTTTTTTTTTTTTTAATAAGACACAACATGTATGAAAGGTTTTCTGTGGGCTAATGCAGCACACCTGACAGATGTGTGAGTCATTTGACACAATGGATGGTATTCATGAACACTCTATCACCTTGCAATCAACTCAGTATAGCATTCCTCCTTATTTTCTGAATCCCTCTTTATTCAAAATAAAAGGAATTTAGGAATAACTGCATAGGATTCAAAGTAAAGTCATTTATATGCTCCATCTCTGAGATGCTACTAATAATGATGTTCATGGTGTTCATGACATTTCCTGAAATGTTATTAATAAAATAATAAGGACTTCCTGAACTGTGTCTAAGATAGTCTTCATGTGTTCCATGCCATGCACTTTGTATTATTGCACCAAATGAATCCAGTAAAGACTAATTGGCATGAGTGAGTAACATAGTGGTTCAACAAAGATAACTTGTCACCTTTTGCTCATCTGTGCAATATTGTCTCTAAATGGTAATAGGCTTCATTATATCCTGCTGTATTTAATGGAGATTCAGCAGATGGAATATGCAAAAGTAAGAGAATCACAGTGGTTTTTAACGTAATATCGCCTTTATGAGGGAGGAAAATCAACAAAACTCACAGAAGAAAATATCCCTTAGTTGAAAAACAAGTCTACAAGAAATAAGCACTATGAATGAGGAAACTTTCAAAAATTTCAGCTTCCTTTTAAGTATTCTGGAAGTGTTTTGCCAAATGTTTCAGGTGGTTACTCTGACTATCTATAGTAACAAGGGTGGCTGTATTCTGTGGCTTACCCCGTGAACTCAGACTGTGCAAGCCAGCCTGATCCATACTCACATTCACCATGCCTGTCAAACCCTGCTTTCCATCTTCCATCATGTTTTCTGGATTTTTGTCCATGGTGCTTGAATCCTATCTTCATGAATCTCAACTTGATCCAAACAGTGGCATGTTTTCTCCTACTCTGTAGCTCTGAGATGAAGCAGTTACCTTCTGCATTGGTTACAAACCTGTTTCCTTCTAATAACCTACCTTAGCCGTGGTTAGCCACAGCTTATTTTGAAGGACTGAGCTATCTTCTGCTGTGGCTGATGAAAACCTTTCTGGATAACCAAAATATGGCTTCCCAGAGCACTCATTTATACTTGTGGTTATTGAGGAATGAGAATGAAGAGCTTATCTGAAAGACTGAAGACCAGAAGACACTAAAAATTATTTAGCTATCAGTCTTGCAAAACAGTGTACTGCTGCCTGGTGCCTGCTGTGTTCTCCAAAGCTTCTTAAAGTAGGTTGGGGATATTGATGTACTGTTTTATCAATCTGCAAAAACAGAAAGCATCCCAGTAGGTGATATGACCCTCAAAGTCCACAAAAGCTATTAAAATTAGGATTGACATCTGTTGTCACATAAAAATAGTCACAATAAAAAAACCAAAACAAAACATAAGCAGAATGCCATAAAAATGGTGTTTCATTTAGCACAAACAGTTTTCAAGCAGTCAAAGTCAACAGTGCAGAACAACACTAAAATAGGCAGAAATATAAAATTACTAAAACAGCAGACGAAGTGGCAGACCACATCAATGGTTACAATATCCAAGTCCTCATTTCTCCTCTTGTTCTCCTTTCCCTTTCTAAGTCTTCGTGTAGATGCAGAGCAACCCAGACATAGAAGAAGGGGTGACAGCCTTGGTCTGCAGTCTTTAATAGCTTACCAGAATAATTTGAGGAAAAAATGATAGAAAGAAGCCTTAATATTAAATTGGGTAGTCAGGGAAGCTTCAACATGTTGAAAGGTAGTGATACCTGCTAGCTCCTCCATTGTAATCAGCACATGTTCTTGTTTCTGGACTTCAGCTGTGCTTGTTGGCATTATAAAAAAATTTGGTACCCAGTTCCATGATATCTCTTTCCACTGAAACTTTCAAGGTTTTGTTGTTTCCCCCTCCCTTCCTTCCATGCCAGCAGGTTTCTCTGCACCAGCTCCTCTCACAATCACAGTTGCACTGGGTGTTCCACACTTCTCTTCAGCACTTCAGGCTGAAGTTGTAGTGCTCTTTTTTCAGCCCTTATTTGCTGGACAGCTGGTATCCTCTAGATGTCTGCAAAGGGAAGTAAACACAGTGTATGCAATATTTCTGTTTCTTGGTGTTTCATAAACATATATGCAGGAGCTTTTTTGGAAGCCTGAGGGCTACCCAAACAAATTAGAAGACCTTCTCAGTCACATAGATGGTGTGCCAAAATCTTGTCTAGATCTAATTGGAACAGTTAGGATCCCTACTACATGAAAAGTCTACTAAAGGAAGTAAATGGGATCTGTTACAACTCATACTGATGTTCCAGATCTTGGTAGGGTACTAGAGCAAATTCTGCTGCATATGTCATGTTCTCCTTGTGTCTGTTTCCAGGATCAAGTTCTTCTCTAGTTGCATAAACACTGCACATCCCCTTCAAAAAATAAACAAAAGCAGAGTTTTCAGGGCATTTCATGCAAGAGCAAAAGCTGAAAGTCTGAATTATTCCAGGTAACATTGTTGTCTTGTCCATACTTCCTTCTGGCAAGATGCTACTAACCACAGGTGATGACCTGAATGCTGGAAGTGAAAGTGGCAGTGGTATTGGGAACACAGTGTTTCTCAGCTTGCTTCAAATCACATTCACTACTCTGTTAAAAGCTTCACAAAGAAGTGAGATAACCTTTCTTAGAGATCAATGTGTGGGAAAAAATGGAGTAAGAGGGATCAGCTGTGTCTTAGTTTGATTCACTTAGAGGTGGAAAAGCTAGGGCTTGGGCTTCTTAGCAGTGAAACCAAGCCTTTAAAGCCTCATGTTGTTTTTGGCAGACATTCTCCTCCTCCCCATCTTATTTACACTCTCTGTTCACGTTGGCTTCTCTTTGCAGCCTGTTATTTGCAGAGCTGAGCTTCTTTGCAGTTCCTTCTGCCAGCCTCCAGCTGATCATGAGCCACAGAACAGTCACCCAGAAACCTGTCACCACTGGAACGGTGCACCAGAACGGGGGATATGGAGTTGGACTGGAAACCCTGTACGACAGGCTGTGGAAGAGGCTGAGTCAGCCCCTTGCTCAAAAGGCCATTATAGCATTCAGTTGCTGATCTGCTTGCCATGTGTGATTGCACATTGCTGTTAAAATGGCATATTGGCCCTAATCCTGAAAAGTTTTCAGACATGTATCTATTCAGTGAGATAAAGGACTATAGGGAGATGCCTACATTTCCTGTAAGGACATCATATTGGTAAAAAAGGATAGGTGCAGTGATCTCAGAGTATTTTGGGATACAAAAGTGTAGGAAAGAACGCAAATGCACATATATGTGATCTGCACATACATATATATATATAGAGACAGTACATCTCTGTAAATGAATGACATTACGACGGGGATAATAAGGCCCACAAATAGCATAGTCAACAAATTTAGCTCGCTATTTTTGTGTCTTTCACTTGTGAACTGCCAAGGAGTAGATTGCTATATCCTCGAATTTGTCTTTGAAAATCATCTACAAATAACGTGCCTGTGAAACTTGTTTGACAGGGTGCCTTACGTGATCACCTCTCTATCGATCCACTGAGGGTGCAAGTTTGTTCTGGTCTTTAAACTAGCAAGACTAGTTCTTTAGCCCAGCCTGTAGCAGTTTGTTCTCTCAGTTCTCAAAACTCAGTTAGCACTGGGGACACTGTGCTGAACTCTTAGAAACAAAAAAAGTTTTATTCTGCATCTGACTCAGAGTGTGACATCAAATTTCATACAATATCATACATTTCACACTGCTTAGTACACAACAACATGTGAGGAGAAAGACTGGGAACTCGAGACTCCTTGCAGCTCAATGAGCATATTAACCATACTGTGCTGCTCTCACAGTCTTTGCTTTCAAAGTGAATCAAGGATGCCAGTGACAGACTTGCACAACTACTATATCTAAATTACACAAATATAAATGAATTACATATATACATGTCTGTCTACTGTGCATGTATGTATATACTTTTATGTATACATATGTAGATCTACTGGTGAGAAAGTTTTTATTTTACCAAATTATCAGTTCTTTCCTTCAACTAATGCAAAGCCAATACTAATGGTATCTTGCACAGTCCTTCTCTGTCTCTACGTTCAAAAGATTTCAGTGGAAAAGGGAGAATTTCCCAGGTAGAAATTTCCATGAGAAATCCTCTTTTTTACTCAATGAATCTGATGAGTCTTAATTTTTGGTTAGGGTAAAGCTCTGTTTCCCAGTGAAGAGGAATCAAAAGGGTTTTTACCTCACGAATGCCTTAATACCAGCTGATGCAGTATGTACGTTACAGGCCACATTTTCTTTTTTGCAGTCCTGTGATTATACAGCTTGTACACTCTGGGCTGCCTGCCTTCCCACGCTGAGTCCAGTTTGTCCATCTCGTTATCAGTTATGTACACCTCAATGCTTGTTGTCTGAGCAATTTAACAAATCTGTCTCTGAGACAGTAGGTGCTCTTGGTGCTCAGGGGTTAGTAGTTTCAAATATGCCAAGGTTCATTGCCTAGGGAATATGCAGGGAAGTTCTGAGTCAAAACATTTTTTTTCCTTCCATGTGAACCTTTCAATACTTTATCAAAACCTCCAGCTCCTTATATTTTATCATTTCCTCTAAGACAGCCAACCTTTTTTTTCCCACTGACTGATCTTGAATGAGCATGGCTATTGGGCAGCAAAAGAACTACCCTGGCAAGTCACCGAGTGGGTCTTTGTGCAGGTCATTGGTAGCCTGGATACCTCCTGAGGAGCTGGAAACGTATCAGCCTGTCAATGGCAGTGTTGGTTCAAATAAGCAGGTATCATGATTTTTCCTAGTTTTCTGTCAAGTGGAGTTTTAACAATGTTTCTTGAAAAAAAACCAAACAGGATTACATGACACTTGCGTGAATGTAATCCTTTCCCACCAGCCAGCAGTGTGGCCATGATGCTGACTATGCACTAGAGCCTATTGCCCTGCCTCACCTTGTCTGCATCTTTGGTGCTTTAACCAAATTGGTCTTAGCTCTATGGCTCTATGAAGAGCCATATTCCCTGAAGTGAGGCTGGGCCTGGGGCACTGTCTGTAGCAGAAGGGCAATAATGGGGAGAAGCTACACTGGACACTGCCAGCCTCTGCTTTGTCCCGACTCAGTCATGTTTGCTCTGTTTGCATATGAGTGTGTAGTACTCAAAACCAGGTTCACTGGCAGGATCCCACATCTTCTGAACTCACAAACTATGAAGAAGTCTTAGGTGACAGAATCAGCAAAGACTGCACCTTGAAGATATATCATGTGATGCATCAAAAAATGTTCCAGTCCACATTAAAAGTGGCCTTACTTTGTCACCCTTATCCCCAAGCAACTCCCCAGCATTCAAGATGTGACTCTTCTCCTTGTTCTAGGCCTGTAAGTCCTTGCTGATCCAATTGCAAAATCATAGTCACAAGATGATTAACTGTTGCTGGTATATAAAGCTGATGTTATTTACTTGTTTTGGGGTTTTAAAAGAAAACCTTTTTTTTTTTTTCCTATCTAAACAGGTATTAGCATTGGTAATTTAGTTTGAAAATTGAGATACACATTGCTTGATAAAAATTACAAGCAGCTTTTCTAATTCAGAAATCACTTGATTGTAGTAAGCAACTCCTTTTCTCTAATATAGGATAAATACATGCAAAATTGTCTTCCTTAGAAAGATGTTGGCTGCGAATAAGCAATCTTGGATAATAAGAACATCTTTCCATCAAAGAGAAAGGAAACTTTTGACAACACAGACTGATGTTTTTCATCTGTATGTCTTTTATAGCTTAGCATATGTTGGCTTGACTTAGGGAACTAAAAAGCTTGTGTTTACTTAGAACAGAACAGCAAAATCATAAAATTACAACATAGCTAAAAATAAATTTTAAAAAAAACAAACAAAAAAAGCTGGAAATGGATTAGGTTTGCTCAGAAATGGAGGAAAAGCCTCCAGGAACTTCAGAATTACGTGTTATGAGTACGTTTCTGTGAGTGCGGTCTTAGCATTTAAAGTCTCGCAAAGAGGGTTCGCGGGATAGCCTGGAGTGAAAACGCCCCAGCTCTCCCGTTCAGCTCTAAAATCCGGTTTGCGAGGGGGTGGTACTTGCCGCGCGCTGGCTCCCGCGCCACGCGGGGCCGTGCCCACCCGCGCGGGGCGAGCCCGCAGTTTCCGCCACGGCCACGAGATGGCGCTGTGACCCCTCGTACCGCGCTCCGCCGCGCGCCCGCCACCCCGGCCCCGGCCCCCGCCCCCGCGCAGGGCTCGCTGCTCCCCTCCCGCCGGCGCTTCCAAAACTCAGGCACCGAGGAGCCGAAACGAGACAGAACAATATCGTTTCCTTCGGTTGGACGAGTAATATTTTGCCACCGTTTAGCTGAGGTACAGTATGGACCGTGCCGACAGGCACTGGGTGCCGGTGGCGGGAGGAGGGTGCAGGGAAGCACACCGGCCGGTTCTGGCTCTGTGACCCGCCGGTGTCCGCCCCCGGGAGCGCCGAGCGCCGCCACCGGCACTGCCTGAGCCCCGCGGGAGGAGCGGGCGGTCAGGCCGCCAGCAGGGTCTGCGGGTGCGTACCCTGCCGCACCCCAAAGCACTCCTCCAGAATTCGGTCAGCTTCGCCTCTGCCTTGTGGTCCCTTTTGGGACAACTGCAAAACCCGAAACCTTTCAGTCTCACAGCTCTAACCTTAACCGTGCTAAAATCTAGGCGCCAACACTGATGTCAGAGCATGACTGTGCGCGAGTGTGGCGGTGAGCGGACTAAAGCCTTGTCAGCCTCCTCGTCAGGCCTGGTGATTCACCTGGGTACGACAGCAAATTTGTGACTTGTCTTTGAGTAAGTGCTTTGCCATATCGCCATCTATGAACACATGGAAATAAGTCCTCAGTGCAAACAGCTGGGTAATCGTCAACAGGGATGAAGGCACTGAATTCAATTCCTAAAGTAGCATTCCTGTATTGGGAAATTTAATCTTCAGGCATCATTTCCTCACCTCGTGCTCTTGCACTGATACTGCCTTTTGTCTGCCTTGGCTGTTGCAGCATATAGGTGCTGTTCAGGGTAGAAGCTGGCTGCTAATTAATATATCTGCACAATATTTACACAACGTCTGGCACACTTACTGCTTTACATTGTAAAATATTCAATAATAGTGATAACTAAGACCAACGGGCAAAACTAAATTAAAATCATTAGTTTTATGCATTTTTTGATGGTGGCTATTGACTGTGTTCTTTGAATGTTAAACTTGTGGAACAGGAATTTGATAATTTCACTTGGCACTTTCAGCTCTGTTTTAAATGGACTGTGTCTACAAGCAAGCTGTTTACCCATGCTCTGGCAATGGGGTGAGTGCTTATATAATGTTTCAGTACCTGAATTCAGAGGGAAAAATGTCTCATTGAGGGCTTAATATACTGATGTAAATGGAAGTCCTACCAAAGATGAATACAGGGAAAAGCTATTCTTACTGTGAAAATCCCTTTTGTGCCCTCAGATTTCCAGATCTTGGATTTTTTAGATGTGACTTTCCAAAATGAGATTAAGGTGGTTGTCCACGGAGCTGCTTGGAAAATAAAACCACTACTTTTTATCGTATGAGCCTTTTCAGTGGATTAAGCGAAATATGGCTGAGGCATTTTGTTCTTTTCTGGTTAAGCAGGCTATATGAATTTTGAGAAATAGTGCTTGAAAAAAAAGCATTTCACTCCATGTATTATCTCTGATGTTGTTTTTCTCAGGAGTTCTAGAGGTATTTGAATTATAAATTATCCACCCAGCTAGTTCATTTCCTTTAGAGACAAATAATTTATTCTGAATAAACATTCTTGTCCTGGATGTACATGTGTATGTCAACTCCTACATATCCACACACGTAATTTTTACAATGTAGCTAGTAGAAAAAGCTAAAGAACCTATCCAAACATGTGTGAGTGGGAGGCATTGATTATTAGATGAAGCGGTTGAGTCCAGAGTACAAATAATTGTGTAGAAATATCCATTTTTATATGAGTTGGATGACACACTGAGCCTGGTTGGTGAAAAACATTTTGAAGTAATTTATTTTCTCTCTTTAAATGATAAACATTTATTTCAATGTGCTGCTTATAGTGGGAGGTCCGTTCTACCCTGGGTCCACCACCGATGAGGAGAGAGTTGTTGAGCTGACAGCAGAGTACAGGAAACTTGGTAGGGCTGGATTTGTTTCAGAGATTTACAAAATTCTAAGTTTCGAATGTACTTTTTTCAATGAGCGCAAGTGCATGATAGAAAGTGAATGGAAGTAGTGAAAGATTTTGGAGGAAAGACCTTAATAAAAACCATGCCACTGCAGAAAAATACATTTTTTGTTTCCTTATTATATTAGTATCTGTAATTGCTGGAACAAGATTTCCTGAACTCAACAGTCACAAATTCCAAAGACTTGAGTTGAGTCTAGATCTGTGCCCTGACTTGTGAGACAGAGACAAAATGATTCCTTGAATTTTCCCCGAGCCATTGAGAGGAGTAAAGTTGTCAGGTGGTAATGTGCAGGGGGGGCAAGAAGCCTGCTCTCTGCTGCCCCAGAGCTGGAGTTATCAACAATAATCAGATCCACATCAGGCTTGTGAAGAAGCTGTACCTGTCTGCTAAATTGACGTTAGGATGTTTATATGAAAAGGCAGCTTTTTGTTCAGATCCCATAGGTGTTCAGTCTCAGTCATCACCAATCAGATTCGCATTCTCTTTTCATTCCCCTTAAGCATCTTCCAGGTGCCCTGAGGCAATGCAAGAGAACTGGGCACCTAATCTGGGGTGTGTGCACCAGCATAGTCATCCCTCCTGCCTTCAGCCCTGCAGCAGGAGCAGGAGCTGCAGCTGGAGGCCCAATCCCAGCATCTCTTTTGATGCAGTAGGATCAGAGTCAGTCCCCGGCTGCCTTCACCACAAGCAGTGTTCAGCCTTCTTTGCAACAGCAGGTAATGAACTGTCTTACTGCTCACCCCACTCAGATTGCTCCCCTGTGTGCCATCTGGCTTGCTCTTGCACCTCTGCCGCAAGAGGCTGGGCTACCTCTGCAAGGGGAGAGGGTGGAGTGGGGTCAGGCCACCCACTGTTACCCTCAAGTGAAACCTGTGCTGTGGCTGCTGCCCTGGCAGCAAATGGTGTAAGGCTGCACCTACTGCTGGGAAGGGTCTTTCCTCTGTTGGACAAAGAAGCAGGTGAACTGAAAGCATTTCATTTCATGCACCTGTACCACTGTAGGAACATGCTTGTTGCATGCCGGCACTGGAAGTCTCAAGCAAAAACAGAAGAAGTTTAATTATAGAGCTAGTCACCTATTGAGAGACTTAATCTGCTCTTAATATGACTTCAGTCCTCACTAGTGAAGATCAAGCCTTTGTGTTACAACTGAAATTCAATTTATTTGTAATCATCAGTTTTCTTAGATTTAATGTAAACATCACTGCCTCAAAAAACAAGCCTTTTCTGGGTTTCTGACTGCTAATTTTAAGCCACACTTCAATATCTGACAAGGGAGGTGCTTGATGTTAATTTTTTTTTTTGATGTTAGCATAATCATGTACAGAATTTGCTTTCATGCACAAACAGTCTTCTCTGTGAGTTTATGTTTTTGAAATGTGAACCTGAGCAGGGAACAAAATAAACCTTTACAGTCTTCAGAGTTATTTTAATCCGATTGTCAAACAACAAAGTACCTTGTCATCTCCCACTATGTAGCTCTTCCATAGAACTGTTGCTTTGCATCGTTTACTCTGTTATACTTCATTGATTATATTACTTAAAAATAGCTATTTATACAGCCTAACAGTTGTTCCAAGAAGAAAAGGTAAATATTATGGGCTAAACTCTAAAGCCCTCAGAGTTGTAAGCCTGAACTCAAACATTTGTGACATTGATGACCCCTGGAACAAAACAGAACCAGATTCTGGATCAAGCAAGAGGAATAAAGTTGGAGTAGAGGAAGAGTTTTTATCCTTGCTAAGCTGTCACCTAAAACCTCCAGATCTGGAGGAAATTTAATGAACTGAATCTCCTCCCATGGCTGGAATAGTTTTGGCACACATATTTGAAGTGCTATTTAGCTACAAGGGAGCTAACCAATGGTTTGAGATTATGCACATCTGTCAGCTACATCAAAGATGTAAAGGCTAAACCCAGTATTTGGAGGCAACATGTTGATCCATGAATTTTATGGAAGATGGTATCTAGACACTGATAAGCAGTTTTCTTAGACACAAATGCTTTAAAACTGTATATAATTGTTCTCATTTTAGTAATAGCTTTCGGAAAGTTATTGTTAGGAAGATGGAAGAAATGTTTTATGCCAGTGACCTTAAAATTGTAGTCCAGGGATTTAGTCGTGTTTTCAAGTCATTTATGCCATAGAAGTAACGAGTATCTCTTTTGAGATAAAATGCATATTATATAAGAAAAAGAATCTTTCCTTGTAAGAAAAGAAAGTAATTGATCTGCAAAAACTGTAGCATGCTATTCTTTCATAAATACAATGCAGGTCATAATGCTTACTTTTATTGCATTGTTACTCTGTGTATTTTCTGGCTTCAAATGTATTAGCAGGATAAGACAGGAGAAGCAAGAACTATCTGTGTGTCTATGTGCCATTCAGCCAGTACGTGCATATTCTTTTTTAAGTACATGCTTTTAGTTTCAAAATTATGAAATCCTACAAAGAAATTATAAGCCTACAAAACATTTACAACTATTGCAATTCTGGTTAATACATTCCCAAACATTTTTTTTCTGGCACAGATGGTAACATCATAACTTCAGATCTCCTTCCCATCCATCGCTGGCTGTTCCTGGATGTGGGAAGAGGTGATGATTAGCTAAGACAAAACTAGCTGTTCACAACATTTTGTCGAAACTTTCTTGTCATTGATGATAAAAGTGGCTTTGGAATAAACTGAAGATTTTAGTGGGAAAATGTCTGTTTCTGTCAAGGCTTTTTTTGTTTTTGTTTTTTGTTTGTTTTTGTTTGTTAAGTCAGCTGTACATGCAATTATATAATTGATGTTTCCAGTGCTATGTATTTCTTTTGGTTTTGTGTTTATACAGTTTAAGGGTAAGAGAATGTCACACATGCAAGACAGGAGTCATTACCTGGAGAATTTGTAAAAAGCAACGTCATTTAAGAGCACAGAGCACCTACATTTGCACAGTTCTTAGATATTGTTGTGTCAATTCAGCCTTTCCATACAGATCTTTATTTTTCTATGACATTTTCAATGGATTTTGAATGCACAGGAAGCACATTTGTGTCATTCTCTACTCTGCTACTAAAAGGACCTTTGTGTTTCAGTCCATTTACAAGGTATTCCTTGCCTTAATCACTGAGCTTAGTTTAGGAAAGAACACAAGAAAATCAGATGTTTCCTATGCTCGCCGAATTAGTTGGAGTTAAGCAGAGTTTTGCTACTTCTGTTTTTTGGGTAAAGACCATTTACAGTGGAAAAGGTACAAACACACAGGGAAACCAGAAGGGATTATGAATGGAATAAATCATAAGGTCAAATGTTGGAACTGATGTCAAAGCTCACATGTTGTGATAAATTCTAATTCAGCTAATCCCTCTTGCACAAGGTATTTGCTCTTAATTTGTCAAATCATATCAACTCTTCAAGTGACTTTGCAGCATCCTTCCATGCCATCTCGCCTAATAAATTAATTGGTGGCTGTTAACATTAGTGTATGTTCTAAGGCAAACCTATACTCTATGTTGCCATTGATCTTGTATTGAAAGGAAAATAGTTCTGGGAGGCTTTTGATCTCAGAGCATCAAGAATATCAACCAATGCCTTTCCAAATACATTTGTGGTAGTGTGAAAACATCCAAAAAGTCAAGTTCTTCTTAACAACTAATGGATATGAGAGGATTTGAAAGTTAAAGCAATTTTGGCAGGCTCACTTTCAATTTCTGTGTAAATTCAGTAGCCTAAACCTCTGACCATTCAACTCCGCTTTTGACTATTCCCTTAGCATCTGACAGAGTTACAGGACTGTATAGTCAATGCATCTAATTCAGGATGATTAAGCCTTTATTTTTCAAGGTTTTCGTGAATTCTTTTTGCATAAAAATATCAAACTCCAAAAGGCTTTCTGTGATCAGAATTCCCATAAAGACTGAAGAGTCGTAGGAGTATAACAGTGATTTTCCACATCAGCTAACCATTTAAATGTTTTATGGTGTTCTCCATAGATATTTTTTCCTTTACCATTTTAAATATGTTTTTCGGTTTTGATTCACTTAGTGGCATAAGTTTACTGTCCTTGCCAGTTTCATCATCTGGCACCTCTTTGAGTTCTTCAGTCTGGTGAGTTGCTGTGCAATTCCTTTCCTGATCTGCTCTGGCAGTAGGAACATGACCAGCTGCCATTTACTCTTACAGGGCAGTTGTTTCTTTAATTGTCAGATGATCTGTGTGCTCATGTGAGAGACATTGCAGGTGGGATTTGGTGGGGCAATGAGGGAGTGATGTGGAATCCCTAACTGTCCTGGAGGCAAAGACCCTGTTATCTGAGTAGCAGCTTATGCTTCCAAATCTGTGGGATATGTATTGATAGGATTTCTCTGTTTGCACCCTGGGAATTCTGATTACTCTTTTTAGGGTTTAGAGCTAGAGTAATCCAGACGTGGACATATCAGCTTCTCACATTTTCACTAATATGCAATCCACTTTCACTGGTTCTGTGCTAGATTTGCCAGCTGTCTGGCTTTGATTTAGGCAGTCCAAGTTTCAAGGCATTTTCATGCATGTGGCTTAAGGGGCAGCAGGGCTCTTTTAAAGGCAAGAGACTCAAGCTCTGTACATCAAAGCAGCTCCTGGGCTTTTTTGGACCACAGTAATGAGATCCATAAGATACCTCTCACTGCAGACATGAAAGAAAGGTGGCTGCCCCTGCAGCATGCTGAGGGGGAGAGCACTGCGTGGGTCCTGGTGCTCTGCAAGAAAGGATGCTACAAACAAACTATATAGTTATATTCTGAAAAAAGAATGATATTAACGTGATGGAATCATAAGTCTTAGAATGCTTTGTTCTGAAAACTAAACTTAGGGCTCCTTTAGGATGTAGAACTCCTAAATCTGCAGCATGTTTTCCTGGTAACAAATTCTCTGTACCTTCTTCATTTTGTTGTTTACTAGATGCGCTCATTTGCAATAGCTGGCAAATGTACTTCATTTATAATTTGGCAGGGCAACAACATTTACTTATGTGGCTAATATCTATACTGAGCTGGTAATATTTTGACAAATAGTTGGTTTTTGCATCAAATTACTATTTGTTGATATCAGATCTTTATGTCCAGTTTTGATAGATTTCCCAACATAAGGAATTGTTAGAAAAAAGCTTCTAGTCAAAATACCTGCCATTTTTTAACTGAGGAAATTTTAGGTTTTTTAATTCAAAACTATTTTTTTTTCAAATTTAGACTAAATAAAAATTTAAAAGAAAAAAAAAATGAACTAAAATGCAACGATTTTACCTAGAGAATACTTCTTATGTGGATAGATAATCTGCTCATGCAAACACTGAGGTTTTTATTGTCATTCTAGTCATGACAGTCACACTTCTTTAGAATCCCTCAAATGTTCAGAGCTCTTATCTCTGCTACTTATCTCTACAAACACTATTTCACTGTAATGTACACAGACTGATATGTCAGTCTTCCTGCTTGTAACAGACAGGGTTCACTGACAAACATGTCTGAAATGGTGATCCTGTTATGCTTCCCTCTGCCACGGTAGAAAAGTAGTATGAAAGTTTTCCTGAAAAAATATTTCACATAGATAGGATATGGGAGTAAGAGTTATTCAAATAATATGCAGCTCTAGCTCTTGGTTACTTCAGCGCAACTGCTAGTTGAGTGTTAATTAACAAAGTTTGCTCTGGTAACTTGTAAGTAATGCATCTGTGCTGATGGAAAGACTCGACCAGGAACAAATCTGGAACACCTTGTATCTGGCAGAAGTAGCAGTACGCAGTCACTACCAACATCAACCAGTTTCAAACCGATTATCTCAAGTGAAAAGAGTTCTGAGCTCACTACTAATCTTGTGGGGCGTCTTGCCTGCTTTCTGAAGGTTTCAGAGTGAAGAACAGTTTGGCCTAAGAGCAGTGTCCTTTCATTACCTCTGTTTGATTGATCAGCTGCCTTTGAAACTGTCAACTAAAGCAATGGCCTCGAGCACCTTGCAGAACTCTTGGGCTTGCTCAGGACTCGAGTCCTCTAAGTTTACTTTTTGTGAGTGGCACTGGCTGTTCCCAACAGTCCTCTGACCTTGTTTAGCATGAGTTTTCTGAGTCCTCTGGAAAGTTTCTGGTTTTACACAGGGGGTGTTTGCTACATTTTCAGTTGTCAGATGCACTCCCCACCCCACCCCCAGCCAAACCAGCAGCAGTTTGGTACAGAATCCAAAGGAGGTAAAGGCCTGAGCTGCAGCCGGGCCAAGAACTCCTTCCAGGAGACCCACAAGGAAGTGGAGCAGCACACTGAATACTGATAAGTTATGGGTGCAAGGAGTCTTGTGCATACTTTTCCCACTGTATGCAATTTGACTATGAGCCAACCACTTTTTTCTATAAATATGACAGCCTGGGTGAGCCTACTTTGAGCTCTCTCTGCTAAACGAGCTGGCTGTATGGCGATGATCTTTTACTTCTCACAGATCAGTGGATGAGCCCAATTTAAGATTGATACCCATCATGTAGCTTAAGTAAATGTGTACTAAGTAGAATGAATCACTTAAAATTATAAGTTTGTGTGATTTTTAATATACTGTCTGTTTCATCTTACTTAATAAGATGAATTTGCCAAAATCTTAAACTGTATGCTGTAAAGTTCTGATCATATTTACAAAACTTGCATCTACTTAATGTAAACAAAATGACTACAGTGAACATCTGTGAAATAAGGTCTGGTTTGCACTTTGCTGGGAAGAACAGAATTGACTGGGAAGAAAATGACTTCAAAGCTAACACGAAGACATTACGGACATCTGCAAGATAAGGCCTGTTCTGCACTTTGCTGTGAAGAAATAGGACTCCTTCAAGGCTATGAACTATAAACAATATCTACAGTTAAACAAAATGAAGGCTCATCTGAGATCAGTGAAAAAGATCCAATGAGAAGCAAGAAGACCCCAGACTCAAATATTGCTTTCGGACTGAATCAAGGTGTGAGGGGTGGGTAAACAGTCTGTAAGGGTATAAAAACCTGGAGATTTCTGTCCTTGGCTGGGACCACTCTGAAGGCACCCAGCACGAGTCAACCCTGCTACTGTACTACTCCATTAAATTATTTATTTCTACAAACTCAGATGCCTGAGAGTTTGTTTAGAGAGACCTAGGATCCTGATTTTGGAGCGACTTGACACCAGGCCCCTGGAGGGGAGGTAAGGAGGTTGCGATGCAGAATAATGACACTCTGAAATCCTAGCCAAGCGATATAAATAATTGGGTGTACATATATAACCCTTTAGCCATAAATACATATAATCCTTCACCTGTTTTCCTTTACCCTCTATGTCTCTTAGACTTAAACCATTGATCAAGTCTGGGGCTACGTTTGGATTCAGCTGCACCCAGGCTCCTCTCTGAGAAGGAGTTTAGAAAGCAAGGGGGTCCATTCTGAACCTCATGACTCAACTGGAGGACCTCCCTCTACACTTTCACGTCTCCTGTCCCCATATTAATCACTCTGAAACAGTTCTCACCCAATTCTGCTTGGCATATTTCCTCCGTGCAGTAAGTAATAGACTGAACTTTGCCATTGAACTCTGTTAAGTTGCACTTTTCCTTTCAGTGATCTAAACATTGCTCTGCGGCAAGTAGAACCCGAAATCACTCATCCATGACATCAGTGAACCGATACTGATAAACAAAGGATATACAACTTCAGCCCTTTCTGTTTGCTTGAGACTCTCTGTCTTATATCCAAATGCGTGTCCTCTTCATTTTGACGTTTTCCTAAACAGATTTTACGTTATTTCGCTCACCCATTTTGCCTTATGAAGAGCTTTTGAGGAAAACTTCAGTGTTTTTGGTTTACGCGATTAAAATTCTCAAGCTGCTTTTCAGTCAGCTGTTAGTTCTGCAACAAGCTTTAATGAGAAAATAAAATATGTTTTCTAGTATCTCAGAATGTCACATAGGAAAAGTAGATATGAACCTGTGATTGGCATCAGGCCCAAGTTTCCAGTGAGTGGTGTGGGAGCTGCTGCTGTTATACATATTGTGCTGCTGCAGAAGTGGGAGGAGGTGAAACTTCTGCCATTTCTATGGCATCACTCAGCAAGGTGTAAATGAAGTATGAAATAAAAACTCTCAGCCCACTCAGTGCACAGACAGAAAAAAGACAGTTCTTTTTACTTGCTGCTGTGATATGCTGTTTGCTGTAATATTAACCTTACACAGTGCCAGAATGCTCCCTAAGTTTTACAATCTCAGGTCAAAAAAGAACTGATTTCTTGTTAGGCCTCTTCGTTTTTTTCTCTTTCTACCAACATGCCACTGCATGTCAAAGCTGGTGATGCAGAGCAGGAATGAGGTGAAAAGACTGACAAGAGGATCCTGTTCTGAGAGAAAAAAATTGTCTAAGTGAGTCAGTAGTCACAGTCTGGAATGAACTTCAGTGTAAAAATGACAAAACACTGAACACTGGATGCAGCTTCAGATTCAGAAACATTTGTTGTCTTCATTTTATTGAGTTGGAGCTCATCTGGGTGATTTGGAGGGAAGGAGCCATACGTGGTAATGTATCTATACTATGTTTAAATTAATTAGCACCAGGGAGTCTGTTTGTGTTGCTAGGTAGCTTATTTGGTGTGGTAGCAGTCTTTGGATGGAAATGTTTTTCAGACCCAGATTTGCCTGTAGGTCTTGCCCTCGTAGTTTAACAAATTGGCACCTAGATCCTTGTGGGATTCTGCTCATTATTTTAAAGCCATAAACAAGTCTTCTGGCAGCCTCCTTTTTGTTTAGCTGGAAATGTTCAGTTGCTGAAGCCTCTGAGCGAAATCCTAAGCTGGTGTAAATAACGTAGCTTCACTGATGTCAATAAAATCAGGCCAGTTTATACCAGCTGAAGCTCTGTCCCTTCAGACGCAAGTCAGCTCCTAATCTCCATGTCATTCGCACAGAGGCATATATTTCCCTCTTTTTTCTAATCCTTGTGTGTCCTTTGTAGAACTACGTGATTTGTGCTGCAAACAGTACTGAGAAATAGGATGAAGTGAGATGGATGCTAGTTTAAAATGCTGGACACCTCGACTCCTGCCTTGTTCTGCCCGAGACCTCTGAGTGGCAGTGCAATTATTCCTCTCTTTGTGCCCACACTCTTCCCCTTTTATTTTCCAGTCTTAAAGGAGTGTGGGTCTAAAGCCAGTAAATACTGAGATACTGCAATAAGAGGAGCTGCAGTGTAATAGACTGGTAGGTAACACCTCAAAAAAGCCTCATGATGTTTAGAGAGGGGCATCCTGTAATGCTGTTGTGAACTAGCTGACTGGGCAGCAGCAATCTGCAAAATGCTCAGCTGCTGAACTGCCATATGAAGGAAGGATCACGTATGATTGGACTCCTGTACACAGCGGGGTCCCCTCTGGTTACACTGAACACAGAGGGGGCATGTATTCATACCAAGATCTTTCTGCAAAGCTGTATAGGAGGAAAGGGAGTGTGCAGCACACACGTATTAAACAATGATTCAGCTTATAGATCTGAGAGCTTTGGAGAGGCAGGATAAATTCCAGAAGGAGGGATTTATATAAATGTCATCCTGATTAAAGCAGAGAGTATAAATATAAGAAATTACAACTTGCTCCATCCTGCAACACTTGCCAGTGATAACATGTCGTAGGGAAGGCTTTGTGATAAGAAATCAAAACAGCAAGATTCAAAGAAAACCTGACACCTTTGTAAAGGCATGAAGGAAATTGGGTCATTAAAACATGCTCCAGGCTTTTTAGGGGCACCGGGAAGACCCGAATAGTGTTTGTGTCATATTTGTATTAAGTCTTAAGAAGGCCAATAACCCCTTTGTGCACAGAAGTTAATGTCACTCACCTTGAAAAAAGCTGCAACACAATCGGGTGAACACAAATTTGGAGAGCCATTTGAAAACAGGGCAGCAGAGGTCTTGGTCTGGTTGGTGGAGCTACGCATGTTCCATAAAGCAATTTACTACTTAATTTGTTGGGTGACTGATATAATTTTCTCTGTTTCTGCCCTTTAATAAATTCTAAGTAAAGGAAAGCTTTCTTATTGTTATAAATTGAGAAGGCAGTGGAAACAAGACTTGCACTGCTGCAAATGAAAGTCAGGTAGAGAAGCAGTGCATTAGATGGGTTAATAAAATCTCAGCCTAATCAGATAACAGGCACCACAATATAAATTGCTTTCCTCTAGAATAAAAATGTCTGTGAAAACACATTTTAAATATACCTCATATGGGATCATTGTAGGGCAGGACTTAGATTTATTGTGTCTTTATCTGTTTGATAACAAAGGTGTTTCACTGTAATATGTAAGTTCTGGTTAGATGCACATTTAGAAGATAGCGTTACATTGCTCTTCTAAGCCAATTCTACAACTGCAAATCATTTGCATAAAGATGGGTCCTTGATGATCTTACTCTTTACTTATAGATAGTAAATGCACACTTACAAAACTGAGAGAAGTACATTCACTCAATTTGTATCTGACTACATTATTTTAGAATTGTTTTTTATATTATTACAGCCATATTTAATTCAAAGTATTCATTTTAGTTTCTAATGAAAAAGAGCATTCTGACCTTATCCAAGGGAAAAGAAGGGATAACAAACAGAAGCTGTTGGAAACCTTTCTAAAAACTGATTTTTGTAATATTTATTGTTGTTTTTATTATATTTATTTATGTATTTTTTGTTTTCTAAAAGAAAGAAAAACCCAACCAAAACACAGAAGATTCTGGATCATTTAAATAACTGAACTATCAGGTAGCAAATGCAGTTTAATGTAGAAAAATGTTAAACAATTCATCTGGGAGGAAGGAATCAGTCTAAAGGATATGTCCAAATATGCAGTCATCCAGCATACTGATTAGGAAAGAGATGGAATAGTTTCAGAGAAATGACTGCAAACATGAATTCCAGTTCACTGTGGCATTAAGAATTTTGAACAATATATTAAGGAAGAGAAGGCAGCATTGCCTTCTGGATTGAAATTTAAATTAAAACAGGATTTCAGTTTCCTGGATTTTTTCCTCAGTGGTTGAAAAATAAGGAAAATAATTACTCAAAGCATTTTTCATATCAGTGAAATATTTCCTTTAACTTTTGCATAGAAATGCCTGTTTCTTGAGAGTCTGCTCTCTCAAAATATACTGCTCTAGATAGAAAACAAATGCTAAACCAGAAATTCCAAGCTCTACAGATGCACATGTCCATGCACACACACACACATGGGGATTGATGCTATTTTAGGCTCGTGCTTCTATGAAACTGAAAGGTAATGCAGAGAGTACTGCATTTAGTGATTAACTGCTTTACATCTGAATTAACTACCAGAATGGTCAAGAAGTAATTTCTGGTTTTCAGTTCTCTCAGCCTGCTTCTCTGCCCAGCAGCTTCTTCAGGGAGATCACTGACACCAGAAAGGAAGGCTGGGTGGCAGAGGATGCAGAGTTAAGCTCTTGGGCACCTTGGAGTAATGGGTTACTCCTGAGTATTAGGCGTTTCAAGTCTCATGTATTTATTGGTAGTGCAGCAGAATATGGTCAAGGGCTGCTGTGTGCGTATAGCCATTCATGTGCCTTGCTCCCTTAGACTTTTATCATGCAAAATATTTTTTTTTCATGATTCTATACCATCTATACGTATATTACACCTATATTCCTGTTTAAAAGCTTTCTGTGCCATCTCAAGGCTTTTTTTCTGTTGGACTAGAAAACTGACAGAGAAGTGTGATGCATCAGCGCAGGGCAGCGTGTGTGTTTGCCTGTGTTTGTGCAGCCTGTGTGCAGCTCTGCGGGAACAAAGCAGGACCACAGTGCTATTGCGCACTTCTCTCCCAGGACTCTGAAAAACATCCCATGGCCAATTGCCATGTTGCAATTTAAGTGCCGCTGTACCTCTGTGTTCCTTGTGAGAGGTAGTGGCCCTGACCAGAGCTAGTGAGATGGAGTATGTGCCTGTGTCAGCTGCTCCTGTTCGCAGTGCAGTATTTTAGCACTATCCTAATTTACATGGGCAATTTAACCTAGTAGAAAGTGAATGGGCATCCATGCCTTTCTGTCAGCATTGCAGGAAAGACACAATGCCCAAAAGAGGGATGAGATGAGCAGTTGTGAGCAGGAATATCTTATGCAGAAGCATGATGTCATGGGTGTTTTTACACAACACTGCCCAAGAATGGGACGTTACCTGGCGGGCACGGCAGTGGGGCTGAGTTTATTCTGCAGCACACGTGATGCTCTGTGACAAAAGCCAGACTGCTGTAGGGAGGGTACCAAAGCAATGCAGAAACTTGCAAGACTTCCATGTGCTGCCGTGCAGACACAGCACGTCCTCAGGTTGTCGGCACAGTTCTGCTTCCCTGCTTACACTTTTCTGCCAAAACAGCACTCTGTTACCATTCAGAAGGATCACTTTTCAGCAGAAATGTATGATGTGGTCCATACATGTATCAAAATCTCTATACTATTATACCTCTGTCTTTTAGCCATATCTTTGAAATGGCAGAACTTTACATTGTACAGATGCTATTTGCCATCATCAACTCTCTGCACAGCTAGATCAGAACAGGTGACCACATAGCCTGGCTTTATTTTCAAATAAATACTTATTTATGCAAATCTATGCTTTGAATATGCTTCTGAAGAATGGTGAGAAGAAAAATATCATCTGCTTTAAAGGAAGATACTGCAGAGATCCTCACTCAACACCCTTTGCCTGGCTTCATGTAGGGGTCAGAGACCAGTAGATGGCAATCTCCTCCTGTTGCAGGAAGAGCAGTGTTTTAATGCAGGGGCCCTTGTGTGCAGCTTCTCTTTGCTTATTACAGTTTACTTGAAGGGCAAAAAGACCTGGAAATCGTAGGCAGCCTTTGTTAGGCTCAGAATGTCAGAAAATGGTAAAGCGAAACTGAAGTTCTACTTTATGCAAATCCTGTCTGCCAGTATCTGTGAAAAGAAAAGCAAGCTAACCTAATGGAATGAATTTGTATTAATCTTCTTCATTTTTAAATACAGGACACTGGGTTATTTTACAGCATCGTTGTGCTTTTCCTCCTGTGTGCTGCTAATCTTTTAATGCACTCTTTAGAAAAAAGAAAATGGCTGTTTTACCCATACCCCACATTTCCTTTTTTTTTTTTTCAGTGTTTAAAATGTGAAGAAATAACATGATCTTCAGCTGACTTAAAAAGGAGTCAAAGCACAAAAGAAAAGCATTTTCCTGCTATAGTGACAATTCTGCCATGCTAGACTAATGTGTCCAAGCAGCAGTGTGAGAGTCTAGTTTAGCATTTGAATTGGAAAATGGATGGTATTAAGGCTAGGGCTGCGTAATTTCATGTTTTTTTCATAAATGTTTTTTATTGCAGAATAGAAGATTAATGCTGCTAATTTCAGTTATGTGAAAACTCTGAGATGATAAAGGACCTGGATTTTTAAAAAAGCAAATATTAATAGCAGAGAAAGGAATATTCCTATCCTGTGTTGGAAATAATTATGTCAGTAATATCACCATATTGCGTTAAATGAGTCTGCATCATTTCATGCAGTATCATACTGCAGGCATTTGATCATCCATAACATAATGACGGAATGAAGGAAAAGAAGGCTAAAATAATATCCTGGATATACTGACACTGGTAACAATATAAGAAGATTTCTCTGGGAATGTAGGATTTTCTGTACTATCTGTAGATGTAATTCTTGATATGCTGTCTGTCTGGTACCCTCTAACAGTAGATTGTGGTCCTGTTGTACCCTTTATGTTACATATTAGTGCTTATCTGAGTAGCATAAGCAGACTATGAATATTATGCATAGGCATACTTTATGAATGCTATTAGTAAAGAATGGCTTTCCTTAGGGGGAGAAATTAAATGTAAACTGGATCAGTGCCTCGTCCTATAGGATAAAAGATGAAGGGAGAACTATCACACTAGATGTGCAAACCCTGAATGTTTGGAATATAACCAATGCTCTCAGTGTGGAGCAGGAGACCTGGAGGTTCACATGAGCACACATGTAAAGGTAGCTGAGGTAGGGGGAGGTGGCTTAAAGTGAGTATTAGGGGAAAAGCTGATTCTTGCGCTTCAGATTACTCTATTGAGAAGATTTTCACCTGATTATGTAGATATGGTATGATCTGTAAATGGTTGTACAGAAAGGCTTTATGAGAAGCATTGACTATAACCAGACACTATACCATATATAACCTACTCCAGTTTACAGGTACTCCTCTGTTTTACAGGCATTCAACATTTCTCTATGTAAGGAAACTAAAGGGGGAGGAATTCAAGCAGTGCTCATAGTAACACTGTTTTGAGCAAATGATAAGTGATGGGTGCAAAGAAATATACTTCTTTGGTAGGTAGAAGGAGAAATTATAAAAAACCTTAAATTTTCTAAATGGTAACAGATACAAGTGATTGACTACATGCAAATATGTTTCTGAAAATGTAGGTTGTGCTTATGAGCACATTGGAAATTGCTGGAATTATTTTTCGTGATAGAAAGGAATATCTTTTGCAATTACATTAAATAAGGAAAAAAGAGATGAAAATCTCCTTTTTTTGCAAGAACCTTTATGTTGTAAAACAACTTCCAAAGGAAAGAATACACTACTACTGATTGAAACAGCTAAACATTAATTACATATTGTAAAATGGGAATTTATAAACATTTTCCGTCTCCAGCTTGTGTGGTTAAAGGACAAAAAAGGTGCAAGTGCTGCATGCAATTTCTTCTCATTCAGAGTGGGATGAATGTGTGTTTACACTATGGTGGCAGAAAGAGAGAAGTGCAGGGTGTTTGGAAAAGATGGACCCAATTTCAAAGCAGTATTAAGTAATTGGATCCATCTTTTTGAAACACCCTGTGTTTTCATTGCCTACAGTTGAAGACTGTTAAGGTGTCTGCTTTTGACACCTCAATTCCATGTGTCTTCTGTGGAGGACAGGGATACATCTAGCGGGTGATTAAAAGTATCCAAATAAGCCTATGCTTAATTTAAGTGTTCTGAATGACTCTTCAGAAGCACTTCCCTCCCGCTCCAGTTGTATGAGGAACCTGCACTCCTCTGAGGCCAAAGTTAGAGGCTTAAAGTTTTAGGTAGCACCTCACGATGTATCTGAATGTAAGTGCTTGCTTTTGAAGCATTTGACCTTTTCTCCAGAGACGGTCATGTACTTTTATTTTATTAAAAATCAGTAAACAAGGCTACAATTTAAAATTGTCTTTTTCCTTGGCTGTCAGGGTGATTTTGCACCACGATATGTTCACGCAAATGACTACAGAAGGTGCAGATATTAACATAAAATGTTGGCTTATTTTCTTCTACAATTGTGAATTTTGTTAAAGCAGTGGTTCGTGTTCTCTTTCTCTCCTCTTGTAAGCAGTGACTGAGAAATCCGAGGCTCCCCTACTGGTTTCAGGGCTGACATTGTACTTCACTGCTGCAAGGGTTTTCATCAGCCTTCCTTGTTCCAAAATTTTTAAAATGCTACCTAAAATGAAGCATGTCTTTTCTAACAAAGCACTAGGGATGGCACCACATGTCTTTCTGGTATGCTAATTACTTTTGGATTTCAGCTCACAGTGATAAAAATTTGCCCAGCAGGATAAAACTAGTCCATGGATTGTTTCATTCCATCAGCCCTGCCACGCATGCTGTGACATAAATGTTACCAGAGTACTTTTGGGGGGATTCTCTTTGCTAGAACATTAGGCCCAGAATAAAGTATTTCCAACTATATTATCATTGGCACTTGCAGAAGAATTCTCAGAACTGCAGTTCCTCTTGGTTCTATATCAAAACACATTTTAGGGGATCGCAGTCCAGTTATGGATATTCTGGTGCAGCAAAATAAGCTAAGCTGGTTAGGTGGCATTGCTTTACTGCAGAATTTTTAAAAACTTAAATATCTGCTGAAAAGAGAAATAAAAGATCTTAATAAAGTATTGCAAGTAAAATAGCTGCCATGCAAATTCAGTAGTGTTGGAATGGGGTGCCTGAATTTTAATATTTATCTGAAGTTGGCATTTATGCAGTAGGAAATTATTTTTATTTCTTTGTTTGGTTTCTTGCTTTTACTTGAATTCCTTCTTCTTACTTGAATTCCTGCCCTTAGCAGCAGAGATCTAGTAAAACCCATGGAGCTGCTTCCAGAGAGACCCCAACTCTCAGAACCCAGCACGTTAAGCACAAAATTTTGTTTAATAGGCAAAAAGTAAGCACATCTGAGGTACACATAATGCATACATATATATAAAGCCAAAAATGTATTATTAGATAACTGAAATTTAAGAATTTAATAATTGTTAATCCAGATCTGGTTACTACAGCAAAAACGGAAAGAAGACAATTAAAAATGTTATACATGCACACAGTTTCTACCTCTGTTCCTGATGTTATACTCACATTTTCTCTGCTCCTCTGGGTCCTAATTTCAGTGTTTTCATTATGGTGGAGTGAGGAGTGTTACATGGAGTTGTCAGCACCTGGTGTCCTTCGATGAGAGGGGATGTGATGCTCATGTTGGTGATTTCTTCTTCACTGTGGAGTCCACTTGGATCTTTTTATACATTAGCTAACATGCTTGTACATCTTGGTTCTTTCTTTGTTGGTCTGCAGGTCCCCATGTTTATCACAGTTTACTATATGTGGTAATTTAGGTAGCATTTCTTTGTACTCTTTGTCACCACTGAGGTCAGTTTTGGGTATCTCCAGGTCTGCATTTCTTTAATGGACTGCTGGGGAGCTGTTTACAGCTGTGGGGTCTCCAGAGCCAGACTGTGCCACACCTTTTGTCATCGCATGCCTGTACTTCTCCACACCACATCCTCTGTCTTCATCTCCTAAGACCTCTATTTACATGTCAGGCTTGTATTTTCTATGCTACATTATTATGCTAACTTTGTAAAACTATGGTGATATCATACAAAGATAAACAAATAATGAAATAAGTTAGCGATAGACAATTACAAATATTGGTGTTATAGCTAAACCAAGTAAAACTAAGCTGCAGGCAGGTCAGAAAAGCTCAGACAGAGCAGACCTGGCAAACTTCAGTCCTTAGGCTGTGAGAATTCAGTACAAAGCTTATAGCTGGCTACTAGCAATGGTAATAGTATGTTACAGAGCTACATGGTTGTAGGGAAACAGGTGGCACAGAGCAGATTTCCTACACTGATATTCCCTAATATTGAGGCTGTAATCTTTTGTGTTTGATTAGTTAAAGCCAAGTTTCTGACAAAAGACTCCACAGCTGATGACCTGATACACTCAAATAATACAGGAAATAATGTTGTGGCAGAATGACAGTGATAAAAGATGTCTCCACACAGCACGTTCACACTCCACGGGACAACTGGGTGGTGTTTTCCTGTTCTGTGATAGGGAAGAGACCGCCACAGCAGGTGTGGTAGAAGTCTTCTATGGCTACTCAACCACAAGGGAAAATATTAAAATTAAAGCTGTGATCTTCCACTTGGGGGGACTAAAGATCAACTGCAGTGACCAGTAATTCTCTGCAGTTTAACTTACACTGGATATTCACAGGTATTGGGACAAAGGATATGCTTATTGTTTTGATTTGGCAGCATTTTGATTTTTAATCTGTGTCTCGTAAAGTCTGATCCTCATGATCAGCTTACTTGCTCTCAGCTCAGGACCTGTGGGGAAGAATAACAAGGTCATATGTTACCTTTGCACTTTGGGAAGAGAAAGCTGCAGCGAAAAGCAAGAAAGGGAGAGTCAGGGCTCTATAAGCTAAGACTTGCCTATGCTGGAGCAGAGACACCTTTATTCTGATGCTTGCTCGTAGCACAGCTGTTTTATATTACATGGGAAACATACCTTGAGACCTTAATTCTTATTCTTCCATCACTGGTCAGTATGCTGAACATCACATTGTGGAAATGTGCATTCTCTCTGTGTTCCTCTCATTTCTTTCCATCACCATGATGCACACCATTTTTATCTGTTTTGTGGTACAGCTTCAGCCAAGAGGGGTAGGGGATTGTCAGTGTTTTGGCAAAGGTGAACTCTATAACTTAGAGAATGAGCCTTCCCATGGAAAGTGAGAAATGTGTTTGTTTGGTCCTTTTTTCCCCTAGGGCTTGAGAGCAATGGAGCTATTTTCCCCCTTTCTAAACAAGCTCCCTACAACAATCTCTATAACATTATTATTTTGTAAAAGTTGATATCATTCACAGCTCTGTTTTAAACAAAATCCCAAATAAACTGATAACTGCATTTTGTCTGGAGTTAGTATTTGCTAGGAAAGCTTTTGGAATGCGTATGAGATTAGACCTTTGAGAGAACTTAGTTGAAAGAAACCAGGTTACTGATCTTTGGGTGGACTTGTGTGTGCTGGTCAAATTATAGCAATTTTGCTCGCAGATAGAAGTGTAGTTTTTGGTGTCTAAAGAAATTTAACCTCAAAATAACATGATGTTCTGCAGTAATTGGGCAGTTTTTTAAAGACTGAAGTCTCAAAGAGGACTGAGTTTACATAATAAAGTATTATATCCCACTATGCAAAACACCTGGTAACCTTAACAAGGCTTCGCGGTATCACATAACGGATAACAGACTTTTACAAGCAGCCAAGCAAAAGCAAAACACCAAACTAAACACCTCCTAGCAATTTTTATTCCCTGCTATGGGTAGAGTTACATGAAGAAAAGGAAAACAATTAAACTAATCTGTTCTAGTAGAGAAAGTACATTGTGCCCCATTGCACTGCAGGTTACCCAAAGGGAAGCACATACAGTTTCCTCAGGCAGAAATTCATCCATTAAGCTCTTCTTTTTGAGGGGAGAGGGTAGTGGCAGTTGGGGAGGGCAGCACAGGAAAGGGTAAATGCAGACTGAAGATCAAGCTAAAAAGAAACTTTGAAAGGTAGAGAATGTTTTTAGGAAACTTGAAAACAAGCCTTTAAAAAGCATCTTGATAAACATAAGATTCCACTGCTGAAAATGAGAAGATATGGAGCTCTCTCTGTTTCTTCTGCTTCATATGTGAAGTACTCAACCAAAGCTAAAAAGATGACTGCCTTGTACTTCAGATGAGACTGTCAGACCGAGACAACAAATTTACAAATGTGTGCAACACTTGAAAAATGAACAGGTGTATTTTACAGTACATTAATACTTCTCAGAATGAAGGAAGCATATTTGTGAGGTACATTGCACAACTACACTGAGTATTGGAATTCTTTTCCATCCTTCGCAGACTCCCTTCTCTTTTCTCTTTCAGCAAACTGCTTAGTGCTATGATCGGTTAGAAGGTGTTTCGGTGGGTACTGTGAAGCATGATACATAATAAGAGAAACATTTTGTTTCCCTACTTTAGTGTCACTGTTACATCTGTGAACTGGAAATAATGCTTTGAGCACAGCTATTATTTATATAATCTCACTATATTGCCATTTCCTCAAAACAAAAGTGTTATGTATACATGCATGTGTGCATCTATCCATCCATTTGATTTTCACTTTATTTTACCTGAAAACCATCCAGAGGGGCTCAGTTCTTTATACAGTGAAACCACAAATTCTGAGTACTCAGGATTTACAAGCGTATTTATAGACATTAAGATGCAGACTTTCAATAGTATCCAGTTATCTATTACTCAGCAAGCACATATTTGCATTTTTGGCAGATAAATACTTTTGTAAATCTGTCCCCTGATTTATATTTGAAACCTGTATCGTCACTTTCTACATGTACAATATTTCTGAATTTTCTCCTCATATTTTGGACTCTCACATCACTGCTTTTTCTTTGATTTACATGTATGGAGCCAAAGAAGTAAGAACAGTTGAAGTGCCTTTGGAAGAACAGCAGGTCAGTGAATCACAGATATCAGAAGCAGAGAAAAAAGTCCTTTGGGTCACCTAGTCTGACCTTTGCATTCTGCAGTATTACTCGTACAACATACTTACCAACCTCTTAATCTAACCTTCTTTTGACATTTGTTTTTGATTAACAATACAAAAGTTATAATGTAATGTAAAAATCTGAGGGTACTACTTTGGATGCAGTGTGCCCAGATGTATTTTTTTGTTGGCAGAGGAATCTTATAGAGTTTCTGGACTGATTAAGACTCCTGAAAAATGATGTAGTTATAGCATAGATATGACAAGGTGCTTCTGACAGAACAAATCTCACTCTGGTGTAAAAGGGACTTGCCATAATTTTTTCTAGTTCTTAGGACGTCATCAGATTCTGTGTTACTCCCAATATTAAATGATAGCCGTACTTGTTTTTGGATATTTCAATTTTCTTCGTGAAGAAAGCAGAAGGATGGAGGTAAGGAGGAAGGCTAGGAATCATTAAAAACATAGATATCCAGAATTTTGCTGTTCAGAATATTTTTTAATATCTCAATTAAACTGTTTTTTTCCTGAGGTATAATTGTCTCTTCGAATTGCCATCCTTGGGTAGTGTGATTTACAGGGTTAAGGCCAGAGAGGCAGTATGATAATCTTTTAGTCTGACCTCATGAGTAAAACAGACCATAGAATTTCACCCAGTGATTGCTTCAGTGGGGAGAATTATTCTTTCCAGCTCTATAAATGAATTTCTTTCCTTCATTCACTTTGAAAGCCTTGAAAATATTTACAGATTGTGATCTTACCTTTCCCTGCTTGAAGGCCTTTGCTTTTCAACATCATATAAAATTATGTTTTCTTGTTGAATCTTTCATACTGGTTTTTTTCCTGTCTTTATATTATCTGTAAGCAGCCTTCAGGAAGTGCTAGATTCATCCAACTAATTAGACTGTTTTTTTCTTGCTTCCGGAAATATATTTATTTTCCTCTGGTTAAAACATAAAAATAGATAAATAATAATGCAGTGTAAATGCTGATTTTTGTAACTAAAAAAAAGATAAATGTCAGAATTCAAAATAGGTGAAGAGCTGATATGATTTCTAAGAAGTTATGTGTCAATGATGTGAAATTTTAAATAATAATAATTTATTCATATCCAGGAAATCTCAAAGGGGCAATGAAAAGCCACGAACAATAATTACATGACCTCCTCTTTGGAAGGAAAACAATAATCCAGCAACAGTAAAAAAACCCCAGAGGATTACAATTTTAATAAGTCTCTCATCTAATCAAGACCTTACATAAGTTTCAATTTTAATTCAACATACGGGCTAGCATATTAGGAGTTATTTTCATGTTGGGTCATGTGGATTTGCTTTTCAAATAATCTTCCAAATTTATAATAAATATTATTCTTTATTCATATTGTTAACTGTATAGTTGCTATCCTATAAAACTCAGTTTTCTTTATTCTGCATTCTCTACACTCACTGAATTCATCAAGCCTTCAAGTGAGAGCAGAAGCTCTCTGGGACATGAACCAAGTCTTTATAGCCACAGATAGGCTATAAATTGTCTAGCACACTCTGTATATAGATTTAAAAGATGTTTCTTGAAATGAGAATGCTATGGCTTGTATAGCTGTTGCCAAGTCCTATTCATTTGCAGAGAGTTAAAGTTCTTTAAAAGGCAGATACACAGAGACAGACAAAACCCCATGCATCTAAGGCTGCTCCTGATGACTGGTCTTAATTAATAAATTCAGGCAACAGAATCTTTGTCAGTTTAGGAGTTTGAATTATCTTTATAATTGCTATAATATTTATAATAAATTATAATAGTTATAATCTAAATTAGAAATTACAATTGTTAGAATAAATCATTATGGTCGTTTATAATTGTCTCTGCAGGAGACTGTAGAAGCATGGAATTTCTGTAAGAAAATGTGTAAGAAAATGTGTTTGTTTTTATTTTGAGAGCAAACATATGCCCACAAGAGCCCATAATGAGTCCTTGGAGATAGTACTAATGTGTGACTTAGTGAAGAAATGAATAAAATCAGCTGTTTTTTTCCCCTAAAAGTAGAATGCATAAATTTGTGAAGAAATAGTTTCACAGGTTTAAATTTCAACTATCCAGAGAGCTGTTGTACTTGTTATTTTCTAGCTGATACAAGCACAGGAGCATTCTGTCAAAATGCCATCACAGAACTGAGCTGAAATTAGCAACCTACCTTGATCCCCACATTGGAAAGCTGCCCGAAATGTGGTTGAAATCAAAGGCACACAATTCTGAAACACAGACCACTTTTTAAAAATATGTGATTTGAGCAGCTACTCACGCACATCATGTCTGTCACAAAACCATGAAAATAAGATATTCAACCTATCTTTACTTTATACTTTCAACTTACCTATTCTTCATATATCTCCTTTCAACAGTATCCATTTTATTTCTATCACAAGTGTCCCATCCTACAAATGAGACATACCTTCTTTTGTTTTTCTCATTTTTGTCTCTCTGTATGCACATCTTTCTATACTGTTAGTAACTGATAAAGATTAGGTTGGAGGAAGAGACCGTAGAGCAGACAAGTCATGTTCAGCAGATGATCAAACACGCACTGGAAATCTGGAAAACTTGGGAGGACAGAGTGAAGACTGTGGTGTATGGTCTCTGGTTGTATTCGTCTAATTCTGCTTTGCTTTGAAAAGAGGAGAACTGGTCCTCACTGGAGTTAGATAGATTAGAGAGAATCCAGAATTAGATGTTGATTGTTCTTCTGGAAAGTGACATTGCTTGTGTCTGCAATACATGCCAGCAGCAGCAGAACCACGAGTAAGACAGGGATGAAATGCACTTGGTGGTTTCCCAACCAATGCACAGAGCTGACAGAGCTCTGGAGGATCCAGGGAGAAGTCTCGGAACAGTGTTTTGAGGTTTTGCCGGCAGATGGTGATAAAACGCGAAGTGGAAGAGGAAAAAAAGCTGACATAGTGGATTTGATTGAAAGAAGGCAGCCTTTCTTTCTTCCTCCAGACTCGTTCTCTCTCATGCTCTGGGAAATCTAGTGTATTTTGAGGATGGCAGTCTGAGAAGCCCATAAAGTTTAACTTTGTAACATCTGCCACTTTGAGCCTGTGAAATGTCATTGCAGAGTCTGCTAAAGACCTAGAGTAAGAATATTAAAAAAAACCTGAAAGGAGTGATGGTGCTCAAAGGGGAACAGGGCAGTAGAAAGAACTTGGGGTTGAAAAAGCCAAAAGCTAAAAGTTCAAGCTATAGGGATTAGTAAAGTGTGAAATAGTTTAGGGTCAGGGAATTAGGGAAAGCGGGGAGAAGGGAGTTGATTAAAGACATGTTTCCTTTGCATGCAGAAGGCTGGAAAAGCTTTTGATGTTTATTTCTTGCTATTTGCAACATGCGTCATTTGCTTGGCAAATTATTTAGGACACTATAAAATGTTTGCAGTGCTCTAAAATTACAGTCACAAACTCCTTTATTTTCTTACCTTTTTGCATTCATGTGCATTTCTGGTGACAATTTGTTAGAGCAAAAAGTACTCCTGTTTTTGCCTTTCAGTGTCTGACGAGCATTTACTACTTCTTTTGCTCATTTTGCAAATGTCCTTAGACGTGCTAAGCTGACATTTTAATGCATTTATAAATGACTTTGAAATGTATGCTTACTAGTACTGGTTTCTAAGACATTTGAGTCATATTTGGGATGTTACTTATAACCTGCAATAAACATACAGTTCATGTAAGCAAACAGAGCTAATACAGATCTAGAGCTTTGGCTAACAGTCTTCTGAAAAGCCCATAGGATTAAAAAAAAAAAAAAGTTAAATTGCCTTTGCGAATTTTACATTTTGGCTGACACCCAGCCTAGCAGCTTCAAAGAAACAAAGAGAGGTTTAATATATTTGAGATTTATATTGTGGTAGATACAATTGCATAATTTGCTAGACATTTCTGCATAATGGTGCTATAATTTCTGTTGTTAAAATTTGCCATTGAGTTTAGCCATCATTATAACTAAATTCTCCTGCAGACTATAACAGCAGGAAACACTGGAACAATGTATTAATCACAACAAATTAAATTAGCAAATAGATTCCAAGATTCTGAGACATTAAAGATAGAAAAGATACAGCACAATGAGCCAGTTTAGGTTTCTGCTGATCTGAGGTTATTCCCTGCTGTGTTTGAGATGGAAGGTCTGAAGATGTGTGTGAGTAAGCATTGGTCAGCTAACCCTTTTGGTACTGCTCACTTGTTGTCCCAGCTGAACAGAAACCAAATATTTAGGGATTCTGAACTGGAAAACAGTATTCAGCTACTGAAAAGTCCAAGCCTTCACAATACTGAGTAATCTTCAGTCTGTGTTTAAAAAAGTGCCTGCAAATGAGAGTGCTCATCTCTGCTGTGAACCTCATTCTTCATTTATTGTCAAAAAACATTCATGGTATAAGTACCAAGAGCAACTCTAGTGTAAGAAAGATAATCAAGCTTTTCTGATCCAGTCCCAGAAATGTGTGACTGAGCATCTTTAAAATCAGATCTTCAGCAATGGACACACAAAGTCAGTAGCAATTTTGGCTAGATCTCATGAGATAAAATCTAATTTCCCTTGATAGAGTATGCCACAGTAAAAAAAAAGTCATATTCATAATGTTTTCCCTTAAATTAAACCTGAATGTAACTTTTTCTAGTTTAATTCCAGCATTATGGGTCCATTCAAAATAATCTGCATCCCTCCTTCCTTCAAGTAGATGAAGCTAGACAATAATTGCCTTCTTCCTTTCACTGCTCCTGAGGGATCCCATTGATGCAAACACCCTCAGTGTATTATTAGTCCAGTTCTATTTCAGCATTATTCGAAAGAATTCAATGGAATTACAAAATTTTAAGCCTGGAAAGGTGGAGAGGTGAATTAGACCTGTAACTGTATTTGCATAAGAAGATAAATTCCCTTTAATCATATTTTACTTTCACCTGAAATTCTTGTAGAAAACTCTTAACAGAGGTAGGTTAGCTAGTTCTCTCAGTTTATCTGATGTATTTCAGGCTGCAGAAGGTCTCATAACAAAGTAAGTTGTTACAGAAATTACAGTGGGAAAAGATGTGTTGTGGTTCCAGAGCTGCTGAAGTTCAGGCTTTGAACACCGCTGTGGGCATTTCTTGAGAATTTAAGGCACAGTGGACATTTGACCTTGGCAGGCAATGCAAAATGCGGTGCATAAACTGAAGGCTTCCTGGTGGTTTTCGGAGAGCCTACAGGGAAGTAACGGACTTTCTTCTAACCTTCATAACCTTTTGATGACATGAAACGTGTCACATACTCTGTGTCAGGAATGTCAATGGGAGTTCAATATTTTTGATATTAAGCTAGAGTGATAAAATACAATGGGAAACTTGAGTTAATACAGCTGTGTGGATTGGTTTCAACAAAGTTTCTGAGTCCATTAAAAATGTGAGTTTTTTAAAGAGAAAACAGTCACTTAGCTCTTACTGAATGTATTTAGTACCTGTGATGGCAGGTGTGTGTGTGTGAGACAGTATGTGTACAGAGAAAAGATTTTATTTTTTCTATAAACTGGATGTAATCCAAATTTTAAATGCATTTGTTCTTTTATATTTTATGTATGGAAACATACCCTCTAATCTTTGGCATGATTTTGGTCAGCAAGTTTAGTATATATTGTAAAATTTCTTGAAACAGATGGACAATGTAGAGAGGAGGATTCAGGTCAGTTTCTGAAACCAGAAAGGAAAGCCTTCCTCCTCTCCTCTCCTCTCCTCTCCTCTCCTCTCCTCTCCTCTCCTCTCCTCTCCTCTCCCTCTCCCTCTCCCTCTCCCTCTCCCTCTCCCTCTCCCTCTCCCTCTCCCTCTCCCTCTCCCTCTCCCTCTCCCTCTCCTCCTTATATCAATGAATTATGTTATCAATATGACGGAACAGTTTGAGATTTATTAGATTTTCAGAAAATTAAATATATGAATTAGATAGGAGTGATATATATCACTGTCAAATAATGGTCTGTGATAGTGAATGTGCACTGGATTTTCACAGCTCTAGTTTTAAGTGATGTCTTAAAAGAGTAATTGGAAATACTTTTCATGGAAGATAAAATTCGTGTCTGAAGCCTGATTTCTTCGTTTGGTAATCTGGAAGCTTTAAAAAAATATTATTGCATATTGAAGATATGATTCCACCGAGTCAAAGAAATCAGGGATGTGTTTAGTGTATTGTATGTAAATGTATATAATTATGTATCTATATGTAAAACCAACACACACTATGTACCAAAAAAAGGAAAATTAAATACATGCTGAATTTTATTTTATGTCATATTCCTCAAATACTTTCTCAAGTAACCTTTGTAGTGATTTATTCATATCATATGACATACTGACAGACATTCAGGACAAATCTAGCATATGTGAATGCTGCTGTAACTCTCTCCAGACATAATTATCAGTCTGTATTTTTCTGTCTGTCTAAGTGGAAAGGCTTGTGGGTGAAATGAGACTGGGACTTTGGGAAAGAATCCTTCTGTTGTATTTCTTTTACACTCAGAATTGAGCATGCTTTATATACAGCTTTTCAGACCTAGAAGGAAAAGTGTTTGATTCATAGATTTAATTTTTAAAAATTGTATTATCTTTTTTTAGAGAGTACCTTTTTCAGCATATTGTTTTAATGCAGTTTAATTTCTAAAAACCTCTGCTTTTTAAAGGCTGTGTTATCTCCATGCAATATGTCACGAAATCTATGGTAACAGTTTTTTGTAATTTCCTTACCTTATATGTATGTAAATGCATGGAATTTTCATTTTGAGGTTGAGAAGAGGTTTCAAGCAGCCAGAGCTATGACACAGAAGAAGAGGGCTGCCTGGATGTAAAATTATGGTCCTTGCACTGGCACATGAAACCATCTGACTGTGGGGAAGTCAGGCACACCTCTGGAGCCACCTGGAGCCAACTGATTCAGCCAGACAACTTTCCAGGGGCTCTTGTGCTAACATGGCAGCCTGGCCGCAATTCCTGCTATTTGTGCAGACTTCCATTTGGCTCTATTTTTTGCATTAGAAAATTGTAATTCTGGAATGTAGGTCTTTAAAATAGATAGTGTAGTGTATTAACTTGGCTGAAGTGGCTTGAAGAGAATGCTATAAAAGATTTTAAGCTAGTTGTCTAGGTACCTGTGGGAAGCAATCATTAGAAAACTTCTAGAGATCTACAGGGAACTATTGAAGTTACACAAGCCTTTCTAAATAGGCTTCAGATTTAGAGGACTGAAGTATTCTGAATACCAAAACTTTTTGAGGAAACATAATGATTTTGGCAAAAAACAAAACAAAGATTCCCAAATCTAGTAAGAAGAGGAAATGAGCCACATCAACCTCCCTTTTCTGTCCCATCATCCCCCCAAGATTTCTATTTACCTTAAAAAAAGGTAAAAAATTTACCTGGAATTCTACTTTCTCTCTCTTCCCAGAATTTGAGAGAGCGTTGAATGTTGCTTTACTACGCTGTAAATAAAATTCAGCCTTTCTGGATATTGATCTTGATAGTCAGTTCTCGTGATCCATGAAAAACAGTTGTTTCAAGGCTGTGATTTTGCTGTAAACCAAAACAAGAAATTCTGATTTCCTGCCCTCTCCCAGTATGTTGTTTTTCAGATAGTTTGGTTTCCAAGTTGGATTAGGAGGACCTTGAGAATTTTGTGGCCTATGTAATTCATGTTGCACTGAGGAATGAAAAAGATTTGCATTTGAGTGAATCTGCTTTCATGGCTATTGCAGACCCATAAGTATGGTTTGAATTGATTTCTATATACAAAAGTTCAGTAGTTCAGAACTGGAAGTAGAATTTGACCTCAGCTATATCAGAAGGCTCCGATCCTATTAAAAAAAAATTATTTTCTATCACTGATATTTCATAAGGAGGTGTTTCCTTAAAGCTATATGAGGTTAGAATGTATGGATTCTGACATTCTTCAAAGATAAAAATATGTTTAATTATTTGATTACAGAACTTTGTCATTAAGTAACTGGTTGAAAATGGCTCTTGTCAACAGGACTGCAAGATCTCTACTAAGACTGAATAAGCCATCTGACTCCCTGTAAAATATATGGCTTCCTGAGTTGCCTAAAAGAAAGTCCAACTGGCCGAGTACAGTAGTTAGGAAATGGCTGCAGAGTGAGCAGTCTTGTGCATCTTGCCTCCCTCTAGATGTGAAGAGATTTCAGGTTTTCTCCTTTGGCCTGAAATCCACCACTCTGAGCTGTAGCTCTTGAAGGTGCGTATGAGAGTTCTTTATTTTCATAAAGAAGAGTGATACCAGCCTCATCGGTCCATCAGGAATTCTGCCTGCCTGCCTCCTAGGCAATGCCCAGTGTAACATGAAGTCGCTGCTAGCAGGACATGATTCAAACTCACACTTTCGGTGCACTCATCACAAAAGTACCTCTGAAGTCTCTTCTGATGGAGCAGATTCTTCTTGCATGGAATAATTAGAAAGAGCAGGAGCAACCACTAACATGAATTTGTAACATGAAGTTGAACCCACTCAACTTAAGGAGGAAAAAACATACACCTCTTTCATATGGTGTAGAGAACAAAGTTCACATATCCATTGAAGCACAGGTCAGTGTATGGACATAGTTCTTTCTAGACAAGAGTCCTTGCACCTGGCATAAAGAGTTATACAGATTAATGCTTACTATATTCCTTCAGTGCAACGCATTTATCTATGATAGTTACTATTATAGTTATATAACTGTACTACACACATAGTTATATAGTAATATTATAGGTATGTTTTTATCATTATTTCATGCATTGTCTCAAGAAGAGGAATTGACTCTTTGTCCCTCAGATAAATCCTCACAATTTTGGATTAAAACAAATGAGCTTCCTAAAATATATGACATTTTATGCCAGACACGAACTACTAGACTTACTTCAGACGAGGCCCTCGTAATGGGATAAATGGAGAAATGTTTCATTTCTAGGGTTTAATAGAATTTAAGTAGCAGACACCCAACATTGTAAAAATGAAGGCAGTCTTGGTCAAAGTTAAATTTCATTGCAGAAGACTTAAGTACCCAGGGATTTTAAGTGCATCTGAAGTAGAGCAACAACAAACCTGGTGGTTTGTTTTGTTTTGGTGGTTTTTTTTTTTTTTTTTTTTTTGGTCTCTGGATTTAATTCTATCTGATCTCCAAAGTATTAATTGACCTTTAAGAGCCGTTTTAGTGAATCCGATTCATGCCCTCAACAAACTTCAAACAACAACCTGATAAAGCCCACAGATATAGTTTTCACAGACTCTTCACATTCTTTTTAGAAACTGGTTTTGCTATCTTTAGATGGGAAGAAGTATGGTATTTCCAAAAGACTGCTCTAATGCTGAGTCCTCCCCAGGTGTAAGTAACAGAAAACAATAAGTGCAGCTATATCTCTCAAACCATTTCTAGAAAAAAAGTCTATTCTTACTCAAGACCATGATAGGAACCCTCCAATCTATTTTTCATATTCTCTACTGTTTGTTCTACTCCTGTCCATCCTTTGTTTCTTTACCCAGCCATGTTTATTTACCTACCATGTACTTCCATGATTTCATAAAGGATTAGAATATATGAGACATAAAAAGTTAGATATAGCTTTTTTTTTTAAAATTATGCTTTCTAGCAGTTACAATATTCAAACATACTAGCTATTCTCTTTACGTGTGTGAGCCTTCTCATATGTTGAGTGATTTTTATGTTTGTTAACAGGTGATTATTTCTCAGTTATTATTTTCATCTGTACTTACTATTTTCTTAAAATAAAGAAGATAACCTACTCAGTGGCCATAGCAAAACCAAAGGTCATGAAAGCCGAAGATCTTTTAAAATATTCTAAGGTATTTGTATAACCATTGAAAAAAATACAAAAGTTTCTTTTTATTTAACAAAACCGTAACTTCAAGGTATTAGAGCTGAACAGATGTGCATAGTATTTGGAACAAACTATGCAAATATTTCAAAGCACAATCACTATAAGTTGAATTTGGCAGAGTAGAACAGATGTGTCCACCTGTTAAGAGACGAGGCTATCAGCACTGGGGATGCAAGATGTGACTGAAGTCCATAATGGGAACTATTTAGGAATGCATCCAGGTTAGCAGGAGGCAGCAGAGATTCTGATTACTGTATCATTCCACTTTTCCCCAAAGCAATCAATGACTTGAATTAGGCAAATGGAATAGTACACCCAGGACCACTGAATGGGGGATGAATGTCCTACGGTATGTGAAAACAGTGCAGAAATTATACTTGTTTTTCAATAATGATGAAAGAGAAAGAGAATACGAGATTCCACAGGGGCTGCAGAATACAGTGAACTCCAACAATCTTTATTAATTCTGTTTAAATCTGACATCCTGAAAAGCAAGCAAAATTATTGATTCAACTACCATAGCAATGTTAGTAACTGATTAATTTCTCTTTGAGCCACTTCAATAAGCTGTGAGAATAATCATCCAAAAGCATACCCAGTGCACAGCATATCACATTCATTTTAATGTGAATTTTGTTCAGCCAGGATTGGAAATTACTTCTGCTTCCATGTATTTCTTAATAAAGAACAGAAGCATTCCATAGAAGAGACACAGATCAAAGTAAGATTTTAGGCAGTAAAACGCAAAGAGAATGAGACAGATGTGTGTGTATTTCCTTCAGAAAAGAATTGTTTGTTTTATTTGTTGTTGTTTATAAATAATAGCTCAGAAAAGTTGATTCTGACCACTTCTGTTTTGCCAGATCATATCATCTGAGTGCTCCTGACTACTTCATGCCTTTACTACTATCTTACACTGTAGAACAATGAATGTGCAGAAGAATAAACTACAGATTAGTTCAACTTTTGGGTTTTCAAATTAGGTTCTAATTTGGTGTTTTTGTTAATTATGAGGTGTGAAGCAGAAAAGACATGGGTTGATTTTCAAATGCTGGCTTAGGGTTATAAAAGTTAATAATGAAAAGTCCAATTTGATTTTCTAAATGGAAATAAATTTTATGTAGATAAAAGTGAGGAAAATGTGCCAATGTATTATTTTTAATTCCATTGTTGTTACTATTGAAATATTTTCTTATTAAGATTGCTATATATGATGCATGCTGTTTATCTGAAAAAGTCCAGACTGACGTGTGAAATTTGGATGCTTACAGGTATAAAAAAATTAGTTTTATATCTATGGATGGTCAAAGGAAGTTAACTATGAATCATCCCTAACACCAGACATCCTCAAACTTTAGAAGAGACTTGTGGACTTTTATACATTATGAGAAAAGTACTTTGAAATGCTGTGCAACTGCAGCAGACCTAGCACTGAAAGATCAGAAATACAGGTAATTCTCTGGGTTCTCAAAGTTACAGCAACTGTTCCATTCTAATCTATTGTATTTATTACTTTGGGACTAGCAGAGCACAGAAAGAGGTCAGACCATGGTGCGGAAGTACACTAAGAAAGGAGGTGTGTGAAAGAAATCCTCTATGATGATCTTTCTTTAACTGGAGCTAAGAAAAAGCAGACTGTTTTTCTATATAGATCTTTTCACGCGGATTCCTTTGGTCAGTTTTCAATATATTATTGAGCATGAGATTATACTTTTGTACTTCTGTTCTTGATAGCTGATAAATAATACCTTGTCAGAGGCCAGTCTTTAACTTGTAGAATTCTGTCAGCATCACAGTGTAACCTTCTGTTGGAAACAGTTGGCTTGAGCAGTATTTTTGTCTTCTAGTTCAAGCAGAATATTCTCAATTTTCTAGAAATTTCGTGGTAAATTGAAGTCAGGAAAAAAACTGATAGTTTTTGCATTACGGTTGTTGATTTCAGTTTGTCCTGTTGTGGCCACATTTTGGCATGGTTTGTAGTATGCCTAGATAAACTACATACCTTCTCAGTAGGGATATGCACATATGAGAAATTATCAACTCAATTTTCTGAGGACTGTCATAATCAAGAATGATCTGATTAAGAAAAATTGCTTTTAATCTCTAACTTTTATATAATTATTGCACGATTCTTGAATCTTGAGACTTACTTTAAGGAATAATCAATTTTCTTGGAAGATAAAGTAAGACAATATGCAGTTCATATTGACAGTACATTTCCTAACCTTCCTAACCATTTAAACTTAGATTTATAAGCATCCTTTCATCACTGGGATGTAACAGTTAAGTAGCAATAGATTGCTACTTTGATTGGCATGACAATATGAAAATGTACAGAAATACATTTTCCAATTAGACAATATCTTCCAGATTAAAAATTTTGTGAATGTCACAATTAATCTTTACATTAGCAATGGTAAGCATTCTATAGTATCATTTTAAGACTGTTATTAAGGGTTCATATTGTTCTTCTGATAGTAAACGTGAACTGAAAAAACCCCAATTTTTCAAGTTCTTTGTCTCTTCTCAGAAGAAACTTTCAGGTGTGATGATCTGGATTGAGTTCTGTGCATTTTCAGCTATCTTTCAGATGGGAAGACTACCAAATTAATTTTCATGTTAACCAGAATGAAACAAAACCCAAATCCCAGCATAAAAATCAATGGATTAGTATTGATAATTTTTATTTTCAGAACACAGTGTAAAGGAATGGGTAATATAAAGAGCCAGAAAAGGGAAAAACAAACAAACAAACAAAAACCACAAACAGACAAACAAACAACGTTTTTCTCTGCCCATAGGTTTTGGCTATGGTCATTGCAATCAGAACAGTTGAAAGGTTTTTGAGTCAGAACACTGCAGGACTGTGGCCCCCAAATGATGGTATTCTGCTGTTGACAAGTACTTAAACAAGCTGCTTTTAGTGACGTTTTATCTATTGTTAGAATGAATAAAGCTGTGGTTGTAAACACAGCAGAAAGACAGGATGGGTTTTAAATACTTTTGTTCCTGCTGAGCCATTACCAACACCTGCAGTTAAAATAATTATTTCAAATGTTTTTCTTTTTAAAAGGAGTAGTTAGCAGTAGACCTGTCTTGTTATGGTAAATTAACATCTGCAGTTAATATGATTCCCCTTGGTTGTAAACATCCTGAATTAAAGCTTGTTATCTCCTTTAGAAGGTATGTTTTATGATTTCACCTGTTTCGCAGAGGGATAATTAAACATTTCACTGGAGTACAGGTTGGATGACTATGATCTTATTTTAGCCACCACAGAAATTATGGAATGTTTTTACAACAAATATTGTGAGTATTTAATTAAAGCCTGTTCTGAAGTAAAGTAAGCATAACCAAAGAAGATAGTAAAAATGGATTAGAATTTCTGAGATTGAAAAGACAAAAGCTGAATATAAAGTTTGGATATCTTGTTATTTTTAAAAATTTATTTGAAAAAAACTTTGCATTAATCTTAAAAAATAACCTGAATATACATTCAGTTCTAGGGAAAATATGGAAAGGAGGAATAGACATGGAATAAACAGGACAGCTCTGGTCCTTATTATGTACTGTAATTAATAATGAAGCTACTACTAGTTTTATAACATCATCAAAATTGCCAAAAAGGGCTTCTGCTTTTTTTCTATATGCAAATTCTCTAAAAAAATAGGAGTTGGAAATTTATTTTAGAATGTTATAACTTCAAGATATTTCTGTATGTTCTGTCTTTGGCCATACACTAAAACTTGAGATCAGAGGCCATCAAGTGCTCAGTCCAGTGGTATTTTCCCACCCTCTGTCAGAATTCAGCTGTATCAAAGCATATTCTTAAAATAAGCTCTGTTAGTTTATTTATCAGATGAGGTCTGTCAGCTTAACATCTGGTGCAAAAATTATTTTAAGCCTTTGGTAACTCTGAGGCTAGAGTGATTTACATCAACTGAAGAATCTGTTCTGTTGTAAATTGTCTCCTAGGTTTCATGACTTTATAGGTTTCGTTGTACAAAACCATTACCTCTAATATTAGCTTAAGACTGTGTTCCACTGTATCCTGCTGCTCATTTGTGTTCCCATACTATGGAATAGCACATCTTTGTTTGTGACCGTACAGATATTTATTGGTCAGTGTGTGAATGAAAGAACTGATCTGATCTAAAAAGGGCAAAAAAACATGGACGAGAATATAATCAGTGGCACTGATTCTGAAATCTTGTATAATGCAGTTATGGCATTCATACCTGTTAATCCTGCTGTTGTGAAACATTCAAACCCACAAGTACATTGTGGAAAAAGAAACATTTTTAGAACGAGTTTCCCCTTTAAAGATTTTAATTTATCTCTGGCTAAGTCTGTTGATATTCTTACTATTAGGCTTTCATCTTTATTTTCTGCAGATACTGCAATGGCTAAGAGGTCACCACAAAGTAGAAGTAGAGTCATCTGAAAAATTCAGGGACTCTTGATCCACCACAGAAATCTTTTCCTCTAACAGAATGCCTTAGACTTCTCTGTTTTGGAAGGAAGAAGATGCAAGATCTGCTTTAGTTAAATTAATATTTGTGTGTTTTTCTCCCCTGTGAACTCGATTTAGAAAAAGCCTCCAGCAGAGCATAGTCTGACATTAAAAGAAATGAAACAGAGAAGCACATTTGCAAGTATTGCTGCCTCTGTTTTGTGGTGGGTTTTTTTTGTTTGTTTTTTTTTTTTTTGTTTGTTTTTTTTTTTTTGTTTTTTTCCCTCACAGTGATGTTTCTGGCAGTGGGAGGAGCTTGGAAGGGGTATCTGGGCAAATTTCTTTTCAAAGCATGGAGCATTTCACTGATTTCCTTAGCATCATTCATTTCCTGACCAGTGCATTCCGAGCTGTCATTCTCTCTTATTTAATCCTGCCTCCTATTCCTACATCCGTTGAACTGTATTGTTCAACCTAGTCTTATCTTTGCAGGACTTTTTAGTTTTCTTTAAGACCAGAGTAGCACTGTACACTCATTCCCAGAGAGTGCTTGTGAGTGATGCCACACAAGTCCCTTCCTCAGAGATTGAGGGCATCACCCCTATTATAAACCAGCTACTGTCAGGGACCAAGGTTAGCTTCCATCACCTGTGGCTGAGTCTCCCAGGTCACAGCGTTAATTCAGCATTGTCAAGATTTGGGGCAGATCTCGGCTTTTCATGTTTAATTTTTCTCTCTTTTTTTCCTTCTCAGTGAATTCTGACCTGTGGTTCTTTGAATGCTAAGTGCTGCAGAGCTGCAGCTGCAGGCACCCAGGCTCTTCTAGTGTCTGCCACAGGAAGGGCCAATATTTTATTTTAAAGGAAAAAGCACAATGATGACAATAATTAGGTAGACTGTATTTCAGGGTTAAAGGAAAACAATTCTTAAAACCACATCTCTAATTTAAGTGCTGAGCCTGACATTATTTTTCTCAGTTCATTTAAAAACTGACTGGAGAATAGTGAGAGAGGTTATTAAAAGGATGCAGTTAAAAGTTCAAGCCACTAGGATTTATGTCCCGCTGCTGTGAAATAAAGCATTTCTTTCTGATTTTAAGTACTGTTTCAGCCAATTGTCAGCCTGAGAATGTACTGATTTTTTGAAGGGCATTTCTGATGCCTTATATCAAAGGTGACAGACATTGAATGCTTTCTCCAGCTTGTGTAATAGAGCTGTGCTCTCTTTAACTCACCTGTGATTTAACTGATGTGTGAAGGAACTTTAACACCTATTGCCCCCTATAAGCACTTACTAAAAAAAAAAAAAAAAAAAGAAAAAAAAAGAAAAAAAAAAAGAAAAAAGAGAACTTGTGTTAGATGTGTATACTGTTCTACTCACTTGGAAAGGACTGGTTTGGGGATTTTTTTGTGTGTGGTTTTTTTTTCAATAATTCAGTTTAGAATAAGATACCAAACTTATGGTATTTAAAAAAAAGAGAAACACAAAATTTATTATGAATAGTCAATATTTTTCATCATCTGAGTCTTTATTTGTGGTTTGCTTTGAAGTATATCCTAAGACTATCCAAATCGGTGTAGTTTTGTTGGCTTTGTAATCAGTAAAAATATCTTCCATATTTATACTAACACAGCTGAACACAGTGTGCCTGAACTAGGCCCTGAAATTTCAGAATAAGGGCAGAATGAGAAGGAAACTGACTGAATAATCTATGGGGATGCATGTGCCTTTTTTTAACTGAGATTTTTAAAAAGGAAATAGTCTCATTTAATTTGAATTTAAACATCTTAATGATCTTCCAGAAGTCTCAGTTGAGGAAACTGAGAGAATTGGTTACTTCCAAGGCAGCTGAGCAAAACCCAAGGATTTTGATAATATTGAGTGATTTGAAAATGTTATGAATTCTTCTTAGATGTAGTAACATTTTTTTATCAGTGTCATCAAGGAAGCGATCGCTGTGAAAGATTTACCTTGAACTTTTTGCGCTGTTACAAAATAATGACATCTGTTTAACGTCAAGTACAGAAACTTGTTTTCCTGCTTCGTGAACACTACAGAATCTTTTCTAAAGCCTTGGCAAACAGACAGAAAAATGTGATTATACATAATCCAACTGTATCTCAATCCCCAGCAGACTCAGTTTTTATAGCATCATTTTAATGAGATATTATTAGTAACTTCAGAACTGTTTAATTAGAATGTTGGCACGAGTCTTAGATCAAATAAAGGGTTTTCAACATGTCAATGATGTTTATTTTCTATTTTATTCTTTAATAAACAACCTTAAATCATGGCTTTAGATAGTGTTAGAATGCCTTTAATATAGGTATATATTAGGTATAATTTAATGAAAAATAGCTGCATGTAATTTTTTCCTTAAGATATACCTTTGTTATGAAGACATGTGCATGGCTGGTATGTGTGTCTTTTTGTATGACTGACAGAAGTTGAATTAGAGGCCACTTTCTAAAATCCATCCTTTTTAATGAGAATATAAAGTGTGTTTACTTGTGGACAATTATCGATGTATTTTTTTAAATGAGATTCAAAATTGGAAATATATGTGATAAGGTTTTACTGATATTTTACAAACCAGACAACTCTGCTAAACATGACCAAACTATAGCAACAGTGAGGAAATGGCAGTGTGTATTATTCTGTCTTTGATTACCAAAAATACACTGATTGTTTCACATCTTAGTCTAAATTCTAAAGAGAAGGGAAAAGTCTCTGTCCTCACTAACTAAAATTCATTCTTTTTTTGGCATTATATTAAAAAGGCTACAGCTAAGTCTTTTGTTCTATCAGGAAATCAATTATTCTTTCATGGTTTTGTATTTCTGTCTAGTGTAATATATACCATCCTGGCTGATAGCCCCAGCCTCCACCACTACTTTTATTGCAGTTTCTTATAGACCTCTATTCTTTCTGTCATTTACCCTTAATGAACCTTCTGTATGTAGAGATTTGTGCAAAAAGGCTCAATATGGCAATACGTGGCTGCCATTTAGCATCTTCCTTGAACTTATCGATCTACATTCTTTTGGCTCATCCTGCATAGTTTCATGTAAACTTTGTGGCTGTCAAGAGCACCCTGTAGGAAAAGTTTTGTACCCTGTTTTGTAATGCCGTTTTCTTGCATATATTGAAGTAAAGACAGGAAATACTGTGAATTTTAATTCCCTCTGGTTCTAGTTTTTTTCTGTTCAGACATACGGAGTAGGTTATTGAATTTCTGATTTTGCAAGTTGCTCTTGTCATCACTTGAAAACATTAGTAATGGAAAAGCCCTGTTATGCAGGACATTCTGCCCAGATCTTTACCTAAGCAGGATTCAACTGCTTGCATGTGCTTCCCAAATAGTCTTACAAGCCCACTTCATAAATTTTTAAAGCAGTGAGATTCTGCTAGTTCCCAGGAGACAGCTCCACAGCGGATCATTTGCAGAACCTATTTTTTTTTTTCTGGCCTATTCTGTGCCTTGTTCACATTGTATATTGTGTCTGCACCAGAACCCAGGGTTTAACCTTTCTAAATTTATACAGAAAGTCAAAATCCCACATCCTTTCATTATTGTCTACAGACTAGAAAATCTGCTGTTTTCTCAGGGAAGCAGAAATGCTATACCTTTTAGTCTCAAGACTGTAGGAAGCACACAGGGATATTGTGCAGGTGGGAGCCCATACTGTGAGCCACATTAACTTGCCAGTATTTCAAGATCCCAGATCAAAATGGGATTTTCCTTGGAGAAGCAAATTTGGCCAAGGACAAGTCAGGGGTTTTTCCTTCTATGTAGTGCTGGCCAATGTGAAGGAGACCTCTGGAAAATCTATCAGAATTTTTTTCTGCAACTCATGGATGATATTCACTTAAACAGTGGATATAGTGGTTCCCAAATGTTTAGGAATGGAAAGGATTAGCTTTGACAGCTATGAGAGCAGATGAAGGACCTTGGACCATGGTGAAGGACTAGTCTACAGCTGGAAAGATTTGCATAAACAGGAGTTAAGAAAATTAATAGAGAGTTTTGGAAAAAGGGGCTAGATATCTGATACAGACATTCAGATATGCAGGATGCAAAAAATGCTCTTACGCTCTTGTAGAAAATTCACCTCCCACAGGAAAAAATTTCAAAGGGTAACAAGTATCCTTGTAGCCCAGCAAATGCAGAACTGACATACCTATTATCAGAGCATTAGCTCAGTATTAAGGCAACAGCACAGGCATCAGCAGGCCTGTGGCTGTCAGGCTTGCTTTGTTTGGTCTGTTTTGGCTTTATTGGAGTTTTGGTTTAGCTTGCTTAGTTGTAACAATAATTGTTTATTTACCAGGTGGCTGTCATCTAGTTTGTTGCAGTTCTATTTACCCTTGTGTAACTGGGTGGAATAATTCCTATCATTAATAATTTTGATGCTAGTAGGCATAACAAGTAATTGTGCTCTGTAAGAGTGAATTATTTCTGCACTATAAGTACAATGCGATGTGAAGGACTACGGGCTTGGGTTGACAGCAGAGGCCTCGTAGGTGTGGTCATAGGCTGATAACAGAGGTTCCATGATGACAACCAGCGGTCAGTTACTAAAAGAAATACAACCTTAGGAGGTAGACAAAGCCATTTTTTGGGTAACAAAAAGGATGAATAATAATTGTCTAACATGTACAATCACAGAATCATAGAATGGTTTGGGTTGGAAGGACTGTATAAATGTAACTACTCCCCTGTCCTAAAGTAAGAAAAGCGAGATACTGCTTTTCATCTCAGATATTATGGACCTATAGTTCTTTATTTACGTATAGCATGGAAACAAAGTAAACATTTTTATTGGAAGAAGACAAACAAGTGTCTAATCTACCTAAATTATTAATCCCTTGATTTTTACCTGGCTGTCAAATTAAAAAAATCAGTTCTCTGCACAATATGATTCCAAAATATGTCCAGTGTGGTCATGCACAGCCTACATCATCCATGGCTGCCTGTGTAAGGAGGATAGTAGAAACTGGCCACTTCAGCTTTCAGAAGGCTGAGGAAATTTCCATAACAGCCTGTGAGTGTTGATTTGAACACTGGTTGGTGCAAAAACCCCAAAGCATGAACTTCGTTCACTTGCAGCATTGACGAGGTAGATTTATTGTAAGCTACTGGTGTGAGGATCATTCACTGATCAGAAGTTGATGTGGGATTATAAATGGGATTAGTATATTTCACAGTTGAAGACAAAATTACTAATCTAATTAGTTCTTTTAACTTCTGTTCTTTAGTAAGGATGTTAAAGATACACTTGTTAGTATTTCAGTATTCTTAAAATGAAATTCATGACATCATTGCAATGAATGGAAGACCTTTTGAAATTTTAAATATCAAATTCCAAATATCAGTATTCTGCTTGATAAGACTTACCATCAACATTTCCTTGCTTGTTCAAAACAGACAGGAAGACACCAGCTGTTGCAGGAAAACACTACTCAGTTCATGCAGTTTAAATCAAATAATGATCAAAGTGGTTTATTGATTAATCAATGAGATGTAATTAAGCAGCAACCAGTGAACTATATATTCAGGTTCAATAACAGCAATACAGCAGATAAATGAAAATACGACATACTTACAAGCTATTAATAAACATTACAGATTTCTAAACAACCTTGTAAACTATCACCAGGAATTTCTGAGCACCCTTGCCTCCCTCCATCATCAACAGGGTGGGCTACCAGCACACTCACTTTCCAGAGTGGGTGCGTTCCCTGGCTTGCACACAACGGCTCTTGAGGAGGTGGGTGCTCCTGCTCTCTGTTCCCCACCAACACTCCTGCAATGTCCCACAGGCACACCTGGCCACGGGTCCCTGCGTGCTGACCCTGCTCCATTACTCTCCTGGATGGGTGCCGGCTGCTGCCAGTGTCCCATGGGGATACTGCTCAATCTGGTTCTGTGGGATGACTGTGAGCAGTGCTGCAGCATTCCTCCAGTTTCTGCTCCAAGGTCTCTTCCCACAGCTACAAATTTTCATACTTCCTGCTTGTTTTGAAGCTGAATCCTTCTTTGTTTTAAAAGTCTCCTTCACGTTCCCCAGTTATGGTTTAACCCAGCTGATAGTCCTTAGCTTGATCAGTATTGGAGAAATGACCTCTCAGGCAGTTTGGCGTGCCCATTTGTGTGCTCTGCTCACACTCATGTTTCTGCCCTAACAGCTGCTCTTACCTGGGCTGTACAAACTAAGTTTGGGCTGTACAAGCGTTCCCAGGATCAGTATATGAAATCAAGTCAAAATACTCATGTGTGTAGAACAAGGACAAACAGTCACCATTGGAGCAATGTGGCAGAATCGATTTATCTGTTTTAGTTAGCGTTAACTGAAAGCCCATCAAGTATGAAAGCACTGATGTGCAAATTAAAAAAGATTATTACCTGCAAAAGAATGGTCAGGATCAAGAAATCTCCTCGAATATCAGCTGATCAAAACCAATGTGGTTTGACAGAATCACTTATCATGTACTTGAAATGATTGTGGTTCCTGTTCATTATAATGAAAGAAAAATTGAAGATTTACTATATTATTTGTATGAGAACTTATCTTGAATTTATGAAGTGGAAACAGGCTTTGTCATTGCATAAACATTGAGTAACCACTCTATTCTCTCATCTTTGTTTCTTTTCACTCCCAGTCTTTAATATTTTGAAGTAATTGCTCTAGTACAAGATTGTTTTTTTAAAGCAACCAAGATTCTTGCATATATATTTTTTTTTTTTTTCTTTTTTTTGACAGGGAAATATCTTGTTAATGAAGTACAAGACAATAATAAAAGATCAGCAGAAAGCTTATGTTAACATACAGATTTTAAGGAAAAACACCAAATTTTCATTCTTCCTCAAATTGATACAACTTGACTACATTTTTTACAAAATCTATTGACATTAGAAAAGTTTGTTTTGTGGATTTTTTCCCTCATTTATACATTCTCATTTCTTTAAAAGTTTTGGTGGAAATGGAGTCTCATGCCAAGGATGAAACTTCTTGTTAAAATGTCTGAGGCATACCCATGTTGATGTTACCTGTTGGTCAGATGAGTGCCAAACCCAAGACCTTATTTTGCTTTATTCAAAGCAAAGATCATCACACAGTGTCCCCAGCTGTCTAATTTTATTGGCTATGTTTAAACATCCCATACACATTGTATTTACTTTGCAGTGGTTTGGTACTGCAGAGAGTGGAGGAAAACAAATCAAGCCAGCTTTTGGAAGGATTAGATGCAGCCAGCCTGGGGGGAGTGGGAAGGAGAGCAGGTTCATGGCCAGTAATCCCCTCCCCACCACTTGGCACTGCAGGTACTCTGCACTTCTAATGGAGGATTTTCTTCCATGTTACATCCACCTAGCCCTTGTGACAACTGCAACTGACTGTATGTCCGCATACACATCTCAGAAATTATTAAGAGCTGAGATGAACATGATACTGATTCTTTCTATATGCTGGGACATGAATTGTTTACTGTAGCGTTGTTTATAAGTATTAAAATTAGAAATAGTATTACAAATGAATAAAAATATAATAACAAGCCCTTTCAATTACTTTGGGGGTATACTTCTGGAAATAAGACGTTACATGAATAATTGAGATATTGGTTTAATAACTACTGTATAACGTTGAAAAGCAGAGGAATTTGGGAAAATGGAAAAATGTGCTATAAATGTCACTTCTTTGAAACATGAAAACCTAGATATAACTATGATATTAGTTATTAGAAGAATTAGAAAATGGTAGGACTATGCTTTTCTTAACCCACAAAAACTCCTTTCCTATTTTTAAAGGAGTAATTATTATTATTTCTTATTTTTTAAAAGGTTTTGTGTCTATATTTTAAATAACCTCATTGCAATGTCTTGTTGCTAAATGTGGTGAGTTGGCCTTGGCTGACAAACTCCCATCCAGCCACTCACTCACTTCCTCCATTTGAAGCTGACTGTGAGCGGCGCAGGGCAGTCCCTGACCTCCTCTCACAGACACCACCCCTGCAGACTTCATGCTATCAAAAACTTAACATACTACACCCATTGTCTTCTGAAGTTATGAGAAAGTTTTGTACCTGACTCTGCACAATTTCTAATGATATACAGAAAGAATAATAAAGTACTCTAGATGAACTTGTGAAGTAAGATGTTTATGATAAATCAGTGCAAATGCAGAAAAAAGATTACTGCCAGGCAGAATTTTTTCTGTCAAAATGCATACTATTTATTTTGCTCATACGTTCTGTGTATTTTCATGCAGGACAATAGCTGGCAAGAATTTCAAGGAAGCAGAAACTTCAGGCTAGGCTAGTTTATTATTGCATCTTATTCCAAGAAAATTGACAGCATCCAACAGTATCCTTTATCTCTTAAGTTCAGGCATCATTATTGATCCTTTTTATTGGTGATGCTGACAAGTAAATCTCTTAGTACCCAGTTGAAAAGAATCCTGATCATGTTCCTACCTGTGAATATTCTTTCCTCTTTCACACTTATTAAATCAGGGTACATTTCACTATTCCGCTACATTTTTGGTAATCAAATTTACATGGTGATTGTGGAATTCTTCCATTTTAGTAGGCTGACACGTCAGAAAATGACAGAGAAGATACAGAGCATGTACATACTGAGTCATGTTTTCAGAGCAATGAAAACGCAACATACATGAAGTTATAAACAAAGTGTCTGCCCTGACTCGTAACTTTTGGAGGGAAATTCTTCAAAAGTACAAATTGACTTTCAGGCAGGATATAAGTTTTCAGTTTTCAATGTACCTTGGAAATGTTCCTTCTAAAAGATTGTTTGAGCTAGATAAAATCTGCAAATAAACATCAGGAATAGAGCTATTATGTTCTTTCTCACTCATAAAACTGAAATAAAAGTTGGACTGTGCTACCTTCAACCAGTGGGAGCAACTGTATTTCAGGGAGATAATGAAAGGCTTAGAAAAAGGGGAAGGAAAGCCAGACCTGGGAATAGTTATCTTCTTGTACTGGATAATTGTTTTGGCACCAAGCTACAGTCTAGCTTGTCCCACTTTCATGGGCTTTAGACTCCTGTCTGCCAGGGCACAAACTTTCTCACTTAAAACCTGTCCTGTCTCAAACTGTGACCCATGCTGCATCTCCTCTTCCACAGGTGTGGAAATGGTAGAGATGTGACAAAGTAACTGGCCATTGTCACCTCACTGTGAAATGACAGTGAAGGGCACACATCTGCAGTCTTTGTGATATAGCTGATGTCAATGGCTCTCACTGCTGGTTTATCTCATTATAAACTATAGCGCCTGGCCTCTCTGAGGACTTGCAGCAAGGTTGCTAATGCACGTATTATAGGCTAATCTAACTTTTTTTTTTTTTTTCTCCTTTTGGACAACAGAGACAAAGCTTGGAAAGTATCTGTTTAGCAGAGTAGAAGACATTTGGACTTCCGTCATTTCTAGGAGTGTTTACTAAAGTAGAGGATCATTCATCTTGTAGATAGTGTTAAAAATCCTATGGCAAAGTCTGTCAGGAAGTCACTTTTCAACTCTCTCTTGCAGTGAATCTGTCTCTGTAATGAGAAATTATTCTAGCTCTATAGCTTGCTGTTTCTGTTACCAAAAAAAAAAATTAGGTAAGAATCTTTTTTCTTCAGAATGAATCTGGTTTTGCTGCTTTATTCTTAACTGAAATAATAAACCACTGAGATGCATCACAATTGTTAGCTAAGAAAAAGAATTATGTCATCATTCTTTCAAACTTAGGCAAGAGAAAAATATTTTAGTTGTGAATTTGAGCAGAATTGTTTCCAAACAGATTTTTTTTGAGTGCCCCATGAAGCATGAATTACTCTTCTGTGTTGCCCATGGAGGGCTATGCCATTAGGCTAACATTCACCAGAAACTAATAACAGAAAAATATTCCAGTCATGTGAATATTTGTTCATTGCTGTTGACTTAGCAAAAGTGATGGTCGTGTCACATTTTATCATGACACATCAGGCTATGCCATGAGACAAAGTAAAACACCATAAAATTCAATTCAAAGCAACGTGTCATCTACAGGAACAAACATAAGGAGACATTGTCTGGCTTTGAATGGGGGTAAAAGGCACCATTTTCTTCTTTAAGAAATGCCTTACTCCTGACATTTGAATCATATTGAAATTTGTATGACTTTCTGCCACTATATTTACCTTTTTATTCATTCTGTATTTTTCTTCATATTAAGTGGTACTAACTTTATGACATAATACATGAATCTTTACTCAGAGCAGTAGGCGACACTGTTCACATCAGTATAGCTCAATATCACAAAAATCTGCTTTGTTAGAGGGATGTTTCCAAAGGAATAGGTGGATGTCAGGTAACTAGTTTACTCTGATTCCCAGGGGAAATTATAGGCCTCATTGCACATTTATACTTTGGTATATTATTTGTTGGAAATATTAGTTATATCCCCAAATCGGAAATTTAAACTTTCTAAGCCTTTACTTTCTGTTCAGAAAAGAACACAAGCATATACCTGAAGGATGTGCTTATGTCTCGTTTACTTTACTGTTCGTTGAGACTCTGCTTCATCTGCATGCTGAACAGAGGACCTCTTTATGGACAGTTTTTGTACTAATACTACAAACAGGCAGGTGACTATTATTTCAAATAAATTGCACAATATGGTGTCTTAAAGATAGGTTCATAACAGTTATGGCATATAGATCAGTTACGCCATATGGATCTTTGGGATTAGCACTAATATACATGGTTGTGCAGAATTACAGCCAGAGTTTATGAGGATTCGTTTTTTATAAATGATATGATTTTTTCCCTTACAGGTACCACAGTATGTCTTATGAAAATAGGTATCTATTTTCAAGGGTACCTTTGGACTGTGTTCAATCGTGTAGTTCTAGGCTAAATGGAATTTTTCTTTTCTTAAAAAGACAAAAATGGTTGAGAAAACAGATCTTGCTAATTTGTACTTTTCAATAATTTCCAAGTATTTTTTCAACATAAATATTTCAAGTAGTGTTCTTTTAATTGACTTAAATGAAAGGTGAGATTTAGCAGATGATAGCTGGTTTTAATGTTCAAATATTTGTTTAAAATGTGGACTTGCTGTTCAATTCTGTGATGCTCTTATACCAGCTGTATATCCTGGGAGTGTTCCTCTCACTGTTTCAGTTTGTGATGTGAAACAACAACCCCCCATAACTTCAAAAACCACATGAAAACTGTATCCTTCTGTGGGTAGTGATGCAACTTTTCTCCAAAGTGGCTGCCCAGTCTTTTGTGTGGATTTGAAAGCATTTTTTGGTTATTATTCAGTATTTCTAGGTCATAGTTTCCCATATTGAACAGGGAGTGGAGGAGGCCCTGAGACTATTTCCAGAAAAAAATTGCCTTCAAGCAACATCTACCAAATGTTGAACATTTGTTCTATATGTAATTAGTAGGAGGGAGGAGGAGAAGGAAAGTGACATTTTTCTCTGAGTGTGGATTACTTACAGACATTCTGTTTCCTTATACCAAGGTCTTGTGGTAGCTCTTTTTTTCTATTACCCCACAGCTATTCATTAGCTGATGTGCTAATGTCTGTTACAATTTCTCCTGTGGAACAACGGTGTCTTAATATTTTAGCAACAGCACAGTGATGTAATTATCTATTTAATCCATGTAGAAGCTATCCTGTCAGTCAAAGAATAAAACTCCCAACATTTCCTATGAAAGTTTGAGCCTTCTGCAACATAGTTATTGTCATCTTTGGCTTCTCAGAATCATTCATTAGGTATTTTCTTGCAGAACTATTTGGAACATCAAAACCATCTTACATTGCTGGGGACAAATTCAGACATGATGTGAATGAATACCTCCTGAGAAATTTGTGATGTTACACTTGCACACCTCATAACTGCATATTGTGGGTCTTGTTAATATTTATTTCCCAGGAAGAACGTATGCAACTATTAATTAAAAGTTTTTAAAGATAAGACTGTTAATTATGCTGGTTATGTCTTTTCTTCTCTCTGATCATGCAATCATTCAAAAATTAATTTTCATCAGCTTCTTCAGTTTCTTGTTATTTTCCTTCCTTAGCACTTTACCATGAGAATTCTTAAAATAATAATGAGAAAAAGAATTAAAACATTCTTCACCACATGGACATTCAAAAGGAAAAGTATTTAGTTCAACTGACATTGACTTCCAGGGGGTTCAAAAGAGCTGGATCAGATCTATGCTGAACATCAGTGCTATTTTATTCACATACTTGTTGTGTCTGCCATCTGCCTGTAGTATACCTAAATTTTAAAATATTCTGCCTGAAAATAAGTGAGTGCATGTGAATAATGCCAAGGAATATAAAGCCATTATTCCCATTTGGGAAAACTGCCATGCATGGTGTTCTTTCAAGGATCAAGATTAGAAAAACCTTGTGAATCTAGGCCTTGTCTTCTTATATGCAAAGAGTTTACCATTCTCTGGACTATATATATACATATATATATATGTATGAATGACATGTTTGATTTATGTTTGACAAAGTTTGACATAAGAAGTTTCCAATATGTATTATTTTTAGTTAGAAGACGAGCTGGCTTCAGCCGTCTTGAACAGGACCATAAGTTTCACTTGAGCTTGTGAAAGATTGCATCTCTACCTGACTGTGTGTGTGTATGGGACAATTTATGCACAATCTCACTTTACACTGCAGCCTCAAAGGTCTCCCTGTGATTTTGAAGTCAGAAAAATATGAAGAATAGTCTCTGCAGTCCACAGAGCAAAAATCTGTGTGTGTGCTTGGCTATAACAAGGACACTCATTACCTAAAGCTGACATAAGCCATGAAAATGTGTGCTTAGGAGCGATATAGTTGACAGTTTTAGCTACCTTTGCCTGGACATAAATGATTAAAGAGATATCAACATGTTTAAATGTTTGAGTTCCATTTGCATCAAATGAAGTGGGAACAATAAACATGAAAATATTTGTATACAATCTGCATTTTGTGTTTGCGCTCTGACGAAAGTGTAAAGCATTTGAAATCAAGTTTTCTTGTTAGTAATATGTGACCACTATTACTAATTATTGAAGGAGTTTCTTCTGCTTTGGTATTGCTGTTATGGAAAAAAAAATTGGTATACTTTCAGCAACAAATATGAAGATTGAACTGTCTGAAATGTGTTAAGCATAACACTTTTCTGAGTGTAAAACACTGAAAAATAGAGGGCCAAACTGAGTTTTTTTTAACAGAATATAATATTGCAATGGAATCTTACAAATTAGAATCCATCTGACTCTCAAGTTCCATCTCCTAAAAAGCTGATGGAGCAGCAGCAGTAAGGAGTCACAGAGATATGAATGTGATACTGCAGACCACATGGGAGACTTGAAGCCATAGCTTTTGCACAGGACATTTTTTAGACATGTTTGAATAATATTTGTGAATAATATATGAGATCATTTTTCCCAGTGAATCGTCAAATGCATTATTAACGAACACGTATTATTCAATGCACTTTTTAGAAGTTCAAATATTATGTAAATGCATTAATCTACATTTCTTTTCTTTTGTCCATGTTTTTTCCCTTAGCTAAGACAACTCCTACTAAATTTTGTTTTACCAAAGAAAAGACTCAGTTCAATTTGTTCTTACTATTCTTTTATTACACATTCTTAATATCCACATGGGAAATCACTGTAATGTAGTTAGCATGCTGTAAATTAATACCGGAGCTTAATTTAGAGTAATGTGACTGAGAAAAAAGTCCAGTAAGTACATATGCTTGTTTCACCGAGGTATTAAATTTAAACCATTGATATTCTTTCCTGCTTTTTTCACTGCTCAAAATAGCTGGTTTTCATTAGACATATGCTGTAGTTTAACTGTCAAGCTAGGAATTATTAGAATGCAAAGCTGAGTATGGAGTTAACTAGGATGGATCTGTTATTTTATTTTCATATTATTTTATTATTTCAACTCACAATATACACTAGTAGGTAGTCTCCAATAAAAAATTAACATGTTACTGAAGTATACAGCCTTTAAAAATATGCATCTTGACCTAGGTGTTTTACAGATACATCTATGTATGATTTACCATGCAATGAATGTAGATTTAATGAAGAACTTTGACCGTTCATAGGTTTTATAATTCAGGCAGCATCTCCTCCTGTCTATTAACATATATAAAGATTGTAAGGATTTGAGACAGGAGGACATATTTTCCTTATGTGTGAATACAGTGACAAGTGCAGTGTAGCCCCGATAACCGATATGCCCCTGATAATCTAGTCTAATTGATATCTTGGACATTTCTGAATTTCCCCATTGCCAGCTGCATCAACAAGGGGTTGCTAAATGATAATATGCAAATCTTGGTTCCAGAGCTCAGTGGAAATAAACAATCTGTACTCTGGAGTACAGTCTATGAGGAATAAAGTCTTACTAAACTGTGGAATGGTGAAACCGGTGCTTTCGGTACTGGGTAGAGAATGAAGGACTGGTGGGGCCATGACATCATACAGGTATTTCTGGAATTATGTTGTCCTTTAAAAGTACATCTCCAATGAAAAGCAATGCCCACCAATCTGTTCAATAAACTGCAGAAATAATGAAGCCTAGTTCCAATCAGTGGATGTCTGATGTCCTTAATTGTCTTTCATTGCAACATTTCTGGCTCCCTTCTCTCTCCTCTACTACTCTCACTGTTGGAGTGGAAACATCCTAGGATAATGTGCCTACTTTTTTTTTTTATATATATTGTCATAGATAAGTAAAACTATAGAATTAAATCAAGGTATGCAATTATAAAAATGCAACAAGACAAAAATTGGGTCATGTTTATCTATCTATCTATCTGGCTTCAAATAGGAAACATTGTCTTTGTGCTGTACATACATTCCAGGAACACTGTAATGCAGTAAATGTATCATTCAGTGTATTCTGGATTTGTGGAAGTGTTCTAGCACGTTTGGTGGAATCACTGTTCTGCCTATTTAAACATCAAAAGAACAGTAGTGTGTTAATAGGATTATTACAGTGAGGACTGAGCAAAACTTTTAGTAAACAAAATACTAAGAAATCTTAAAACCTCAGCCACTACCCTTGTTTCATACTTATCTGTTCATATCTTCTCTGTGCCTGGTATCTAATCCAGGGCCCACTGAAGTCAATATAAAATTGCCATGGACATTAATAAGAGAAGGATTTCCCTTATATTGAAAAGATTATATTTAATACAGAAAAAAAAAACCCAAAGCATTCAGCAATAGAGAAAGCAAATTTCAATTGGAAAAGTAAACGGGGTCAACGTGCTTTGGAAATCCCATTCTGAACACACAGTAACTGCAAAAAAGATCTAAAAATTACTTAGATAAATGACACTTATTGCAAATAAAATGTGTTATCAAAACCTGATTAAAATAGCAAGAGTAACAGAAATATAACGTGAAGCTGATCAGAATTAAGTATGTCTATACAAATGCAAGTAAAAACGCATAGGCTCACTTTTGCTGTCTTTGCTTATTTACCTCAATTTGTAAAGATAAGAGTGCAATTTCTGAATATTTTAAATAAAGCGATGTCACTAAAGTTATAAACAAAAAAACCCTCAATAAATTCACTGAAAATGAAAAAAGATCTCTTGGGAACATGATCTAGGGGTAAAATAGTACAGTAGAGGTGTCAGTCAAAGTAAGTAACCTTATTAAAAGCATAACAGTGAACTTGCCTGGTGAGAAGTACAAATAGAAAGTGCAGTAAAAGATCTGTGTGACTATATCAGATCACTTCAGGACTTACAAAAAACAAAAAGATATTACATGAGAACGGAAAAGGTCTGAATATGAGGTAATAGAACAAGAATAATAGACTGATCAGAGAGGATAAGTCACAAGAAATAATTTCAAGCAATAAAAAGTAGTAAGAAAAATGGTATAAATAAATCGAAAGAACAAAATACACTAGTCATCAGAAATAAAATAGTGGATGACACAGTGAAGACAAATATATGCAGTTCCTTTTCTTAAGTATTTGTAAAATATCCATGGTGATTGTTCTTGAAATGATACTTTAGAAGGCTATAGGAAGTATAGCAGAAAAAGAGTAGGTTAAATAAAATGTTGGTAAGTCAAATCAAATCCCATCATCAGTGTTTCATAGAAGTCCACCTAGAGTACTTAAAAATTACATGAAGCAATTTTGGAACTATAACTGTTTTTCCATATGCATTCCAGAACTGTTGATATCTAAGAACTAGAGTATGTCAAGTAAATCGCTTGTTTTTAAAGGTGAGTAAGTGTAGGATCTGAGGAACAACAGGTTACTTCTAATGTAGTTGTCTGGGTCTTCCATGGAGAGAAATGATTAGGCAGTTTATGAGACACTACCTAGGGTGACTTTCGGTAATGGGACTTTGGGTCAGGTTAATTCTGAGCTGACCACAAGTGGGAAAATAAACTTAATCTTTTTATATCTGGTACTATGTCACAGGACAGGAAAAATGACTCAGTAGATGAGCTGCCAAAATTTCCACCAGCTATAGTTTCCTTTCAATATTTTGGTTTATTATTCCTTCTGACTACAACACATAGTAACTCTCCTAGGGAAAAAGTTTCCCTAGATGAATTTGTATATTGGCTTTTCCCTTTTATGGTACTTGGTTTGTAATATCATAAAAAGTGCCATGATAGAGATGTCTTGATAGGGAACATTTGGTAAAGATAATATCTATATTTACAAACTGGAATAAATCTCTGAATAGGACAACTTGATCTTAGTTTCAATTTATGAACTGAGGAATTAAGGAATATTATTCAGATAAAGGCCCAGAGGTTGAAAAGTCTGGTTTATGGTCAGTGAAACACAAGATCAAATCTAGACAAATAATGGAAGGATAATGGCAAAATTCCCCCTTTTCCTCTTCAATTTAATTTGATTCTTATTATTAAATTTTCATACTGTACAATTCTCTGTCATATCTGAATGAAACCCATTTGAAGTATAGTAACACACCTGTGTTACTTCATTCACTCCCTGAAGAAATAACAAAGAAAAATATTTATGCTTTGGAATGTATTTATTGTAGAATTTCTGGGCAATGTGGTACCGAAGAAAAATTCTGATAGATTACAGTCGTAAACTGGTACCTCAGAAGGATCATAGAAAAAACTACTGATTGAAGAACTCATTGGGAACACAATTTCTTGTGTATCCCCACTACAGCACACTGTGCTTATAGGCTGAAGACACAAATCTATTGTACTAATGCAATAAACTATGTATTAATGCAGTTTCCTCTTTACTGCGGTTGTGTATAGAACTTGTGACTAAATTTCAGAAAGAAATCTACCTTAGAGTAGGTTTGTTCTGGACACTATATAGATATTAATTTTTAATTGGTTATATTTGTGCCTCTTCTTCAGAATAATCATGATACAGTAAGGAATTTCTTACTATGATTAAGGAGCACAAAATATTTTTCATATGTGAAATATTTTCTTATTTAGTCATGTTAAGTAAAAATAATAAGAAAAAACACCAAATATCAATTCATTTCTTTGCTTACGCCACTCTCATTGATATGGTATCAGTGTGCACAAACGAATCAATGTCTCTTAATTATTTCATCCAGTTCCAGCTGACTTGTGTTTTATTTAACACTAATTTGTGTGTGTGCCAATATTTCCCCACTCCATTTGTATTCTTTTACCCTTGTGTTTGGTTTTATGTTTGGTAAGTGTTTTATATGTATGTTCTTATCTCATCTTTTATGTTAAATCAGGTAAGAGTTTATAGCAAATATTTTTCAGTGGTCAAAATTTGATCTTTAGGGAAAATGTATTCAAGAGAATTCTACAGTAACAACAAAATCCTAATTAAATGTGGAATTGTTATTATTTCTCTTTCCTACAGTAATACTTTAGCGTAAAACTGAGTACCTAATTACATCTGCTTCTGCTGTATAATCAAAGCAAATCACATATTACGTACAGCAGCTAAAATAAAACTAGGACTTGAATAGTACATACTTACCATAGGTAAAAAGATCTCTCAGATTATTGTTCTGTAGTTCAGCTGCATTTAAATACACAAGACCTTTCTAGTAACCACAAATTATTTAAGAAATTCTTTTGGGACATTTAACTGACAAGCAGATGAAGTCTGTCAATGATTACAGTGAAAACCACTGGAAGTCTGTCAAATCAAGTACCCAAGAAAGGAATTATTTTATCTGTATACCTATACAGTACTGATTTTTGAATGTATAGATATATACAGAATAGAAAGCTTAAGGTAGTTCAGCCTCTGTGGGAATAATTTTTCTGTTCATTACAAGCTGTCTGAGTTAAGTTGATTAGACCTCAAAGGAAGAGTGGAGATTTTTATGGTAATTTCTTTCCTGTGGTTATCAGAACTATTGTAAAACAGTTTACCCACACAATACAGAGTCTGGAAAAAACCTATTGTGAGCCAGATTAAACTGACTGTGTAGAGAACTTAATGAATTACAGCGTTAAACTTGAGCCATTTTCTGGTTTGTATTTTTTTTAAAAATTATTTTAGATTCAGCATATTAAATTCTTAGGAAGTCACCCTGTCAGCCTCAGTTCTGTGGCCTGGATTTAGTTGAACCAATCCTAATTGAAATTCTGCACAGGTCTGGTATTCTGTGGAGATTGCAGATGAATGACAGTGCAGTGGCAGGAAAGATAAATATGCTGGCAAATGAGATCCAGGCTCTCCACAGAGGATGGAATAAATTACTTTACCAATACAGTGAAGGTAATATGCTGGAGAAAGAAAATGAAATAGAAGCTAGTTTAATACAAGGCTTGTTAAAGAAAAACAAGAAACCAACAACACAGTTAAGATTTACTTAAAATACAAATCTGTGGTGTGTACTGCATTTAGGCCACTTCTTCATTTCTTTTGTACTGTGAATAATGATCACACTTTAATTTTATTTATGCAGACAGCAGCTTGCACAATTTGAATTCATGCAGCATTCTGTGTGTAGCTCAAGGCCCAGTAGTAACTGTGGTATAGCATATTGATTAGTAATTTGATAAATATACAAAATGGCACACTGAGTTTAAGGTGCTTCATGCAAAATGACCTTGGCTAATTAGCGTGAATAGCTTTGAGGCACTGCTGCCTGAATGGAAGACATTTTTTGAGCCAGAGATTTAAGAGGTTTCATGACTGGATGAGCAAAACTTAAACCAAGGGAAAAGAGCAAACATTAATTTTTATGGAAACTAAGGTGAATTAGATGACCCGATAGAACTTTTTTTCAATTTTCTTACAGGTGCTCTACTGTTCCTCTCAGCATATTGTCTGCTACTTCTTCCAGTCTCATTGTTGAATTTCTTAAATAACTAGGATTTCAGTACTTTCCTCAGAAGAATACATTAGAGTCTAATGGATCAGAAAGTATTTTCTAATATACATCCAAAATTATCCTTTTCTTAATGTCAGCTATTACTTCTTCAGGTACTTACAGTCTGTTGTGCCTCCTGAAATATTTCCTTTCCTTCCTCTGTGCTTATATCCACCTACAATATATAGTTACTCTATTTTACCTTTATTCCTTAGTAATCACTTAAGAAAATTATATGAATTTATCTCCTTTAAGCTCTCTTCAGAAGTTGGTTTCTTCCATTACCAAACAACAGTATTTGCTTTTGTCTTTTCTTCAGCTAATTTGTGCAAATTAGTGACGTGTCATGGTGGTCCAGACTGGAGTACTAATCCAGGCTGAAATAAACCTTGCCATCCATGAGCTCTGATATCCATAGGTAACTTTCACTCACCATTTCAGATCTGGTGTTTCATCCTGTAGCTGCATTTGTTTTCCCTGGTCACACTTTAAACATCCTTTTATCAATACTGTTTTCTTACCAATGAAATTGTTTTTAATCCTGAATTTCACCGTAAGTGCTAGCTCATGTTTCTCTGAGTTCGATCTTCCTTTATTTTCAGTATATGTTCTGAAATGGGTGTTCAGAGATAATTTGGCATAGACCTGAGTGAGCATGACTCAGTGAAATCACCAGAGGCTGCCTTGCTGGAGGAATATATCTTACCCAGCAAGTGGAATAAAGGTGTCTGGGATGGAAGTGAGAATAGTAACTCTGATTTTAACAAAGTCTCTTGTGGTGGAAATAAAATCTGCCTGATGGTTGGCTAGTGAACATGTACAACCTTGTACTTCCCCAAACCAGAGAGACATTGCTGTAGATCGGTGTGGCACTTCCATCATCTAGGGTGGCCAAGAAAGAAGAATTCTAAGAGGTGAAAAATGTTTCCAGTACAGTTAGACAAAAGTTCATTAGTTTTTAATGCTGACTCTGACTTTGTCTAAAACATGTTACTTCTACTCATACTGATTAGTACTAATTATCTCATTCAGGAAGACCTCATGACCTGAGCTAGTCCTGGGTTTTTAGTTCTTGTGCAGTATCATTACATTTCTGCTTCAGCATTTATGTGGTTGAAATTATCAGCACAAACTGTATTTCAATATCTCCAGAAATGATAAACTTCTAAAATGAATTAATACAATATTTCAATGGTTGAGATAAATGTTGGAATATCTCACAGTAATAAGACAAAAAAAAAATTCAATTGTAGCAAGGCATTTTGATTAAGTTTTAATGGAAATATCCAATACAAAAAAATGAAGAAAAATTTTTGAAGTAAAATCCTGCAATATTGTAACAACTGCTGTTCTTCATGACTTTGTCTCATTTTCTTTTTTAACCAATTCTAATACATGCTTTCAAAGTGTTACTATAGAATTTTAAAGACAATGGATACAATGCTAAATAATTATATTCCTTCTGCTCAACTTAGCTTGTTGGCTAGAAGTGACACCCTTTCTTTGTCATCATTCTGCCCTTATTTTTGTTTCTTACAGAAAAATGTCTATTCATTGACTTTCAGAAATTAAGTACTCCATTTTACCACAGTAATGGGCTAAAATTTCTGTGTTACTTTTCTGTTTCTTATTGATTCTCTGCCAATAGCTAGAAATAGGTTTTTCCCCCTCCAAAAAAACCTGTAAGATTTTGACTCTTTGAGGAGACTATTTCATTACTGGGAAAGAAATGGATGGCATAGAGAGATGAACCATCCCTAGTTTGTTTGTTTGTTTTTTCAATACAAGTGAAAACTGAGAGTATAAAAACCACTTAGATAGTCATACTGTCCTACCTATGAAAATTCGTAGATGAGCATTTTGTCACATTCTATACTTGTCATATACTTTATGTATGAATACTGGTAGCCTTTCTCTTCTATGTAGATGGAGACAGAATAAAAATTATGTAGTCTTAGGCAACCTTCTAGCAAAATCTTGGATCTGTGGTTTATGAACATTAGGAACACAGATTCTGTAGGATTTTAATGGAATTAAAATTATATAGGTATTTTTGAAAACCTGCATAACTATGTTACTTTCACTGTAAAAATGGTCAAGAATGAAAGCATTAGTAAAGTTCACTTGGTTGGTGCATTTTAATTCTCTACAGATTGCTTGTTTTGATCTCGTCTTGATTTTCAAGCAAGCTTTTTCCAGTACTTCCTCAGAGATATCTACTTGTAATATCAAAGTTTATTCACTAACTTTGCACATGTTACTTCCAATCTGTTATTACTACCTCTTGCATAACGCAGAATAACACTGATGCTTGAAGAAGTATCTTTCCTATTAGACAGATGGAACAACTCAGAAGTAAGCTTTTTCAATTAATTTACTGTTGTTACATTTCTATCACTTATTTCAGTATTATGAAAACATATTTTGCTCAGTTTTCATATACAGTGGCATGAGTTATTTTGTAACTGATTTAATTTTTAATTACTGGAAGGGTTTATGTTTTATCTTTCCTAGTTTGCTCTGAAAAAGCTGCAAAGTCCCTTCAGGTCATCCCCTATAAACTTATTTACTATTAATGAAACTGATAAATCAGTCCTTAAAATAAAATCTTAACAATTTAATGTTTCTTACAATGAAATATTAAACTACAGAATCCTGCAAAGTGTGTGGTTTAGAATAAATTTCTATTTAACTCATCATACTCATCTTAGAAATTACCTCTTGCCATATTAAAATTTCCTGCAATTAGGAAAAGTTCCTAATTGCTTCTCCTCTGCCCACTGGTAGAGGTGAGTGTATTTGAAAATAGGCCATGATATTTATAAAGCTAGTAATTACTAAAAAAATAATGTGAACAGTAGAGAAATTAAAAGAATAAAGGTTTGCCTATGGGAAAAGTGTCTAAAAATGATCCTATCGTAATTTTCAATTACAGTTTCTACATAAAAATTTGTGATTTTTTTTTTGTCATGTGTTGCTGGCTGAAATCAAGGAAAGCTTCTGTATAAAAGTACTTGAAAAGATACTGTGGTTTCATAGTATTTTTTTTCTGCAGTTTCCTATACTACCATTTGTCTCTTGGAGTAGCCCCTCTTTACCCAGGCTGAGGTTTCCTATGATGTGCTACTAGCTTCTACATTGTTCGGGAATGAGATGTATAGATTTTGACCCAACAGATGATTTGATTTGATAAAATATCTAAAACACAGTGTAATAGCACTGTTAACACTGTTCTAGATTCTGATTCAACTTTCAGTGTCTTTCTTGAGAAAGAGGTTGACATGTTAAAATTTCTATTGATTTTTTTTAAAGAGAAAGCAAGCAGTTAGTGTGAAAAAACAAGGCCCAAACAAACTTCAGTTCTCTTCAGAACATTTACCACAATAGTCATGGTATTCTCATTTTATAGAAATACTTTTGATAATGACGTTCATTTTCAGCAGAAACTGTATAGATAACACTGCACATACTGCCAGTTCAAGTGTATGGGTGTACAAAGGTAAATATTTGAGTTATTTTAGCAAAGTTTGCCCTGTTCAACCTATGGGTTTTGCTTACTAGTAAGTGATACACGAGTTTAAAAAAAAAATCTGAATTCTATAATTATATTTAAGATATTTTAAAGTACTTGCCTATACATACTGTGATTATGAAAATAAAACATATAATCAGAGGACACAGACCCAATATTCATAGATTCATAGAATCATAGAATCAGAATCATCACAGAATCATGGAATGGTTTATGTTTTAAGGGACCTTTAAAGGTCATTTAGTCCAGCCCTCCCTGTTATGGGAGACATAGAGACAAGGACATCTTTCACTAGATCAGAGGAAATCCCCATCCAGCCTGACCTTGAATGCTTTCAATGATGGGGCATCCACAGTTTCTCTAGGCAACCTGTCCCAGTGTCTCAATACCATCATCATAACAAATTTCTTCCTTACATCCAGTCTAACCCTACTCTCAGTCAGTTTAAAACCATCGTCCCTTGTTCGGTCACTACAGGTCTTGGTAAAATGTCTCCATCTTTCTTACAAGCTGCATTTAAGTATGAAAGGCTGCAATAAGGTCTCCCCAGAGCCTTCTCTTTTGCAGGCTGAAAAACTCCTACTCTCAGCCTTTGTTCATAGAAGAGGTGTTTTATCCCTCTGATCATTTTTCATGGTCCTCCCTCAAGACCGCTTCTAACAGGCCCACGTTTGTCTTGCACTGGGGGCCCTAAAACTGGATGCGATACTCTCGGTGTGATCTTACGAGAGCAGAAAAAGAGAATCACCTTCCTTGACCCACCAGAGATGCTTCAGAGAACAACCTTCGTGGAGATGCTTCACAGCATAACAACAGTATGTGACATAGGAGTATGAACCGCTCATCAGCCAGTGCTACAGTGGAGGTAGCCAGAATTTGCCCGTTGCCCCCAAACTCCTGATATCACAAAGCTCTGTATAAGGTCCTTTTAACCTCCTGTTTTCCTCTAAATTCAAGTAGAATTTTCCCCTTTTGGTCTATTCACCTAACTCCCTCTGCACCGTTTGTGATCCTATGTGATTGGTTATTCATATATTTAGGGCTCTAATAATGCAGATTTATGCTTTCTGCTACTGAATATAAATAGTTTTCTCTTTAATTTTTTTAAAAATTGTAATATATGAGGCTTCATAAAACAAACAATTATTAATAAAGAATTAATATAAAAATGCACATAATTCTAATAAAAATTATTCCAAAGGTCACTGAAGAATTTCTGAGTCCTAGATATATTTCCTTATATTTGTTATGATGCATAATGACATCATGGTCCTGAGAAATTCCATCTTTATAAGCTTTTTTAAACAAAATATTTTTCAAGTCTAAGTTATGATTTTAACCTTATTCACATTATTTTGTATCAGAACTTAATAAAAAGATTCTTATCATTTTTGCCATTTTCAGCTACTACTAATATATACCTCATCCTCAGTAGGAGCCATATGCTTGTACACAAGCACATGAGTTTTTTCAGGCAGCATCAGAAAGAACTTAAACTTAACCAGACACATAAGTTAGCTTACTAGTAAGTGAAATAATTCTATTTTGTACATAACTTCCTGAAAATGGAAAATTTGATGTTGCTTCTACTTAATTTAAAAGTCGTGCCATGAGAGGAGCCACAAATTTGTTGGGAAAGGATCTTTTCATTCATCTAAATACTGGTTTAAATGAAGTCAACAAAATAAGATAATTTGTGTTTATGGTCAGAAAAAGCCAGCATTTCTCAATAATAAGAGATCAAAGAAGAATATTGCTGTTTTGAGAAATGTAGCAAAATAGCTGTTTCTGCTGTTCAGAAAGAGAAAGTGTTATTTTGGTAAATGTCAAGAAAGATAGCTCTTCAGAGTCTGAGAAGGCAGTAAATGAGCTTCAAATTGGAAAGTTCAGCTTAATATCTCCGCTAGTAGTTAAAGGTTAATAATATGGAATGGCCATACACAATACTTAACTGTTTTTACAAGTATTTTGTGCTACGAAGAGAGTGCAAATAACTTATAGTATACTTCAGTTAGGCTAGTATTCACCAAAAGATTTACTGCTACATATATGAGAGAATGTGTGGAAATGTCTATTGGTCAGGTGCTACAGTATGAAATGTATTGAGCAGCAATCAAGCTTAAATAGCACTTGTTATCAAAGCTGTACTCCTAGCATTTGTGATGATGTCCTGCAGAAGATCTGTTCACTTTTTCTGAGAAGAAGGCTGGCCAAATAAGCTGTCCCTATTCTGGCATTCGTGCCATGTGGCAATGATGTGACCAACCTGTGAGCAGGCAGCACGCCATCCCAACAGATGGGCATGAATGCAACCAGCCAAAGATATTTTCATTCTATGCGCAGCAGATGTACATGCCTATTAAAAGTGTTGCTCCCAGCTGCGAGAGTCAAAACAGCAGTTTGCCTTGACCCTCTTTTTGAGTGTTGGTAATATGGCACCACTAAACGTAGCTCTGAACTTGAGTGACATGGAGTATCAGGAAATATTGGGAGGAGAGGGCAGGGAGTTCAAGGTAGTCTCCTATACCATCACTATTTAATTCTTCAGGAATTTTAATTTTTTTGATAGACATTATGTCAATAACACTTGACACAGAAGCAGCAATAGAGCCAAGAGCATGCCCTCTATGGCTAACTTTGTCTAATATGCAAACTATACCCACAGAGCCTGTAAAAGCTGGGTTTGCAGCACAGCACTGACAACAATGTTTCCCTTCTGGGTGAAAATTAATTGCAGTCATTTCTTTAACGATCAAAGCCCACAGAGGACAGCAAAGCATGCTCTATTGCTGTGTAAGTAACAGAACATTTCAATCCTGTTATTAACTGTGTTCTTTTAACTAGAGTAATAGATCAATAGAAATACAAGCGGTTCTTCTCAGAATCATTTTTACTTAACCATAAGGACAAGATACAGTTTAGTGGCTTTCAGAGGGTATTGGGTACACCTAAATTTTTAGCTATCTGGAAAGGAAATCCAAACAGTTAAGAAACACTGTTTCAGACGGTTTCAGATGGTCATATTCCAACAAGCCCACCCCTTTTCAACTTTTTTTTGTGTTTAAAAGACTTAGATTAGTGCTGTTGTGAAGTTGCTTTGAAAGAATTTGGTGGCAAGTGGGATGAAATGAGACTATGTCTAAATTGTGATACTCTATACCAATGAACCTCTGTCTTTATGCCTGGGGGAACAGTATTTCGGGGAGCAGGGCAGAGTCATCATGTCTTGCCATTTAGATGCAGCCTACAGTGTTGTGTTGTCAGAATATTTAGTACATTGTCATCTTCTTTTCAGAACTTGTGCAAAAAAAGGGAAGAATTTCAGTCCTTTCAAAATGCCGTATTACCCAGTCTGGAAACAAACAGTCTTTAGAAATTTTCCTTCTAGCAGAGTTTTAGTTTCTGATCTTCAATTACTGCTGAATCAAAAATTTGTAACCTGGCTCAAACCTAGTACACATTTGTGAATCAGCACATAAAACATACACTCTGCATCTCTGGGAGGTCCTTGCTCCCCAGGATAGTGCCCTCCCCCTGTATGTCTAAATAAGTTCCATAAGAACACTAAACCGGTCCAATTTACCAAATTCCTGTCATTTTGTAAAAAGCGAGAACCTCAGTTTAATGTGGTTAGTTATACCTTGTTTAATCCGTAAGAGTTATAGTTTCTAAAACTGATAATAGCTACTGTCCCCACACAGTCTTTGCATAACCCATCTTGCATTGTGTCAAACCATATAGAGGAATTTTCTGGTAGCAAAAACTGAAAGAGATTTACTTGCACGAAAGCGATGAGGGATTAGGACACAATAATGAATTCAGCTTTTTATTTCTAAGTGGTCTTTAAAGCCTACATTTACAACATTTTCCCCTCTTCCATAATGATTAAGTTCAGTTCTTACATCTTGTCCAGATACGATCTGACAGAAAACTGTCTGTGGCGAAACCTCTCTATGCAGCCTAAAAGCCCAATCTATGCAGCACAAAAAAAGAAAATGTCTTTATCTGCTGCATCCTATTTCTCAATGTTTCAGATAATTTCCAGGATTGTTAGACATTTACTCTGCATAGAAACAGATGCGTAGCTAATTTCAAGTAAAATCCATGTCTGATCTTTATTATTTCTTCCTATTTGGAGACCGAGGATGTAAAAAATCAAGTGCTTGCCCACATATTAATGAGTTATAAAGCTCCAGATACAATTACTTGTTTCAGATTCATTTCTGCGCATGTGTTATTTCCATCCCCCATCAATGCGTTATTTATCTTGTTTGCTTGTGTGGTTATGTTTTGAACTAGATATTTGTGACATTCCAAGAGTAGGATAAAGGAAATATTCCATCTATTTTAAAGAGATGTAAATGAATTAAGAAAAGAGGCTCATTGTGCAAGGAGTCTAGCAGCAACGAGAAAGGGTTCTTGTCTTAGTCCATTATAGGGTTTTGAAATATTCCTCTCATTTTCAGCCTGCTTTGTTAAGGGAGTAAACTAACTGGTTGTATTATCTCTGTATATACATGTGTAGGCTTGTGTCTACTTCTTATCTTTAATAAAGATTTTAGCCTTATGTACAGTTTCAGACAAATACATCAAGTACCTGAAAAGATAGTGAGTTTCTATATATTTTGTGAGAATAAGTGGCTAAATAGAAGATACTTAGTAATGCCCTTGTGAGGATGTGAATACAATGGGGTAAATTCTTTTGTTATCAAGTACAAAAAAATCCACACAGAAGCACTGCTGAGCCACAAATCCATTGGGAAAAAGGCTTCATAAAGTACCACTGTTCTCAGAACTCGTAGTTTAACATTTTATGGTTCCTGTCTGAGAGCAGGTCCGCACGCAGGCTGTCAAGGTATGAAGTCAATACATACAAACTAAATTGCATTGAAGTCTGGAAACACTCATGAGGAACAAATAGCCTTACTTCAAAGCAGCTTAATCTTTTCACTCTCATATGTAGACAAGCCTTGTATCTGCTCTCATTGGATACTTGTGGAATTGTCTGTGGCTACTCTGAGTTACCATATCTAGAGATATGTTCAGAGAATGTGTTGGCGGATGAGAAAACTTTTAAAATAATAATGAAAGAGAAGTGATTCCTGCTTCAGAGCAACAGAGACAAGAGCTACCTGAAACAATCATTAAGTGATTCATATTGTAGAAATAGCAGTCCTGAGAAAAGTGAGATTGAAATTTAATACAATAATTACTTAAAAAAGTAATAATAGAAATTGTTACGCAGCTTGAGAATTCTATACATGTTATTAGGTAACAGGTAAAGCCTTGAAATTGTTCTGCCAGTAGACAGAAGACTACTACTGCTTTCTATTTGTATTTGTACTTAAAAAAATGAAAGAAATAAATCAAACTGTTTATTTCAGAATGTGATTTTTTTCAGTGTGTTTATTTTCAGAGTGTGTAGCACCAAGTAACATAAGATTATCTTGTGGTATTCATAAACAGATGCCATTTTTATTAATACCCTAGCTGAAGTCACAAATTCTTTCATAGAAGTAAAAATAGCTAAATAATAATTTGTACTGATTGAGAAAATGTGTTGCCAGAACAATAGGTTTGTGATTCAATTTTATCACCAAAAAAAAAAAAAAATCGATTTTTCTTGGAATGTTCTGAGTTTGAATTGGAAAATGTAAAAGGACATATTTTTGTTTTATATGTAGTTTTTAATAGAAAATTTTCACGTGTCATTTCTTTTTTTCAACAAATATTGATATTTTCCCTTAGGAAAAGGAAATGAAAAAAAAATCAACCGACCAACACCCCCCCCCCAAAAAAAACCCACCCCAAACAACAAAACAAGCCAAAACCAACTCAGATTCCTTTCTAAACTGAACTGTTATCAGCAGGAGTAAAATAGCTAACATGATTTTTTATAATCTTTCACTATACATTTTTTTTAAACTTTCTGAAGACACTTTGAACTTTCATGATCAATTTATACACTTTGGGTGTCACACTTTTAGACTTCTATATCATCAGATTTGCTTGGGGAAAAACTGCAATGTGAGATGTGCACAGAGAACTAGTTTTAGCTATTTATAGCCAAATGGAAAACATTGGTTCGTAGCAACAACTGCCTGGTCTTCTAGATAGTAACATAATTAAAATACCACTTCTCAGATCCATTAGATCCCTGTAAATGATTTGGCTGCTTGCCAAGAAAGAACACTTGAGAAAGAAAGCATGAGCTAAGAAAGTTATAAATGCAAGGTTATGATTTAGTTTTGAAGCTAAGCTGAAGTATATTTATCCTGGAAACATTGTTTCGCATGTTTATTTCCTTGCTATTTATGTTTCAGATGTTTCTTTTGGACCTTCCATCGCATATATGACAGCAAAGACTTAATTGCTTAAAAGCAGGCAGGAACTGGGAAAAACTGTCTTTTGTTCTTGCATCAGTTGAGAAAACTTCAGCAGTGTGCAGTTTGGGAAAAGGCCATACCCCAAACATATTGCTGGTTTTCCAATAAGGGAGATGGCAGGTCTAGTAGCCATAGCTTTTCAAGGATCTCAGAAATAAACTTTCAGCAGTATATTTCTATGTGGGAACTCAATAAAGGACAATTGGATATTATTGACAGTAACAGTGATGTTTTAGTGGGAACTCTGGGTCAAACAAAAAGCTACAATCCAAATAGCAGACTGCATTTTCCTAATGTATAGCATTGTTGTGGTTTAACTTGAGCTAGCAATATAACCATGATGGCCACTTGCTCACTCCCCTCTTCCCTCCCCACCCCCAAAAATAGCGGACACAATCAAAAGAGAAGGAAACTTGTGGATTGAGATAAACACAGTTTAATAAAATAAGAAAATAACACTAATATACTACTAGTAATAATTTTACATGTAAAAATGGAAATAGAATATAAAATAAAAGATACTCAATGCAATTCCTCACAAACTCCATCTGCACCAAGCAGCCAGTCCCAGGAAGCAGCACGCTGGTCCCCAGCATCTGATCCCAGAGAGAGAAGAGAGGAAAAGGCAGAAAGGCCTAGAGACCTCTGCAAAATGGCAGCGTGGCAAAAGGTCAAACTAAAATAAGTCCCGAACAGAACTTGCTTGAACAGGTCTGTCCTGACTCTGATGAAAACCTGAACCTAGCTGGAAGATCCAGACTCTCCTTAAATACAATGCATGATCCTAATGGCATGGAAAATTCTTATTGATCGGTCTGAGTGCCAGTCGAGATCTGCTCCATCTGTGCTCCCCTTCCTGGCTGCCTCACACCTGTGGGTAGAGCTCAGAGGCCTTGGCTCCCAGACAACAGCAATTAAAAATATTAACTCTGTCACGGGATGTTATCTTCCTGTTTTCAAACTGAATCTAAACAAAGACTGTGCTAGCTATGAAGAAGAAAGGCTTCTGACTGCATGAAGAAAATTAACTTGTTTTCAGTCAAACCAGCACAGGCATATTTCAGATGGCTTCTGAACACTTTGCATGTAGACTTTGCTGAACATGTCTGAATGTCAAACTTGTTCATTTTGTAAATACTAAAATAAAACTTTTAGATTTCAAGTTAAAATATCAAGTTTTCTCTCTGAACAAAATAGTATTACATAAATTTGCCTTTTAAGATCCAAATGGGTATTTTTTAGTTACTACAACTTTGAGCTCCTAAATTTTAGGCAGCTCCTAAGGTAACTGTGGCTTTTTTCTAGCTCTGAAGAAAGTTACTAACTTTCTGGTTCAGTGTTTGATTTGCAAAGAGAACGTGGTTGAAGTGATGATGCATTTGCATTTTCCAGCAATACATGATGCACTTTCTGTCAAAAGCAATAATTTATTACAGCTTATGTGATAGATAGTATACAAATCAAATCAGTTATTGAGAGCTCTATGCTATTTATTTTCAATCAGATAAAGAGGAATTTACTGCTCCTAGAAAAAAACCCAAAAAGACCCCTCACCCCCAAACAAAACAAAACAAAACAAAACAAAACAAAACAAAACCAAACCAAAACCGATTAAGTCATTCACACAACATTTTGGACGGAACATTTACACTATAATGCATCCCTAGAATACTGTTCCAGGGATACATTATAGTCATACGATCATAGAGTGATTACAAATGCATAATAGAGTGTTTGCAAGGTATACATCTAAAAAGACCTCTTATCTATGCAATTTGACTTCCATCCACTGGAACGATTCTGTTAATTTGATACTGGTGTGGAAGGTAATGCAACTAGAAGAATAAACCATTTCTACGGTACGGGACAGTTCAGTATTCTGAAAGCTCTTTCATTATATAGTTTATATTATGGAGGCGAGGGACAATCTGTGTATGATTTAGCCTGAGAGTGATGCACACCGTCACAATAAATGGTGAAAATGTCTGTAGGTGTGTGTGTGCATGCGTATTGGTACTTCTGTTTGCCCTTTTATTAAAGCAGTGAAGCACAGCAAGTTGTGAGAGAACAAAATTAAAGTACAGGAAAAATGTATGAAGTTCTTTTCCTCTCCTTTGATTTTTATATCTTTCTCTTGTTGTTCACTAATGGAAAATATAAATTTTGATATTCAGTTCTCATCCTGAGATTTCTGTGAAATACCAAGACTAATTTCAAGCTGTGAGAAAGAGGTTGTAAGATTGCCCCAACGGTTAATGAGTTTCTGAAGAGGTATGCTTGAGATCTACTATGTTTTAAGGAGATCAGAAGAAGAGCTGGCAAGCTCAAAAGTTGATGTGATTTTGTTTCCCCAGCTGATGTAATTAACCTTGTAGAACTTCCTCAGTCTATAAACTTTTTCTGATTTCTATTTGTTGACTATTATCTCTAAAATGATACTGCTATTAGAAGTATTAAATTCTATTCCTACAGTGTGACTTGAGAATGGAAGCAAGTACCAGTAATACTCCTACACTTGGCACCAGCATAATTTCCATAATTTGTTCATGGCTCTTTGTGGAAATCCTTGAATTGTATGAACTGCACGCACTATGTACTAATGAGGGGGTGGGTGGATGAAATCTGCTCTTAGCCAAATATATTTCATTATAGTGTAAACTCAGATATAATTGGAAGCATACGAAAGGAAATGAAAGACAAGGGTATCTTATGGCTATGGCTTTCAGTTCTAGAGAGAAGCAATAATGTTTGCAACTTGAATATTTACTGTAAATTGCGCAGGAGAAAGTGTTTAGGACGTCTCTGATTGTTGCTATGCAGAGTCTTCATATCTAGGGCTTTAATCATGTAAATCCTTGCATTATCTCTAATAGCTGGGTTTTTTTTCTTTGCACTCCAGCACAAATGTGAATAAGTATTGTCTGTTAGCACACATTAAATCAGGCACCTGCATCCTGAGCAGAAGCATCAAGGCTATTGTGTATTCATTACTTATTCTTAACAATGCATGAAAAAAATAACACTATGGACAAACAAAAGAGGTGTAGATGCAAATTATTACATGTCAAAAATGGTAGCATGAGGACAGATGTATGACTTGTATGAACTGGTGCAGGTCGATTAAAGTAAGTGCAGTTACCTTGATTAGCCTGTCCTGATATCTGACCAAAGACTTTGACAAGCTCTCATCATTGTAGGGGCAGTTTCCTTTCCATTACCTTTTTTGACCTCCTTCTCACTTTTTTACCTTGGTTTAGTATGCATAGTGTGAAGTCTCTAAATTATCTAAATAGGCTTATAAGACTTTCTTAACAAACCACAAATTAGGTAATTTGTTGCTGACTCTTAATATAATTTTGGCAGAGAGGAGGTTAGTGTTCCTACTAGTTTAAGTGTTCCCAGACAAATGTGTAAGAATGTATGATGTAGCATATGTGCCATGTGTGAAACATCCCAAGCCTGTCAGACACGCTTTACATCTGCATAATCTGTAGCACTGATCAGCCAGTGCATATATGGACATGTCTAGAACATATAGAAACCTAGAGAAAAGCCCACTGCCTTTTTTCTATTTCTATATATATGTGTATATATATATATTATGGAAATCTGCAGTTATACATAACAGTCTTTTTGCTGGGTTAATGTTTATAATTTCATATCATATTGCTGAACAATGCTAACAATGATAAATGTTACCATCATGTCTATATGATTTTGATGGAATTTACAGCTGTATTTTATATGATTTCAAGGTTTCTTTGCATTTACCTAAAGGCTACAGATTATCCTGATGTCCTTTCCTCAGTAAAAAAAAAAAAAAAAAAAAATTACTGAGGTAAAAACTTGTCCATGGTAAGCCTTGTGTATTTCCAGGGAAACAGGTGAAGGGCTACTGAATCTACTGATTTAATATTCCGTTTTCAAAAGAAGTTTCTCTCCTGACCTCCTCTAAGGAATAATGCAACACTCCTAGCGAAGCAAAATTATAGACTTTGCCTGTAGGAAATATTAACTTTTGGTTCTTGTAATCCATATCAAAAATGCTAGTAGTCTAATCCAGACCATCTTACTATTTAGACTAGTAAGGGATAAAGACCTCAGAAGGAAGTATCCACAAGTATTGTTCTATTTTGTTTAGTTAATACCCAGGACAATGTGCCAGATACAAATGCAAAAAAGCTTGAGCCCTAGTGATAACAACTATCTGTCTGGGATTAATATAATTTGGGGATGTGCTAAACTTCCTCTGAAACAAGGAAGATCACCTCAAATGTCTCTTAACTGGTGGCAGAGTTTCAACATCATGTTTTTGGGAGGCCTCACATAACAGACTGCTTCTGGTTTGTCCTCCCAGCAGAGGAGCATGCCTGGAGCACAGAAATTGGTTTGCTTGAATAACTGTCTCTTTTGCATTTTGTACTTTGACATGCCTAACAGGAATCTCTTACAGGTCAGAGGGGACTGACTTCTGCTGAGAGAAAGAAGCGAACACTGCATAATGGACAAAGACAAGTTAATTGAGCCCATTTTCTGAGTCACTTGTCTGTCTTCAGCTTACCCCACTTCATGACTGGGACATTTCCCATAAATACAAAATATGCCTTGCTTAATCAGTATAGGTCAAGTCTGTAAAAGTAGCTGTGAACTGCTGGTTGCTTGTGAAAAGATTAGGTGGCCAAGGTTTGGGACGTGGGATGTAAAGTAGACTGTAATTAGACTAAATTAGATAGTTCAGATTTGTGCAGCCCATGACTGGGCTTAAATCTACTTTGTCGTTATTGTTCTCTTAATTTTCTAGTGCACTGCACAGATATGTTAATTTAGTACTCATACTGAATGTAAGGTCACAGTGTCTCACTTTTGTCTGTACTTGATTGCTTATCACCTTTTCAGACTGCCATTTCTATTTGCCATGTGTATTTGATGATTTGCCCTCAGTAAGTCCCTCCGCAAGAATACTGATCATGTTTTCTTTTTTCTCTAACAGCTGCTCAGTAATTTCACATGACATAATGTAAATGTATTCATGAAGTAAAGTAAGTCCCTCTCAGCTCACGCTGATTGTGCTTGTGGAGGTGTTCGCCAGTCTGTTGAACACATTCAGCAGTTATCATTTTCCTAAACAGGCTGAATGCAAACAGAAAACCGTACAATGAAAGTTTTAACCATTTTGTCTGTTTCTGAATCTCTCTCTCTCTGACACACAAGACACATGTTCATTCCAATGGAAGATGGGACTAAATCCCCTGTATTATGCGGAAATTTCAAGAGATGATATTACAAAACATCCATTTATGTTTCAGACTGGTACACTGCTCCTCCCTGGCCATCATTGTCAGTGTGCAGTCAGAAATAGAGTACAAATGCAGATCTGAGACTTAGTTAGAGTGATTTTTTTTTTCCCATAAAATACTCTGTAAAAGCCTTTGTGTTATGTTCAGTTCTTACGTTAGAAAACAAAACTGATGATTTAGATTTTTAAAATATACTTTATTTTTATACCTTGTAAAATTACAAGTGAGAGGGAATGCCAGATGGACCATTTGGCTTAAAGTTCTAACAAAAATGGAAGCAAAGATGACAATAATCAGGAAAATGTCATTGCATCAGTGAAAGTTCCAACAGCAGGTTGGTTTAAAAGCAGCAGGTTTGCAAGCATTCCAAATCAGCAGGAATTAACAATTTCAGCTACAAAAGACACAGATTAATTCTCTAAAACTTTGTTCAACAAAGGCTATCTCTATGTGGCTCATGTTTAATTTCTTCAGTTGACAATTTTCTGCTTTGCATTAAATAGTTACAAGATTTATTGGACTAGAGAGACAGAATCTGTAATTGTTCATGACTAACATAACAGCACAGTGATTAGGGTACTTACCTAGGAGGAAGGGTACCCCTGTTTTTATTCATTTAATTATCCTTTATCACTGGAGGATTTTTAAGTTGCAACCCTGAGGATTTTGTCTTGAGTATGACATACATTAAGAGTATGTCATGTAGATGTCATGTCATGTCATTAAGAGTAATGTTTTTATGAGAAATGTTTTTATGAGACTAGACTTCCCTCATGCAATCTGTAGATGACATCACATTGGAAAGCGTTGTAAACACTTTGGAGGAAAGGCTTAAAATTAAAAAAATAAATTGATTAAATTATAAATGGTCCAGAATCCAGCATGTTAAACTTGATTGTGACAAGTACAAATCATACATGTAGGAAAGAGAAATTAAATTCACTGATACAAAATAAAAGGTAGATGGATATGTAGCTATGCAGATTGAAAGATCCATAGACTTCAGGACACTTAAATACAGATTAATAGTGTGACGCTCATAAAGGAGCATGGGTGGGAGGGCTGTAGAAGCAAATTTCTCTTTGTTGTGTGTGAAAAAATGTGACACTCTTAAAGCAGTCAATGTTGTTATTCTTTGCACTTGGGAGGCCATTTTTAGAACAAATAATTTTCAGAGGTCGTGGTATGATCATAAAAGAGTATGCTCATAAAAGTCTCTTCTGACACTTAGGGCTAGACTGGACAGTTGGTAGAAATGCCTTCAGATGCTATATACAACAAAAGAAAAATTCTGCCTTCCTCAGAGAAACTCATGGAACTCCTTTATTTGTGTATGAAATATTCTCATCAATAAAAATCTCCTTCCAAGGCCAAATACACTTTTAGAAAAATATGTCTCAGACTGCCAAATGTTGAAGTATGGAACATAAATATTTAACCTAAGCCTCAAATTTTGGGGAAAAAGATGCAGAACACTCGGTATCCGAGAAATGCCACCTCTAACAGCCATCAGTCTTTCTATAACTTCAATATAATGATTTTTCATTTTAAATTTACATAATTGACAGCAATAAAAATGAGTTGATTTGTGTGCAATGTTGGTGTTAGAACCAAATCAGTGTGTCTTTTAAAAAAAGGACTGTTTGCAAGAAAAACATTCCATGTTGCTGGGTGAAACAGAAAGTGATATGTCTGGCTGTTCTTTCTCTCTTGTATGTATCTTATATATTTTAAATTAAGCTAGGCAATCTATATATGTTCCTTTTTGCTTACTCTGTAATGTTTATATCCTAAGTTTGTCTTTCATGCTCAAGTTATACACTTGCAGTGTATGTCCAATACATTCTTGACCATTTATTTACTTTTTTCCTACATTGCTAATCCATGGTATGTATTTGTTTGCCACAATGTGATTGTAGTATAATCTTCTCTGCATGTATGTCAAATACATTCTTGACCGTTTATTTACTATTTTCCTACATCGCTAATCCATGGTATGTATTTGTATTTGTTTGCCACAGGGTGATTGTAGTATGATTTTTTCTGCCAAGCTTCTAAAACAAATGTTTGAAAATAACTTTATGACTCATTTTGCCAAGGTTTACTTCAAAGTTCATTCTAGCAACTTCCCACAGGAAATACATTTTTTTAAAAGAAGAGAATGTGTATCCAGGTCACTTTTATGCCACATCCGGTGAGTATCACTGACATTATTTAAAATGCTATCTATTTAGTTAATAACAATAGTGAAAGAATTAGATAGGACATTGCAAGGAGAAAACAGATATTCCCACAAATGTGCCTGAAATTAGAATAAAAACATCACTGAAAGATCTTCAGATACTTAGCATGATCAAGCTGTTATGTTCACACTTTCTGTATATTTCACAGAATCACAGAATATTAGGGATTGGAAGGGACCTCGAAAGTTCATCTAGTCCAATCCCCCTGCCGGAGCAGGAACACCTCAATGAGGTTACACAGGAAGGCGTCCAGGTGGGTTTTGAATGTCTCCAGAGAAGGAGACTCCACAACCTCCCTGGGCAGCCTGTTCCAGTGTTCCGTCACCTTCACCGTGAAGAAGTTTCTTCTCATATTTAAGTGGAACCTCCTGTGTTCCAGTTTGTACCCATTGCCCCTTGTCCTATCATTGGTTGTCACCAAGAAGAGCCTGGCTCCATCCTCGTGACACTCACCCTTTACATATTTATAAACATTAATGAGGCCACCCCTCAGTCTCCTCTTCTCCAAGCTAAAGAGACCCAGCTCCCTCAGCCTTTCCTCATAAGGGAGATGCTCCACTCCCTTAATCATCTTCATGGCTCTGCGCTGGAGTCTCTCCAGCAGTTCCCTGTCCTTCTTGAACTGAAGGGCCCAGAGCTGGACACAATATTCCAGATGCGGTCTCACCAGGGCAGAGTAAGAGGGGGAGGAGAACCTCTCTCGACCTCCTAACCACATCCCTTCTAATACACCCCAGGATGCCATTGGCCTTCTTGGCCACAAGGGCACAGTGCTGGCTCATGGTCATCCTGCTGCCCACCGGAACGCCCAGGTCCCTTTCCCCTACACTGCTCTCTAATAGGTCATTCCCCAACCTATACTGGAACCTGGGGTTGTTCCTGCCCAGATGCAAGACTCTACATTTTCCCTTGTTATATTTAATTAAATTTTTCCCTGTCCAACTCTCCAGCCAGTCCAGGTCTTGCTGGATGGCAGCACAGCGTTCTGGCATGTCAGCCACTCCTCCCAGTTTTGTGTCATCATCAAACTTGCTGATAGTACACTCTATTCCCTCATCCAAGTCGTTGATGAATATATTGAATAGCACTGGTCCCAGTACTGACCCTTGAGGGACTCCACTAGATACAGGCCTCCAACCAGACTCTGCTCCATTGACCACCACTCTCTGGCTTCTTTCCTTCAGCCAGTTCGCAGTCCACCTCACTACCCGATTGTCCAGACCATATTTCCTCAGTTTAGCTGTGAGGAAGCTGTGGGAGACTGTGTCAAATGCTTTACTAAAATCAAGATAGACCACATCCATTGCTTTGCCATTATCTATCCACCTGGTTATGTCCTCATAAAAGGCTATGAGGTTGGTCAAGCACGACTTCCACTTGGTGAAGCCATGTTGACTGCCCCTAATGACCCTCTTATCCTTGAAATGCCTTGAGATGGCACCAAGGATAAGTTGTTTCATCACCTTTCCAGGGGTGGAGGTGAGGCTGACCAGTCTGTAGCTACCCGGGTCCTCTTTCTTGCCCTTTTGGAAGACCGGAGTGACATTTGCTTTCCTCCAGTCCTCAGGCACCTCTCCCGTTTCCCAAGACTTAGCAAAGATGATGGAGAGTGGCCTAGCAATGGCTTCAGCCAGGTCCCTCAGCACCTGTGGGTGCATCCCATCTGGACTCATGGATTTATGGATATCCAGATTGCTTAATTGGTCCCTAAACCAGTTCTCATTAACCAAGGCAGACTCCTCCATTGTCCTGACTTCCATATTTCTCACATGTGGAAAAAAATCTGAAGTATTTTTCGCATATGATGGCTAAACTGGCTTTTAGAACAAATGTCCTGAACTAGTAGCTCTTCAGTTAATTAAAAACACTAGAATAGATTTTACAAATTAACTTTAAAGAGATGCAGATTTCTTCAAGCCCAGAATATTTTGGAAATTAATATTTCAAGATCAGATCTAACAGGCACTTAAATGTTAGATAACACTAATCCAAAATTTTCAAAATGGATTCTTCATTACAGAGTTAAGTTTCTAAAGTTTTCCACAGATACCTAAATTTTTCAGAAATAAATGTAAGAACTGGTGATGCCCTGATCAGGTAAGCAGATATTGAGTATGTACTGCCCAACTTAGAGCCTAATAGCTATGAATATAAGTGAGGGGAGCTGATTTCCATGTTCCCAGGCCTGTTTATACATTTTACATGAAGAAGTTGTTCAATAAAATGTTGAAGCAACTGGAAGAAAACAGAACCCACCTCTCCTGTTTCTGTTCATCTGTATAAGACCCTTTAAGCAGAGTCACAACTGTTCTTGTGGGTTCAGGGAATCTATGAGCTCTTCTGCAGACTAGAAAACCTTGAACAGCTTCATTAGAAAACATGAAGACTTCCTGATTCTAGCCAAACTAGGATACCATGATGGCTCTGGCATTCTTGTGGAAGATGTGGGTTTGCATGTTTCCAATAACAGCATGCGAAAAGAAGATATCTCTGCTACTGGAAGGAGAAAGGGGATGTGGATTGTCCTTTATTCAGATTAAAAATGACCATGTAAGATTTATTAAGTCAAGGAAATGTGTTATCTACCTTTTAAAATTCATATTACAACATAACTATTACTTCTGCCTTTTTTTTTTTTAAGGCATCTATCTTTTCTTTGTGCCTCTTGTAGCCAGCCTTTCATGAAATGTCATAGGAGTATGCAAATGACTAGTGGAAACATTTTATTATTAATTTCTAATGCTCAGGGTTTTTTATGCCATGCTTCAACTACATCTAATGAAAACTCATTGTAGGTGAAAAAAGCTGTTTGTGTATTAATTACAAGCTAGTTTTAGTTTTATTTTATACTCCAATGAAGTATTTTTAAAGAGAAATTTATATGTTGGATCCATATATTCACTGAGGTGATTGGTTTGTAAGGTGTGACTGAAAAAGCCCACAAATATGCACTATATCATTTGTTGAGTGCACACAATATTGGAGTCAGGCAGGAGATCGATTATGTTACATTGTAGGTTGTCTCAGAATGACTGCAGTTACTAAATATCAGACTGTTTGTATGTGAATGTGCCCCCCACTGCACACTGAACAGGTTCTTTATGCTAGGTTTGGTAAAACAGACCTGCACTTGTTGAGCTATTTGAGTAATAGTGTCATTAGTTTGCAAAGCAATATCAGGAAGTTTATCTTCTTCAATATGTTTAAACTGAGTTTTCTTTTAATTGAAATATAATCTTAGCCAAATGTCCTAGGTTACTAAATTGAAAGGTGGTGGTGAAATTCTTGATTAAAAGCATACATTGCAAAATTAGTGACCATATCTTCTCCTGCAGTTTCACTCTTGGAAGCTATGTAGTCTCAACTTAAAAATGAGATAAGGAGCCTTTATTGTCTTTCTGTTTTTCTTTCCTTAATATTATCACAGAACATATACACACAAATCACTTTGGGAGCAATGCCATTTAAATGATGAGCTGGTTCTGAGATGGATAAAATAATGGATAGAAAGTCACATTCACTAAGTGACAGTTGAATGTAGATCTTCTGTAAGCTAAAACAAGAGGGTTGGGAAGGGGATGTGAAGTCTTAGAGCAGCCTTGGCTATGGTGGCCATGAGATGGTGGAATTCAGGATCCTGAGCGGAAGAAATAAGATAAATGACAGGATCACAGCCCTGGACATTATGGGAACAGACTTTGGCCTGTTAAAGGACTTGCTTGAGAGCCATAGGAAATGGTCCTGGAGAGAAGATGGTCCAGGAGAGCTGGTGATTTTCAAGGTTTACTTTTTCTGAGCTCAAGAATAATCCTTTCCTATGTGTAGTAAGTCAAGCAAAGGTGTCAGGAAGCCTGCATGGTTGAGCAAGGAGCTCCTGACAAAACTCAGACATAAAAATGAAGCCTGTAAGCAGTGGAAGTAGACTTAGGTGACCCAGGACAAATGTGTGTCTGAATGTACGAGGATGAGGTTAGGAAAGCCAAAGCCTAACTGGAATTGAGACTGGGAAGGAATATGAAAGGCAGCTAAAAGGTAAAAGAAGACTAGAAAAATGTGAATATGCTGCCAAAGAAGGCGAGGGTCCTAGTGACAAAAGACATGGAAAATGTCAAGGTACTCTTCTGGAGATCAGGGGGACTACATACTGGGAAGCCTCACCTGGATCCCTAGGAAGGTTATGGAGCAAAGAATTTTAGAAAACATTTCCAAACACAAAGGCAAGAAGGTGATTTGGAGCAGTCAGCTTAGATTTAGGAAGGGGATATGAGGCTTGACCAACTTGATAGCTTCCTACAATGAGGTCACTGTCTTGAGGAAGCAGTGAATGTTGTGTGTCTTCAGCAAGGCTTTCAATACTGTCTCCCATAACACTCTCATTAACAAACTGATGAAGTACAACCTAGGTAAGTGGACAATGAACCAGACTGAAAACTGGCTGAACTGCTGGGAGATCAGTGGCACAATTTGGACTCCAGTTGTGTACCGTAGGGGAATATACTCCTCCCCAAGGGAGGAGTAGCTGATACACCACTTGATTGTGCTGCCATTCAGAGAGACTTGATAGACTGAAGAATTGAGCTGACGGGAACCTTATGAAGTTCAACAAAGCAAAAATCTCGAAGTCCTGCACCTGGAGAGGAACAATCCCATGCAATAATACAAGGTGGTGGCTGACAGTCTGGAAAGCAGTTTTGCAGAAAAGGACCTGGGTGTTCTCTGGAACAAAGAGTTGACCATGAGCCAGAAATGCAGCCTTGCAGCAAAAAAGGTCAACTAGGTCAGCTAGGCTGCATTAAGAAGATCATTACCAGAAGGTGATTTTTCCCTTCTACTCAGGACTGGTGAGATCACACATGAAAAGCTGTGTTGAATTCCAGACTCTGCAGTACAAGAGACATGGACATACTGAAGAAAGTTCAGTGAAGAGTCACTGAGAGGATTAGGGGCCTGGAGCATCCGTGAAACAAAGAGAAGCTGAGAGGGATGAGGCTATATAGCCTGGAGAGAGAAGAGAAGGATCAAGGTGGGTCTTATTGATGTGTATAAATACCTAAAAGGAAGGAGTAAAGACGACAGACTCAGACTCTTACTGGTGCTGATGGACAGGGCAAGAAGCAATAGAAACACACTGACATATGGAAAATTCCTTTCAAATCTAAGAAACAACTTTTTAACTCTGAGTGTGGGCAAACATTGGAACAGGTTGATGAGAGAGGTGGTGGAGTCTCCATCTCTGGAGACAGTTGAAAACTGACTGGACTTGGTCCTGAGCAACCAGCTTTAGTTAACTCTGCTATGAGCAGGGAAGTAAGACTAGATGATATCCAGAGGTGTCTTCCAACCTCTGATTCTGTGGAAAGGATTAAGACCACAATTTATTTACTGATCATAAAAAGAATCTGATGTAAGGAACATCATTCATCTTGGCCTGTATAGCTTTTTTTTTATTGGATACCAAGGGAAAGTCAAAATTCACCATCTTTTCCTGTTCAGTTGAACTGAATTTTCCTTGTCTCTATTAACAGCAATTAATGGTGTGAGGCATTATGAAGAACTTGGGTTTTCCGTCATTTGTCTTTCTTTTCACACATTGCACAGGTTATGTCAGTGCAGACTGTCTGAGAGAAAATCGAAGACAAGTACTCTCCAGATACATGGATAGCTGCAAAAGCCGACTTCACTGCTATAGGAAACTAACTTGTGTACCAAAGAAGATAACATTAATGTTGACAGACAGATGGAATTATTGTATACGATGATGCTTATATAGTTGTTTTCCTGCTTCTATCCCCTTCTTTCAGATTATTTTACTAGGATAATATACCTAAAATCAGATCCTATTTTGTATATCTCTTAGTTGAATCAATTGACATTGATTGCTATCAAATTAATGGGGAGAGTTTAACTTTGAGTGAGAATTGCAGCAACCAGTGTGATGAACTAGGAAATTCAAAGGTGCTCAGGAAAAAGGTATGTTCTAGTATTCTTATAAAGGGTAGAACTTAAATAGCTACCACAAAATAACTTCCAAACAAAATAAATAAGTCTTTTTGAAAACCTGAGACTCTTTGAACTTTGAGGAATACAGGGATTTTATGGTACCTGAATATGAATGCTGAATCACTTATGCATCCAGCTCAGAATCACTGATACAGAAACTTACACAACATGATGACAAGTAATTATCAACCACCTTCTGCACCCAGTATAATGTATTGCATTTATTACCTCATGCCACTACAGCAACAGAGTAATTGACACTTTTAGCTGTATCAGCAAATGCTCAGTTGGCTACAGCATGAAAATATCAAGGTATCAGTAAATGGCTTTTAATTTTTTGATATTATATCAAATCTACCATTCTGACAGAGGAAGTTAAATATTAGTTGCCTTTTTTTTTTCTCCTTTTTTTTTTTTAAGTATAGGAGTAACCACTGAGCAAGCTTGTTCAAAGAACAGTACTCTGATGGTTCCAAGAGCAATACAACCAGTGATGGCCTCTTTTTATAGATCTGAATACATCCTCACTGCAGTAATGTTGAGATTTGTGGGCAAGAAGTAGCACATACGGTAGCTAATCTTGAGCTACGTACATGCTAAATGACTGGCAACTGGGTTCATACTATTTGGCCAGCCAGCTAATGCCAAACAGTGTCTGTAGTATCAAACAGTTCTGACTATCTTTTTCTTTGTGAAAGCATTAATTTGATCTCTCCCTTCCTTTTCATAGAATTTTCTTGAAAACTTGTGGGAACATAATTCTTTCTGAGAATATACTCTGCCTTTGAATTGGTGAAACAGGATGAAAAATTGAGTAGGATGAAGTTTTGGGCTGAAGTTGGAAAGACAGGCATTATGATCTCAAAAGGCTTTCTTTCAGAAACCAGAGAAAAGCATTGTCTAACAGTGTCCTCATACTTGTCTTCCATGCAGTGAAGAATGTTATGAGTCAGGTGATACTGTTGTTGACAGTTTTAATGACAGTTATATTTAGTAGTGAGTTGTGTACAGTTTTAAAACTATGAAATAGCCCTATTGGAGTGAAATCATTGAACTATACAACATTTAATCCCATTTTCTCTAAAGGATTATGGCATATTTGCTATAACTAGAAACAGCCTCAGCTGCCTAGAGCAAAACAAAACAAATCTAAACCAAACCACCAGTGACAACTTTTTTGACCTTAGTATTAGAAGGAGGATTGAATTTATACTTCTGAATGTTGTGGTATCACCCAAGCTAGCAATACAACCACGATTGCCACTCACTCACCTCCTCCCCACCCCCCCCACCAAATTGGAGAGAGAATTGAAAGGGAAGGGAGAAACTTGTAATGAGATAAACACAGTTTACTAAAATAACAAAATAGTAATACACTACTAGTATTTATATATAAAATAGAAATAAAATAAGAAATACTCAATGCAGTTCCTCACGAACTCCATCCACAGCAAGCAGCCAGTCACAGGAAACAACACCTGGTCCAAGCAGCTGATCCTGTTATTGATCAGTCTGGATGTCAGTTAAGGTCTACCCCATCCATGCCCCCCTTCCTTGATGCCTCACACCTGTGGGCAGAGTGCTCATAATATCCTTGGCTCTCAGACCAGAGCAATTAAAAACATTAACTCTGACCGGGGATGTTATCTCTTATTCTCAAACTAAGTTCAAATAATGACCATGCTAGCTATGAAAAAGAAAGGTTTCTAACTGCATGAAGAAAATCAAGTCATTTTCAGTCAAACCAGCACATGAGTGAAAGGGAAGACAATTGACGATATACTTGACTCCTTAAAATTTTATGTGAGATATGCTCACTAACAGCTCTAGTTCTGAAAACGGGCTGCTGATAAATACGTTTGTTTGTGTACTTGGTATTTGAGTCACTCATCTGGATTGCTGAGTAAATGTGTGGGCTGACTTATGAAATGACAAAGAAAATCCCGGCACCCAAATCTTCAGAGCAGTCACCTAGAGACAGTGAACAAGAAACTGTCAGCTTGAAGTGGAGGTGTTGTCTACTAGTACCTGTCAACTTAAGAAATAAACTATAAAAAACAAGTGAGGAAAGACAAACAAAAGAAGTGGATGTATTTTCTTTTCTCCTTTTCTCCTGTGGTGAAAATGTGTTGCTGGATTTACGTGTGATAATTGTAAACAATCACAGTGTTCACTGTTAGGAAAAAATGTCAAAAAGTTAGAAGAAGCTAAGGTGCACTATTTGTGTTATAACAGTGCCTTGAGGGTCTCCCAGAGAATTTGTTTGGTCTTTAATATCTGTGCAATGTCAGGTATAATGAGGCTATGGTCCATGAAGACCATAGGCGCATAGAAAACCAAAATAAACTGGATCTTTTTCAATATGAAGCAATAAAGTCCCTCTGGAAAGTGTTCCTAATCCTTAAATGAAGGCTGAGATGAAAAATTGATGTAGACAACTCAGCATTGGCAGGGGTGGTGACTGAACTGGGACTTTTAATGCAGTTTTGTGCCTTCACTATAATGCAATTGTTCTTCTGGAGCATGATTCAAGCCATGCTTTTTTTTCCTCTGCCTTTAGTCAGTCTTTCTTCATAGTTTGCTACTGTTCTCAAAAAATATTATTTAAAAAAAATTTCTTTTTAGTGGCAGCTGCCAAAATTATTTTTGATAATATATTTGTGCTAAAATACCTGCTGTTTAATAGTTCTTCAATTGGGAATTGTATTAATATGTCTTTGAATAAATATAATGCAGAATTAGGACTTTTCTTCAGTAAATGTAGAAAAATAAATTAACAGTTAATCACACCTATTTTTCTTAAGGAAGAGCGGCAAGATATTAAGGGCTATGATACTATAATATATTAAATAGATTACATAAACATTTAAAAACTCTAAAATCAAGCAAAATAAGTCAAAGACAGATATTGTTCATTTTTTCACATTGAATATGTTAGTGACTCTAAGTTCTAATGTGAAATCACAGTAAAGAAGAATGAGAGGAAGTATATGTGATTATCACAATTAAAACGGGTTTAAATATAGGAAACCAATTATTGAATTATTGAATTATTGAATACGTCAGTCATAGTATTATTCCATGACACTTGGTCTTTCTCTTTACAGCAGGTTTATACATTGATGAAAATAAATGTTAAAGTTGCTGCATAGTTTTAAATGAAAAATATAAACTGTTGTGCATTTTCTTTCTTTTCAACATTTCCTGTGAACAGTAACAAAAATGTGAGTTAGGCTATTTGAGTATGATTGCAACATATTTAGATATTGCATTGTAGTTAAGTTGCCCTGGCAGTAATAAGCATTTTACTATAGTGGACTATTTATTATTGCTGATGCATACAGCTGATACCTTTTATGAGTTCATCAGTATGAATAAATTCATCTGTGTATCCCAGGTCAAATACACATGTATGTTTCATGCTTGATAAGAGAAGTGTCAGATCTGACAAGCTTTGCCACAGCTGATTATTATCTTGAGCTTTCAGACTATCTAGGCTACTGCTTGATATTGCCTTTGCTGCTGAGGGGACCAAACATGACCATCCTGTCCAGGATTTGATCCTCTCTCACAAAAAGACATAGTTTCCCATACAAAATTTCTTATAAAGTGGCTGTGTGTGCTAATGTCTTCCATTTCACTTCATCCTTGCTTCAGGAAGACTATAGCACTGCCCGTGCCTTTGAGGAAAAAGAATGACAGCTGTCAGTACTGATTGAGATGAAAATTTACTCTTGCCAAGGAATAAAAGAGAATGCTTTGGATCTTTCCTAGAATCTGAATGGCTCTTTTGGGCAATTGAAGTGGTTCAGTATTAGCAGCAGATACTGCAGCATGAATTATTCAAACTTGATATTGGATGAATTCACCTTTATACGCAACTTAAATAAATTTTCAGTGTTAGTAGCTGCGATAATGATGGAATCTAGCAGTTACAGAGCTCCTACTTTGAAAATGATAGCAAAAGTGCCTGTTCCAAATGTACAGTCACACTGTTGTACTTCTTTTAATGATAGCAGGACATTTACCAGCATACTTTAACAAACTGCAGTCCTTCTTTGGCTGATGGGTGCTAACAGGCAACAAAAACTTTATTATGTAATTTAGTATATTTTTTAAATAAATGTTTTTCTATGCTAGATAGAAGAAAAAACTTCAATCAGATTGTTTTAGTAGAGGATTATTTAGAATTAATATCTATTGAGCTGGAATAAAGAATTCTTGGTAGTGGGAATATAACCTATAGATTTCTAGAAACGTTGTGGACAGGTGACATAGCAACTCTTGGATGATAGTGTGTGTTTCATTAAGGTTTGTCTGTGGGGTGAATTATAATGGATGCTATGTACAAATACACGTTGGTGTGCTACACTTATGCTTCTCATTTCTTGAATACAAACTGGTGAAATACGATATCTGAGCTTCATGCTTCTTAATGGTATACTGAAGGCGTATTCATTTCTTGTATCTGTTGGGGTATTTTCTTGTAAATTAGTGCTTGAGAGTATGTTAACCCTGATGGAGTTATAAGAATTTCTCATAATGGAAGCCGATGGCTTACTCTAAAGCACTGATCATTGATTACCAAGGTTGCTGTTTTAGGCTATGAACCAAAAGAGAAGAGGAGGAATAAAGGTAATTAAATCATGACTGGAGGCATTTAAGAAGTGCTGGAGAAAGACAGTCATCTCTATAATCTACCTGTCAAAAGTGAAGGAATGCAGTTTCCAGCCTAAAGCCTGGGGACTAAGTAACAGTGATGCAAATGACACAGAATTTTGCCTTGTAGCAATCAAGATTAAAGGGTGTTTGGTATGTGTATTTGATAGTTTCATTTGTTTATTTTATTATTTTAAATTAAGGCAACAGAAGGAAACACTGACCATTGAAATTCACTCTTGGGATTATAGCACAGATGCATTCCCCATTATAATTTAGAAATGTTTCTGGTTCATTTAATTTATAAAGTACATTAAGAAGTACGCTACTGAGATGTTTTAATATGAAGTTTGTATGCATGCTTACAAAAAAGTATAATTAGACTATCATTAACAAATCCATTGTAGTTAAGTTTCTGTTTATTAAACAAAAATAAAATACAAAACTCCAATGTAACTCAATATATATGTGACTTGAAGTGCTGAGACAGTGCAGTTCTTGTAACACAAAAATTGTTCCTACTGGGTATATGTGACTGCATAAGATGCATTTCATACAGTGGGGGTTTGCGTAGGGAAATGAAATGTGTAAGAACACACGTAAGTTTTTCTTCCTCAGTTAAAGCAGCAGCTATTCCTATGTGGTTTACCATGGCTCTTGTAGCTGTCCACCGGAGGGGGACATTATACACACTTAGGTATCACTTTTAAAATAAATACAGAATTCCACCACATCCCCCCCCTGCCACTTAAGAAGAGTACTGCTGAATCATAGTCTGGACAAAAACTTGCTATTCTGGCTAGCCAAAGGTCAGTGTAGATTGGAGTTACTGCTGAAGGGGCATGAAGGAAGGGATTAGTCTGGGTTGGTCAGAGCTCTAGTATGAAAATCTTTCACTGGTATAAATAAAAATAGGTAAAGCATAAAGCAAGTAGCTCTGACACTGCAACTGACTACTGACTGATAAAGTGTAGGATTCATTGTTATAATTAGACTGAAAAATATAAACTCAGAATGACACAGAAATAGGTACATACATTTGTACAAATGGGGAAATTAAGAAATACCATAATGAAATGTTATGGCTCGTTTTAATTTAGTTGCTAGTGTTAGTGAGGCAAGATACAAAATTACATCTTTTTTTGACTCACTAATGCAAAGTGTACATGAGACCAAAATGGAAATTTTATGACTATTGGCAAACAAATATTTTTATTTGTTTTTGAAGTGCTTGAACTATTTTTGCATTGGGGATGCTGTGGCGTCTGGTAAGGAAGCAATCAGTTTATTGTTGCAACTTCGCTTTGGCTATATGCTAAAATTTGCGTGCCAACCAGGCAGGTACTATTTTAGGTTGTCCAGTAAAGGCAACGAACTCTGAATGTGCCTGTGTCTATAAATTGTGATCCTAATTAAATTTTCAAAATGAAAAGAAGATGATGAATTAGACTGCTGTGACTTGCACAAGCTTTTTTGAGTATCATTAGAAAGTATCTCTCTCTCTGTCTCAAAAAAAAAGTAGCTGAGGTCCCTTATCCCTAAATTCTCCAGTAGCAGAGGAATTTGGCCATCCAATTCCATTATTCTGAGGGCTGAGTGACTAAATCCAGCACAACTCTGAGAAATTAACTCTGCTACACTGATTTATCATCATCACTGTCTATTAGTCAATTCTAAACCCCTAGACCTTGTGACAAATAAAGTATTCCAGTAAGTGCAGCATTTTAAATTCCAGTTAAATTACATTCTGCTTTTTTAAACTCAATTATCATGAAATCAATTGTAAAATTTCATCTTACTATGAACTATGAAGGAAATAATAGTTCTAACTTACTGCAAATGCTAGATTTTTATGCTGTTGTACGATTTATGGTATTCTGCTGTACGTACTTAAAGCAGGTGAAAGATTCTTAAGGTCAACTAAAGTACTCTAAAAATAGCATGTATTGAAATGAATAGATTTAGAAATCGTTTCCATTTGAACTTGTACAATTAGTCTTGTAAAACATACGAAGCTTTCCAAGGCTTAAGAAATGCAAACTGAGTAAAAGCACAGTATAAGAGAAGCCTGTAAAATCTGACATAGTTGTCTGTGGTTTAAGATGTTTGAATTACGAAGAGGAACTCTGGAGTTTGAGGATCTGAGATCCAATTATTAGCTGATTTTTTGGTGTGTAGTTTCTCATGCAAGTCTCTGCAAAACACACTATATGTAGTTTGTCCTTAACCCTTATTGAAGTCCCCCATAGAAAAGCCAAACTGTTTATTCAAGACAAAGCAATTAGGACACTTCATATTATAACCCATGCTTGAAAGAAATCCTTACAGTTTTGTGAATTTGTAGAGTATATTAGAAACATAATGTACTGCATTAGAATGTGTTACGGTGCAAAGGAATTCCCACTGTAACCACCTGGAAGTAAAGTATTTAAACATTTCATTAGATGGTTGATATATTAGCAGAACACAAAAGATTGTATTTTGCCTATCGAAAGATTGTGCATACTCAGAGTTGCTGTGGAAGATTCAAACTAGCAACAAATATGCATTTTATTTTGAGAGGAAGGGAAATCTCTCTTTTGTGTATTTGTGACTATCATTGGTAAATAATGCACTTATGTGCGTCAGGGAGTGACTTGATCATTACTAACAAGAGACTCCTGTACCTTCCTGTAGGGGAAATTAGCTGAAACTTCAACCAACTAAAGTCAGCAATCAGTTGAAATAACAGAGCTTGACAGTGACTGAGGTAGTATTTTTCTAGTGGCCTGACAGCTGAGGTATATCTAAATTGCCAGAGAAAAAATATTTTTAACTGGCAGCCAAAAAACTGTGTGCTAGATTTATTTTCTTTTTGATAACTCTTGTCCAAGACACCTTAAGGTCAAAATGCTTTCTGCACTATGCCCCTTGTAGAACTGAATTATTTCATTGAATTTCTTGTTTAGGGGAGTTGTGGAGTGAAGGAAGTGTTTGTGTCTGTGTGTCCGTATGTGTGTGTCCAGGCTTTACCATAATCCTTTGCTTCAGAAAAGTTGAGAGCTTCCAAACCACTGTCAAATACTTTTTTTTGTTCACCTTTACAAACATTATTTGCGTATATGACTGAGAGTACATAAAGCTCATTTCTATATAGCTTTTCATTTTCAACTGTGTTACTTTGATATCTCCTCCTTCATGAGTTGCCTCATGAAGGAATATCTAAAAAGGGTCAGCCATTAAACAAAATGAACTCTTCACTGTGAAGGCTGTCATTTATTTTTTTAATTACTTTTTTTTGGCTAAATTACATGACAGAGGGAAGTTCTAAGACCACAGCTGAGCAAGGTGGAAGTTTGCCCTATGCTTCCAAGTCTGCCCTATGCATCAGGTGCCCTCCTTATCATTCTGATGCTGCACTTACTATGTGCTTCTAACATTATGATTTTATAAAACGGAGTGCTAGTTACACCCTTCTCACTCCCTCCAAAAGAAAGCTCTTCCACATACTTATAGGCCTTTTCATGTTCTGTTTGCTTTGCTTCCTCTTTGAATGGACTTCCGAGCAGTGGCAGAGTGAAATAGACACTGCATGCCTGTTGAATAGAGTCTGCAACTCAATCCTCTGCAACTTTCCCACCTTTCATGAAAGATAAGACAGGTAAATTTTAATTCTTTCTGTTTTTTTTTTTTTTTTTGAGGGTTTCCTTTTGTGACTTTGTTCATGATATCCTCTTTACTTTAAAACAATGATCCTATAAACTCCCCAGAATTGTTATAACAATTTTTGGGAACAGAAGACTTTTGAAGGACATTATTTTAACAGGGAACCGTATTTATGGGCCAGCACTTTCTTAACTGGAGCTATATATGAGTGTCATAAATGAAGCATCCTTTAGGTGATATGCTGATGCTGATTTAAGCACCTCCATCCACTTTCTTTTGAAAAAGTTATTTAGAGAAAACTTGATTCCACAGGATGGTAACTCATAACTCTATAGTGTTTTGAATATGAACCTTTAGATTTATTGAAACATTTGTTTATAAAGTCAATGAACACATCATCCAGAAAAGACCAATGAAAAATAATTTATGGATCCTCTATAACATAAATTTTGTTTTATTTATTCATTAACCCTGAAATAATTCCTATTTATTGTAGAACTGCATATATAATTTTCTTTACCAGTCTTTAGGACCCAGTTAAAGTCACTCTTTTTTTTTTTTTTTAAATTCTATTGTTTTCATTTATTAGGTTATTTTTATATCTGTTTATGTGTTTAAGGACTTATCTCAAAGTCACCAGGAAACAACTACTTTTTTCAGTCTTGGAAGTATTAAGTGATTTCAATGGAAATTAAGTGTCATAAGGTCTTTGACGATTTGGAAGTAAATGACTCATTGATAATTCTGCAAAGAATAGAATGAAGTCATCTGTCTGCATATATGAATTAGGTAATTAAATGTTTCTGAGGATCTGGTCCATAGAAATTAAAGATTTGACTATAAACGTCTGGAGTGTTTGGTCAAGAATTCATACTGGAAGTTAATGGTAAAACTAAGAAATGAATTCTTGATGCAGTTCATCCTTTCTTCTTCCAGTGTCATCAGAAAGTCTCCCACTTCTGTCACAGGTTATTCACTCTTTGTACTTAAACTACTTACAGTCCAAGTATTGACTATCTGAACTGTGATCAGTGAAACACGCAAAATAGAAATTTTCTGTATGTTCAGAAGAACACTCCAATTTTTCATGAAAATTTGCAGAAGACTTAAAGACTAAGAATTACAAGGGTAGTTAAAGAACAAATATTCATAAGCTACCATACACAGAAGAATCAGAACCAGTAGTGTTTTCACCAGTGCATATTTTTCAGGCTAGTAAACTTAAAGTTTCTCTTCTTATTTCATCCCTTTATCATCCTGAATTGGGAGCAAGCTGAGCCTGATATCTTCTCAATGATCTTCATCTTCCTCTTCCTTCATTAGATCTGTTGCCTTACTGAAATTACTATAAGTGAAAATGGCTATAATGAATTTCTTGTATGGAACAAGATGTTTAATTCATGACATTTGTTCCAGGTTTCTTAAAATTTAAATTTATATTTTCACTAGCAAGGATTGGAAAGTACTTCTCACATCACTGAATTCAGTCATTTGTTAATGAAGAATATTTTAATATACTTGTTGAGCTCCTCTGATATTGACCTCATGCTTGGAAAATACAAACGCTTCCACAGATTGTTGCAGAACCCCACTTGTCTTGTACATAGCTATTGGCTCCTTATTTTCTCAAGGTTGCTTTATATATTTTCCCATGGACAGCATATGCAGACTTCACTCAAAACATCATTTGGTTTAAATATAATTTTGCCAACCAGTTACTCTTTGCAATAAGAATGAAAATTAATTTGTTCAGTATCACCAGTACATGTTGGTTTGGAAAAGAAAAAAAAAAAAGTGGCAATGTCCTTTAAGTTGAGAACTGTGGAGTCATGCTTTTCTGAAATTAGTGTCACAGTGATGAGCACTTCTTGATACTAAGTCCAGAATTTTAAATCTTTGAAAATGCATATTCAGGAGATCCAAGACTACCTTTAGAGTTTGGTGCTAGTACTGTGCTGCCCTGATTGAAGGGACCCCTGGAAGGCACAGCAAGGTGCGCATCCAGGGGAGCATGCTGGACTGAGCAGCTGACACTTCTGACAGCCATCTGTGCTGAGCAGAGCCCCCTTGCAGGGAGCACAGAAGACAAGAGAAACAATCTTGGGTGTTGCAAGGGAAATGAGAGAAATAAGTGAAACACTGAACTCACTTGGAAACTTTAACTTAGAGTCTTAAACCAATTAAATACTTAAATATTCTGTGTCCTTTTTCGACCTTCAACATCTTTTTTTTTTTTTTTTTTTTTTTTTAATGGCATTTCTGCTTCTCTGAAGTCTCCCTAAGGGAATGTAATCATATAATAACATATCCCACAGTAAAATGCACTACCATCTTAATGATCTTATGAGATCATTAAAAAACAGACTGCACTTCTGAACCTTACCTGCTCAGCGGCTTTCTACCTTCTGAAATTAACAGTGGTTTGTGGAGAACTTCATGTATTGGCAAAGATTTTTAAAGGGTCTTCTCACACTTAGTGGTAAAGAAACAAGTACTTGTGTTAAAGATGTGCATGGAGACCAAAACGTAAAAAACACCATCTGTGACCTAAACTGCATCTGTTGGTTGGCCACTGAAAGAAGAGGAAGGTTTTGATTTACTAGCCAGACAGCTTTCTCAATTTTCTTGTCAGGAAATATCTTTAAACTGCAATACAGTTATGACAGCTTGGATAACAGCGTTCAGCTATACTCCAGCAGCTTTTAGATTTTACATGCTATGTGCCTAGGCCTGTCAGAGAGACCTGTGCCAGACACAACACTTCTAAAATAATTTTTTTATCTTTCTTGCACTTACTGAATGTGAATTCTTCTATTCACTTGAGTTTTTCCCCCACAGATGTGAACTTTAATGTAAGTAAGAATGGGACTAATAGTCCTTCATCACTATTTTAAGAAAGTTCAAAAGGAATATTCATCATACAATAAATACATCACCAGCACATCTATATTACCAGATTTTGAAAAGACCAGTGTACAACTTTTCTGTTGTTCTTGTGTTCTCCCTTCCTTCCTTCCTTCCTTCCTTCCTTCCTTCCTTCCTTCCTTCCTTCCTTCCTTCCTTCCTTCCTTCCTTCCCTCCTCCCTCCCTTTCCCCCCTTCCCCTTCCCCTTCTCTTTCTCCTCCTCCTCCTCCTCCTCCTCCTTCTCTTTCTTTCTCTTTTTTAAATAAGCTTAGTATTTTTTTAACAACAGCATCTAGTAGCTAATAGACCTTAAAATAGTGAGTTAATGAGTAAACAATAGTACCTGCTTACCTTAATGAACTGTAGATCTTCGTGTGGCTGTTTGTAACATCCAAATTGCAGATGGTTAATTGTATATTTTTAATACAATGGTACCAATTTTAATAGAATAACCAAAATTCTTCAAATGATATGATCTTTCTCATAAACATTTCTTTACATTCTTTTTTATTTGCTCATATGCTTGTGCCGATAATGATACAGTTAACCTATGGTCTGTTTCTGTTTCTCACCTGATGTTGCTCTTCATGCCTTTTGGGAAGTTAAGCTTATTGGCAGAAGGATATGAATCTCAACAGCAATGTCTTATGGCTGTCTTTCTGGTCCTTTTTTCTAGAGTTGTGCATGAATGTCACGATAAATTAAGTATCAACTGAATTTACAACATTGCTGTAGAGTGTGTTTTTCATCCATGTAGGCGATTTTGTTGGCCCAAATGTCAGGTGAATTGTTGCATGAAAACCTCAGTTTGTAAAGGACTAGTGGTGTTGCTGTATCAGGTAATGACTACCATGTATGCCAGCATAATAATTCATTTATCACACAGGAAATATATACACAGATCTTGGGTGACCTTATAGTTCTTAATTTGCAACCTTTTTTTTACTGAATATAAATATAAGTTGACTTCCTTCTCTGTTGTCAGGTAAGCCTGTAGAGTTTAATGTTTATATCTGTTTCCTTGGATCTTACCAATTATTATGGAAATGCAATTTATTGTTGAAGAAAAATTATACATGCTACCTGGACTATAAATGTGCATGCCACTTTAATCTGCCTTTCAGACTTTGAAAAGCCCAAACATAAAACTAAATGTCTTTTTAGATATTTTCATGGCATAATTTGCTACTGTAAAAGTTGTCAGTTTAATAAGGTTTGGAGATAACACCAAACCCTTAATGGCTTCCCTAAATCACCAAGAGTTAGCTTAATCACATATTGTATAATGTACCTTTTTTTTTTTTTCTTTCTCTAGAATTGCTCTCAGTTCATTTAATAATCCCCATTTCTCTTGATGGAAGAGACAGTGACACTGGTTGCTGTTCAGGATTTTGTATATCTCAGTCATACACCCTTTAGTTAATGGTATTTGCACCTGAGGAGACCTAGCCTGTGCAACTGTTCTTCCTACAGAAGTTTCCATTCTGACTACATCTGCTTGGGACTAGATATGACAAGACTGACACATCGTGCTTAAAATGGAGGTGAGCTATGGGTTGATTCATTCACCTAACTGAGTTTCATTTTGTTGCAATCTTACCTATTTTTTTATATATATCTGATTCATTTTTTGATCACTGTTGAGCACTGAACTGGCACTTTGATAGTGCTACCAATTACTACTACTCTGAAATCTCATTTCTAAGTGTTGATAGTTCTGTGTTTTATATATAGCATTCAGATTACTTTATCATGCTTATAATTTTCAATTTGTCTGTATTGAATTTTGTCTGCTCTTTAACATCTGGTCGTCCAAAGCTTAGGGTCATCTGCAGTTCTTCACATTTGACCTTTGTCTTATCTGGCTTGAGCAACTTCACCAATTGTTGTTTTTACTTCACAGTTCATACCACTCACTAATGGACTGAACAACCAGCTACCATTTTTTACTTTTTTTTTTTTCTGTCTGAGTCATGGTAGGTGATTATTACTTTCTGCCGTACTTCTGGACAGCTTGTAGTTTATGCTTGTTTAAGTCACTAAATTTCTGATTTTTTTCAGTATTTTAAGATCTGTCTCAGATGGTCTTGCTAGCAATGGAAATAAGAAAGTCATCAGCTGTACTTATGATGTCTACTCAAGTCTATTTTTGAGTAAGTTTAGTATGATTTGAGCTATACTACTGGAGAAATTCCACTTGTAATGGAAATCTTTCATTGGGCAATCAATATCTGCATTTACTTTGCAAAGGACGTGACAGATGTAGTCTATAATTCTGTCTTGTACATACAGCCAGCATTCTGAATTCTTTGTTAACAGCTGCTTCTGTGTGTCCTCTTTTCCTTTTTCTTTTTATTACTAAGGCATGTTAGTTTATAACTTCAAGATAAACAGAAGAAAAAAATTGAAGCAAACAAACAAAGAAACAAAAACCAATCACATAATAATTCTAGAGATGTCAGAAGGAGATTTGGTGACTTTTATATCTTTGGAGTCTTTGTCTCTAGTGAGTAAAAATAAAAAAAAATCATGCAGATAAGGTAAAAAAAATAACACCTCAAGAAAAAGTACATTTTTGAAGAGATATCTTGAGGTATCTCTAGCTTTTTATTAAAAGTTTTGACTTTGTTTTATAGTAAAATGAAATAGTTAGACATAGAGAGGATGTTTCTATTCAGTGTACACTTAAGGATAAATCTGCTCTGTGATGCTGGTCCTCTGTCTGGTGTTTTTTCCTGAGAGCTGAAGGCAATTGTTCAAGAGCTTGTCTCTACTACTTGCTTTCCAGATTCACACTGTAGTGTGTGCATTTTTTCTCAGACTCCCACTGAAGTCATGGGTCTTGTGATTTACAGCTTAAATTATTCAGATGGTAGCTAGTAGCTGTAAGCAAATGTACTTATACGGATAACCTTTGCACAAAGTTTTGGAACATACCATTGCTTGTACTTACGAGGATAAACAGAAAATATTACAGTCGTTGGGAAACCACATATTTTTTAAGAGCAATACCTTTTTATCTAGTTCACATTTTTTTAGATGATCACGGATATTAACTCATTTTGAAGATGATAGACAAGGAGTTGCTTTTCTTCACTCACCTCTGTTGGCCTTACATCTACTTTATGCTCTCTGCTACAAAAGGAAGCTCAGCCATATCCTATCACAAGCTATTTTGGTGTCTATTCAAACTTTCCTCAGGGGAACCCTGTTGTAACTTCTTTCAGGCTCTCCTCAGACCTCTTTTCAGCCTCTTTCTCACATTATAGTATTGCTGTCAGCTTTCTCCTATTTAAATTCCAAAGAGCTTTCTAAAAAAAAAACTTGCTTAAGCTGCTTTGCCAAGATCTAATTTAACCATTTATCTCTCTTGATGTCTTGCAAATCGATCAGAAACTGCAAGCTGTTAGAGATACTTCAAATCACCATGCTTACAAAGAGTTATATTTTCTCCAGCTGGATGGTCATTTTCCAGCAGTTTGTAATAGTCAGCTTCTAGACTTGAAACATCACCTACTCGCACCTATTGTATTTACTGGAAAGGTGATGAAGCCTTCCTGCAAGCTTAATTGTAACTCTTCAAAAAATAATAGGCAATAAATATTTTTTTTTCCTTTTTTCTCTCTTTTCTTTTTTTTTTTCTTTTCTCTTTTTCTCTTTTCTCTTTCTTCAACAAAATGACAAATTAGTTTATTATCTTAGCAGATGACACTGTTATATTCATGAATGGAGAGGTCATTCTAAAACCCTGGAACAACTGATAGTATATCAGAAAAGAAGAGTTTGATCCTTAGATGCTACTTTAATCAAATGATAGCCAGGGATCAAATTCAAACTATGGAAATATTTGCGCCTGACTTCTAGTGTGTGGAAGTGGGGAGCTTTTCTGAGCTCTCTACAAATTAAAGCTCTCACAGTCACAACTCTCCACTGGGCATTTTTTACAATTGTAATTGAAGATGCCCAAGGTGATTACTTAATCAGCCTGTTCTCTGGCACATTAAAATTCACCAAGACTTGCACAGCTACCTGACTCACTGGGGGAAATCTGATGTAGGGCTGTCTCACAGAAATACTGCCTGGTTTCAGAACAATCTAGTATCTCACTCGATCATATCTGTCAAAATACTCCTCATCCTTGGAGAGCATGTTAGCGTAGTATAAGTGCAGATATTACTTTTTCTTTTTGCCTCTAGGGCTGTTCCTGTTAAGTCAAGTGAGTGTGCGATTCGCAGCTTTTAACCTCTGTCCTCCTCAGAGGTTCTGAGACAACATGGAGGCAGCTTCCTGCATAGCTAATCTGACTTTTCCACCAGCTTCTTTCCTACCAAGTGGCTTTAATTGGTTTTACCTACTCCTCAGTCTTTGGTCCTGGCTGAAACAGGATTGTGATAAGCATAGGTTGTTCCTGGGATATTTATGCTATCAGACATCCCTTTACCCTTAGAAGAGTGATTGTGTGATGATCTATGCTATTATAACATTCGAAGCTCTAATACTATAAGAAATAACTCATACGCAGGGATTGTAGTCTTCTAAAATTTCCGTGAAGTTACGTATTAAGCAGAAAATCCTAGCAGAATCAGCTTCTTTCTGTGCAATATTAGTACTTTTGTGATGCTCTCAAATTAATGCATTCCTAGAGGTACTGGTTGCTGTAACAAAAGTTAATTTCATATGCAGAAAGACCACATACTGTGATAGTTGGATTTTTAAAGTTTTCAAAGTTAAATAATATATACAAGTCATCTATTTTACATCCTGCACTACAAATTCTTACTCTCTTTTTCAATACTTATTTTTGGTAGTATGAAAGGCTACTTTCAAGTCCCCAGTGGTTTTCTAGCTGTCAGTGTCGGTTAATTACAAACCTCTCAGTAGCTCTTCATATCTGTCATTCATGTCCTCACTAGTGGTGGGCACACCATATTATTCACTCCTAATTTGTCTTTGATGCTGTGCTTGGGTAACTCTTCTTCTAGTGGCCTTTCCTCAGTTTTGTTTGTGAATGTTATCTGGCACGAGGTCTGCACAAGGGGCAGCTCATCTTGCCCATGTAACTCTGGCAGCTTGTTTGCACCACAGACAGGTGGAGTTCTATTTATTTATTTAAGCCACTTTACCAGACTCAGTTTATTGAAGTATTTGATTTAGCATAAATGAACAACCTTGAGATTGTAAATTAACCCTTAAGGCTAATACCTTTAAGGTATTTCTGCTTTTGTGCATGTAGCTATGATTGCTGTGTCCTATAGGTTTACATAGTATATTATCCTCCTTCCACACCTAGTCATAAGATTTCCCTGTTAACCCACTTCCAGAAGAACATATCATACTGAATTTACTCATAGCCTGTCATTAGTCATAGGTCTGTTCTTGCATTACTAGGGTGAGTAATTTAGTAAAAATATCCTTCGTAAACAAAAATATGTGAGTTGCCACTCCTGCCACTAAGTCATGTACCAAACTGTACAGGACAGTAGGTCCAGTCTCACTTATCTTCAGTGAGAGTGGAAAGAATTTTGCTCTCTTAAAACCTTTGTCACTGACTATAATTATTATTTATAGTCAAGTCATGTACTGGAGTTGTCACCTTTACATACAACATAAACAGGCAACCTGGTCTTCCTTTCCCTCCTGTAGGACACACAGAGGCACATATACCCTTTCCAGAAACAAATATGGCATCAAAGAAAGATTGTAACTTAAAGATACAGGCACATAGTATCAACATTTGTTAGAATTTACAGTGTAGTTAAAACTAATGGCACTGCTTCTTAGAGTATGTTTTGAGGCATTGACTGTTTTGGACAAGTTTTACAGATTAACATAGGAAACTAAACCACTAGAATGCAGAAAAAAATTATTATTGAACAGACTTTTTTTTTAAGGATACCCTATATTTTGGAGATTACTATTGTTCTTGAAGCTGGCAAATTTGATACCATAATAGCAAAAATACATTAATCCCATACTGCCTACATAAGTGTGTTTTTGTCTTTGCTGTTCTACAGTGCCTGATGATCAATGATTTCTACAAAAATCAAGATGACCTTCGTGGTATGCAATAAGTGTCAGATCCACAGAGAACCTTAAATAATTCTCTGGCTAGGAGTTTCTGAAATACTGTAGTTTTTCATCACAATAACTGACATGTCTGTCACTTTGAGACTTTACACATACAGACTTTCTAAGAATATGAAATCTTTTTAATAGTGCATGAAAACAAGCCATCAATCACAGGGATATATTGTTATTCACATTTTTCAAATATATTTTTATTTATTTTCAAAACATTAAAATACAAAATGAATTATACCAGAAAAAAATGCATGGTTTTATTTTGTCTTAACTGCAAATGAGAGCCTTTCATAACTCTCTTGATAAATATACTGTAGCACATTTGAAGACCTACAGAGGAATCTATTATCAGCATTATATTCTTTTAAGTTCTAAAAAAATGTAAATTCTTATTAGATATACTATTCAGATTAAAACACATATTCACATTATTAATTATCAAACTCTTGATTTTTCTGGTAGTCTCAAGGTTAAAGCTATTCTATCGTATGATGCAAATTCCTCCGAAGTCTGATTCAGTGGATACTCTTGTTGCCTATATTGAATTGTACACAGTAGACCAATAAAAGCAATCTGATTGATCTATCTCGTTATGGTTTTGATGGCTTCTAAAGCACTAGCTATAAAATAAGCTAACTGGAAAATCAAAGCTTTAGTGACCTCTGAGGACTCTTCATCAAGCAGGTTGGTCTAAATCCTGTTATTTTGAATTTAGATAGTACATTCACAACACATTTTCTGTAACAAACACTGACTTTTTGTGAATAGTCTCCCTCCTGTGTTGAACATGGAGCTTATTAAGGAAAAGTCCCGAGTAGCTGGGAGCAAGCCTTCAACAATTTAGTTAAATAGTGAGTGTTTGGCTACTAAAATCTTCAGAGAGATTATCCACCTGCAAACTCTAGTTTGTCAATATTCCAAACTTTCTACAGCCATATGTTTCCTCTTACCTCTTATTTTGATCATTTCTCAATTACTAGTTTGTATAATGAGAATCTGCACCTGCAGAGTTGAAAAGACCACCTCCTATCGTCAACTCATCTATAAGGATTGGTAAAAAGAGAACAATTTTGTTGTTTCTGGTCAAAGGAAAATGAACCTATACTTTTATATTACTTCAAACGTATTTTGTATGTTTAGAAATAATGCTTGTGAATCAAAGCCATAAACTTATATCAAAATAATTAATAACAAGTTTAGCTATTTAAGTTTCTTGTGTGTTTATTTTCAAATTATCTGACAATCCCTATGAACACTTTAGATGCAAGTGCTTGAAATCAGCACAAACACTTACTATTCAGTTTCTGATTTGTGATTGGATGGTAAAAGATATTACTTTGGAAAATTTTAAGATTCTTGCTCCAAGCTAAAAGTGTAATCTATTAAATTCCACTTCTGAATGTAACTTTAAAATATTTTTACTAGAGGAGCAATTCAGAATGTTATTGTGTGCTCTTGGTAAGTCTGGTTTGATTTGTATTTGAGTTTTTATACTTTCTGTGAAGTTTGTACTTACAGAAGTAGCAAGATTTCTTTAGAAGTATTAAAGCTGATTTAAGATGTCTTAAGTGAAACTATATCTCACTAGTTTTAATTTGAAGAAACAAAACATATTCATTAAAATTGGAGTGCACTGATTCATTCAGGTTAATCCTGTGGTGTTAGATTTTTACAGCGTTATTAACACTTTTCGTCCTTTCTCAACTAGAAATGTATCCCTCTGGTGAAATGAAGTCCCTCAAATAACTGTCAGGAAGAGGATGGAGAGTAATTTCACTTAAATACTGTCAGAGGATATAGCCAGATTGCCCTTCTCTTCATAATGGGTAACTTTGTATAGAGCTTACTGGCCCTACACCATTAGAAATTCCTGAATTTATTTCCTCCTGAAAACTTTCTTTATAAATAAAAGATAAATGCCTACATGTTGGGGCTTGTCCTAATTGCAAAACCAAGAAGACTGGAGCCTTGACAATCTTTCTGCAATGGTTCATGTCTGGGCCCTGGCAACCAGCAAGCCTCTGAGACAACAGGTCTTGGTGACATGTGACCCCTGGATCAGCAAGTCTGTGACCACTATCACCCAGTGCTCTTTGTTGTGTTGATCTGATCTGCAGATCTGCCACAGCCATCTCAAGTGCTCCCCTGTCAGAAGTTGTTGCCTTACACCTGTTATTCAGATGAATATATGTGGGAGGAGAAAGACACCTTACTCTCCCAGAAATCACAAGCCCCCAGGCTCCACCACTGCAAGAGTCCCTATGCCTGCTTAAGCATAGGTGTTCGTTCCTCTTCCTTTGCTACATGTGTCATGGGCCCTGCACTCCAGAAGCACCTCTCTGCCTCAGCCTCAGGAAGAGCACAGGGTACAGGAGGGCCTTGTGACCTGAGTGCTGAATAGCCATATCCTGCCACTGGGTGTGGGCTGAAGCCTCCAACCTTGGGGTCACTGCAGACAGAGCAGGGGACCTGTGGTGCCACCTTTGTTGCGCCAGGTCTAGCAGTAAGATGCAGGACACCAAGTGCCCCTCCTGTGTCAAATGTATCCTCAACTGCCTGATTTCTGCCTGTGCATCCTGCTGGTAGCGCTCCTGGTTGCTGGCACTTCCCTGATGTTAGCCGAATAGGAAACTGGATGCAACCTTGCTATCCTCCAGTGACATTTTCTCATCGACAGGCAACTTCTCACTTCAGGCTCCAGCTGCATTTCACATCCTGGTGAACGCTGTGTCTGACAGCCACTCCTCCTGCTTCCTTTTTGCTCCAAATATCATGCTGTATGTGGTCCTTAGAAGTTCAGTTTCTAATAGCCAGTTTTTAACATGTGTTATTTTGTTTAAGTAAAACTGTTTTGAATAAGTAGCTCTCTTACACTTTTCTTTAAATAACCTAGGTACACCTAGCAAATAATTTTCAAAATTAAAGACCATATAATATTGGAGTATCCCAAGAATATCCATCAAATGTGGTAAAGGATGTGAACTATCAGATTTACAGCTGTTTGATTGGTGGGATGTAGGCAGGGCTCAGAGGAGAGCCCTACTCCCTGCTTCATGTCTCTGTTGTAACTCATTATTTGAAAACCTACTATTCTGAGTAAGTTGTGTTTTTGGTGCTTAAAGAATTTTCTTTCTGGATAATCTCTTCAACCTTTTTTCTTCTTTAATATATTAATACCTTATGAACTTAAGTGACTCCCATCTGAAAAGATTTAAGAGTTAAACCACCGGCAAAGAACTGCCTGTTAAAAGGTAGTCAGCTTCCCTAATTTCTTGACAGGTGTAAAAGGGACAAGACATTAGTTTTTTCAACAGACGAAGATAATTGAGAGGAACTGGCAATGATTACATTAGAGAAAGTTCATCTGCATTTTAGCCCTATTAAGTGTAATGGAAGGAAAAATCAGTCTGAAGAAAGGAACATCAGGCAGAAGACAGCATATATTTCCACCTCACTAAAATAAAGGAATATGGAAATCACATGTAGCAGACCATTCAGTGTGGAATTGCCTGAGGAAAGCAATACTCTTCAGCCTTATTTAAAAGGAAATTTTTATTATAAAGAACATCAAAGGTAAATGTTCTGGTACAGTTTTTAATCTGATTGTTTGTTTAATCAAGTCTTTCCCCTATCACCTCTTCAAAAGAAGCTTGACATTTCAGCTCCATTTCAATAATTATATCTAAGTTAAGAAAACAGTAATGGCTAACTTGCACCACACCAAAATGTTCATCTTACTCTAGTTTTGCATCTCTGGCAAAAGTCACTATGGAGTTTGTGGATGTAGGATGAGAACAGACTGTAACTTCCCCTGCAGCTTTTGGCAACCCAGGACTTCTTATGCTAGATATAAGATATATGATAGATATATAAGATAGATATATGCTAGATATTTGCATAGGTCTTGACAGATCTACTTGATAGGTAGTCTTTGGTGGATATTTGATGGAATTTTTTTCCATGAATTTGTTCATATCTTTTATGAGGACTTTTAATGCTTAGGACTGCTAAAATGTCCAGTGGCAATGAGTTCCATATTCTAGTTGCAGCTTACAAAACAAAATATCACTTTCTGTTTTAATTCTGCAGCCTTTGAATTGAATCTCCTATCTTTTGTGTTTTAAGAAACAATGAATTCCTGGTCATCTTCTTCTTCATTTGATACATCTATTTGAGACAAATATGTATCAAAGTGTATATGCATGTATATCCAAACCAACTTCAATAATGCTATCTCGTTCAAAAAAAACCCAACCAACAACGCAAAAAACAACCCTCTACTGAATTTCTGCAAGGAGGCCAATTTTATAATTACCGTGATGTTAAATTAGCTAGCAATTTACTTGTAAAACCTCATCAAATTCAATTTTATCTATGGAAAATAGATGCTGTAATTTGGGAAGGATTGCTGTTTTTCTCACATCTGTGTGAGGCTGGATCTATTGAGTGAGTGCTTTAACTGCAAAACTGATAGTTAACTGCAAGGGATATGTCTATAATTCTACTTGATTGATAAAGTCATAAATTTATAATGTCTCTACTTTAGCTAAATAATATAAAATTCAATATATTCATGAGAAATATGGAATTTAAATTATTCAATCAATGCATCTGCCCTACACCTCACTTTCCTTGTGCACATGTGAGACAGAGATAAAATGCAGCTCTACTGGATTCATTAGATTATATTGCTTTTCTTGTCTCCTTGAAAAAGCATGTTCTACTAGTTGGTGTCTTTTTAACCACTTCCTAGACTGTCCATAGAAGAAATATTCTGGCATAGGGAGGTATCTTTAGGATGTCTCAGCTGTGATCAGTCTGCCTGGTCATGCTCAGTTCTGGAGTATTGCTCCACATCTGGCCTGTCATTTAAGACTGATCTGCATCCAGCCCATGTATTCTTTGGAAGTTGCTGGTGAAAGGAAGGATAAGTTTTCCAGCCATCTGCAGCTACATAAAGAGGTGATCAATGGAGGCAGCAGAGGTATAACTGAGGTTTACATGTTTTACCTGAAGAAGAGCAGGCCAAGTGCAAAGATGGCTTGCAGCCATAGCTTTGGAAAGACTAAGTTTCCCCTGCACAGTTCAATTAGGGTAGTGACTTTAAAGCCCTATGATTATTCAAATGACCGAATACCCATTTTTCTGCTAATCAGAGCATTCAAAGAGAAAAGGAATGATGATAGCTGATGATTTGCATTTAAAATGTGTATGGAAGAAATAATTTAATTGCTTGATAGAGATGTGAAAAATTTATTGTGATGTGTTTTTTGGTGTCTGTGGTTGACAAAGTGTGTGTTTGTGAGGTCTTAGAAAGCAACTGCCATGTTTTTTCTGTAAAGCAATGCAGAATTTCTGCAGTAAATAAGTGTTCTGTTGGGAAGAATAACATCACTTTTCTGATGTGAGATTTTGGTTCTATAAACCTGAAGTTTGAGAACTATGAACTACCACTTTTTCTATTTATCCACTAGTCTTCTCCTTCACTCCACAATCAAGTAAATGAAGCCTGAAGTGTTCTGTGTTTTAAAAGTTCATTCTGGTGATAAGTTGTTTGAGCATGACTCATCAAAGGACTGTGGATGGGAGACAGTGAGAGAGGTAATGAAACTTCAGACTGTATTATTTATTTGAAGAAACTGTATGACAGATGCAGAGCCTATTTAACTCTACAATCTAGAATTCTTGTTTTAGAAGATGAGAGGGTTTTTTTTCCTGATTAATTAGGTGAGAGTGAGCCACTTCCTGCAAGAAATATTAGCTGACCAACTTCCTTGGTAAACAAATGGTCTTCACCTTAATTTTGATTGAAAATAGAAATTTAAAGATCTGTCATAAAATTTTAACTCTGCTAACATGCACAGTTGTAGCTGTTTGCAAGTTAGCACTTCACCTTGTATAGAGGAGCCTAAGGTTTTACATTAAAATAATATACTACAGGTAGATAAACAGGCTAAAACTACATAAAGCAAAACAAAAGAAACCACTGAAATTCAAACCAGTAAACATACAGCACCAATAATAATAATTGCTGTGTTTGCAAAACACAGATAAGATATGCTTATATCTTACAAGTTTTATCTCAGTTAAGGTGAACATTAAAATGCTTAAGTTTATATCTGTTAGTACCCAAGGTCCTTAAATTCCATAATATTTTAAAAATTGCATAATTTTTTAGGAAATTAAATGAGTTCAGGAGGCATAATCCAACAGGGTGAAATAAGGCAGTTTCTAAATAGTCCTGAAAGTGATGGACACTGGGAATTGAATAATATTTTCAGTTGATGTGTCATTGACCAGTTTTCATGAAAAGCAGTAAAAACAAAGCACTAAACTAATTAAAATACAGAATGGAGAAATACATTTGCTTGGTACATCTGTAATTACTTTCAGGGTGCACAGGTTTCCTATGCTGGAATCAAATATTCAGAGAACAATAAAAATGTCTATTTTGAATCTTGTAATAAATACGTCATTTTAAATATTAAACACAAAATTGATTCCGAAATAGCCCTTTCTCTCTTCTCCCTTTCCACAGAATTTTAATGAGAAAGGAATTGCTTCCTTTTTAAATTTGAAATAAGATTTTTTTTTCTTTTTGTCAGTGATAAGAATCATTTGAACTTTGGTTTTATTGACTTGTAACTTCGAATAAGTGAGAACTGACATGGTTACGCTATGCTATTAGATGACATGTATTTATATTTTTCTGTGTAAATCCCCAGAGGTAGAGGTGAAGGGCTGCATATGTATGTGTCTCTAAGTGTGTAATTTCCAAATCTCTCTTTAGACTCTGGTTTAAAATTTGTAAACGTGGTAATCTCCTTGTGAGAGTAAAAGCAAAGATTATGCAGGGACATATGTTCTCTGCTGGACCATTCCACACTGCTGGAGTATATCTGTTCAATTTAAAGTAATTCACCTTTTAAAAACACGTCCAATAAAAATAGATTCTTCATTGAAACACTTACATTGCAGAGAATGCTTCTAGTAGAGATCTATTTCTAGAAACTTGTTTTAAACCAGAGTTTCACTTTTTTTTTTTTTTCCCCTGTAGGCTTTCACTGCAAATTTTCTGTGAACTCATACAGGAGATGCCAGATGTTTAGACATATTAATATTGCAAAGGCATGCAACTCTCCTGCTGTGGCACAAAGTCATACAGAGAAAAAAAACAATGAACAGTGCGACTAAAACCTTTAGGTTCATTTAAGTTTAATAAGCTCATAATTTGTAGATGTTATAAAAGAAGCAACACAGGCATTTTATTGGTGATTTTTTCATGTCTATAACTATTTTGGACTTCGAAGTTTTAATGCATTGAATTAGGCTACTCACACGAGTCTTACTAGAGCCAGTGGAGCTTCTTATGGTAAGAAAGTAATGTTCATGTCGATGGATATGGGTCAACATGTAGGCCTGTATCTATATTCATACCGCAGGAATCAGAAATTCATGTTTCTGGTGCCAAATTTGATGGTTCTTGAGGTATCATTTACCAGTGCTAGAAGATCTTCCATCTTCAGAAAAGAATCAGAAGGACTAAAATATTTTGTATTCACAGTCTAGACCATGACATATTCAAGAGAATACTGATGCTCTTACATACAGGAGTAGTCCATTTTGTATAGAACTAGTCTAACTTTTGGTATTTCAGCTATTGGATTAGCCTCAAATTTGGAAAATACTGACTTCCCCCTTACCTGTTTGTATTTGTTGAGAAGTATAGGTTATAATTTAACTTTTGTGAGATTTCATTTTTCTGGAAATAAATACTGAAGCAAAAAATGTTGTTCATGCCTATTTTTTTCTGCTATTTTTTCAGCTTTTACTAGGATTTCCTGAAGTGACTTTTCTTGCTTCTACTCTTCCACTTTCTGAGCATACTGAGGTTAGTAATTATAGAACTGCTAATGGAGTTATCCTGAACTTGAGAATTCTGGTTTTCAAAAACATTGATAAGATCTGGATTCATTCTAAATCAAAACCAAGAGACCGAAACATCTCACAAGCAACACATGCTAAGAAACATGGGTTTGCTATCATTGAAACAAGTATTTCTGTGCTGAAATGATATTTCCTGGGGCTGTGGTTGCCTGAGACTGCTGTTCATGTTTTCCTAAAGAAGCCATAGGACTTTCTAGCTTTCATGTTATTATATTGGAACCCCTGGGCATTCTTGTTCATGATGCAGAGCACAGAGTTTAGGGTCCTACATCTACATCACGGAGCTTGAAGCACCTGAAACCTATTATGTAGTAGGGCTCATTTGATGTTGATGAAACCAGTTGTTTAAGTATAGGTGAGAATTCAATTTTGACCAGCCTGCCTTCTAACAAAAATTGGGAATCTTCCAGTTAGAAAGAATTTCACTGTAAGGATACAGTCTTAAAAAATACCAAGGTCTCTTATAACAAATATCATGGGTTTAATTTTCTCTGTTTTCTGCAGGAAATAATCAGAAATCTACCACCTTTTCCACAAAGAATCTGTTTACAGGTTGTCGTGGTTTGATCACGGGGAGACAATCAAAAACCATGGCAGATGTATTTTCCTTAACCCTCTTCCCCCTTCCCCCTTCCCCCCGCCTCCTCCCCCTTTTCACTAAGGACAGGTGATTTTGAGAGAAAAGGAAAAGAAGGACAGAGAGAAGAGAGTTGGAAAATTTGAAAATGTTTTACTAATGCTACCAAATAAACATAGAGAAAAATAACACAGAACAAATATTATAGAACCAGTCTTGCAATTCCCAGCAGCTGCTCCAGCAGGATCCTGCAGCCAACCGGAACTAGATTCAGTCTATCATGAGGCCTCAGCTTGCAGGGACGGCAGAAAAGAAGCGAAGTGAAGCAGCAGAAGACCCAGCAGAAGAGAGAGAGAGAGAGTCCTTCCTGTCTCCACCTTTTACATCCAGGAAATCGTGAATGGGATGGAATACTCCAATTGGTCAATTCGTGGTCACCTGACTCAGACCACCTCCTCTCATTGCTCCCCGCAATGACCCAGGACACAGGTATTTACTGAAGGTGCCACCATTTCTTTCGATTAGTTAGTGTACCCCAGGCTTGTAAGAAACCTGATATTTGGGTGCACATAAGAATGATAATATCAGTGGTATGAAAAATTGTCAGTAACAACTGTTCCAAGAACTGGAATATGTAAAATTTCATTCCTCTTGCTTTGCTGAAGTTGAAATACAGTAACAAGGAATCTGACTAGAACTAATTACCCTAAAGATGTATTGTCAGGAACTCTTGAAACAGATTATTCTGAAACATGAAAAACAGGAAGGAATAATTAAGTTATTTAGCAATGAGGATGGATCTGGTAGTGAGAATATTAATAAATGATCGATTTCCAAATAAGCTTTTTAATTTAAATTTATTATGTGGATTAAAATATGGCTAACTAAAATAATCTCCTTTCCAAAGTGGATGCAAGTAATGACAGATGCCATCACTATACAACAGAAATTACTCAGATCACTGCTGCTCTGATGTTGTTGTACTCAAACATCAAAACTATTAACAGAGAAGAACAATGCTTCCATATGGATTGTATACCAGACAAATGGCTAAGTGTTTCTTCGACTAATAACAGTTCTTGTTAGAATCAATATCAGACAAATGAAAATACTTTTTTTTTTCCTTAAAATATGTGATCCTTTCAAGAAGTATGAACCAACACACAGGCTCTTCATCTTATCAGGCTTAATAACTACCAATCTTTGACAATGTCCTGGAGTTTTTCAAATCACTTTTTGAACTTACGTATGCTTTTGATTTCAGTGATATTTTGTAGTTCTAAATTTCAGGGATTAAACACGAAGTTTTTTTGTTTCATTTGATATGTGTTGCCTGAGCATTTAATGGGGCACCCACTAGTTCTAATTTCATGACAAACAATGGACCGTTCCATCTTCTTACTCTTTTTGTTGAATAGTAGATAACCTAACAAGATCAGTAATGATAAAGCTAGGGTGGTAGAGTGAGACCACTAGCTAACGCTAAGTACTCAGGATAGTGAGCTATGGAGAAGCTGCTAACTACTTAGGCAGCTTAAAAACTTTGTATCTGATCTCTTGAAACTGGGGTATGCCAAAATGAAAGGCCATGTTAGATAATGTGAAGCCTCATATTTTCTATCAAACGGCAAAGCCTTAACACAAGGAGAACACATATATTCTCGGGTATTGAGAATATATGTGTTAGCCCCCAAAAGAGCCCAAATTGGTTGAATGCAACCAATTTTTAATAAGGATAAAATAAATAAGGATAAATTAAACTCATGTGTTCTCCATTTTTAGAAAGTTCAAAGGCATGCAAAAGCTAATTGACATCTCTCTTAAATTCACATTTAGTTCACTTTCTCCTCAAAATATCTCCAAATACTAAAGAAGTAAAAGTGAAGAATATGTTTGTGCTTGGTATTAAATAAGATTCACTATAGAGTGCATCATTTGGACCAGATATTTCTGTGTACATGTGGCCATAATGCAAGTATGTGCAAAATTAGCTTAAATTCTGACATTTGTGGACAGTACATCTACCCCTCTAAATGCCTTGGTGCAGGAAAACTCCAAAGAGACTGTGCTGTTTCCCCAGAAGAGATGCAGGGAAATGATGAACTTTAACACATCAGTTGTACGATAGATTGCTAGAAAACTTCTCTCTTCTGTTATCTTCCCCTCACATTAACAGGCTTTCCTAAGGAAATAAATCGCGAATAAATAAGAACTTTGCAGCAGAAAAAATAAGTATAAAAAATATAGATTGGGTAGACATATTTTTCCTCCAACTTTTGCCCTTGACTCCAAATACAGTACATGGTATCCCCTTTCTGTATAGATGTTTTCCCCTGCAAAGGAACTTAATATGGTATTCCAGAGAGAAATTATGGTTTCCCTTCTTTCTGCATGGGAAAATGGAGATAGAAATGTATATTTTAAGATCATGAAAGGACTCCTATTTATTTATGCAGAAAATTACAGTATCCAGATATACTATTAGAACACTAAAATTAAATATTGTTCTTGTTACAAATCATCATTTCACATGTTTCATGATGACAAGTTCTGGTGAACTCCCAGCTGTATCCTTCCCTTCCGAAGAAAACCTAAAGAAAGTAAAAACCCAAGAGGCTTTGGAGGTTTTATTTGCTGTTTCATTTAGAGACTGTTTTAAGAAAATCCTACAGCAAGTACTAGATGTACTATGTAGTTAAGTTTAGAATGTGTTGTTTCTTGAAAACTGGTGTCTTATATAATAAAGAATATGTTTTAAAGTTTTTTTGTTCCCTAATGTTTTGCTAGTATTTTTAATTTTCCTATAAATTTTACAAGAAGAAAAGTAGAATAAACATAGCTTGATTATGTTGGTACATAAAATTTACTGTTCAAGGGTAGGATAAAACTGATGGAAAATAAAAGGAAGAAAAGTAAATCAATTGCTCAGTTTCATTCAAGAAAGTAGTTATATAGTTTATCTAGTCACCATTTTTCCCAGGTGTGCTTTTTTAAATTATAAAAAATGCAAGCCTACAGGTACTTAAATATTGCATATTAAAAAGGGTAAGGAAAAGTACAAATATTACTTTTGTTCAATGCATTGTTCCATGAGAAAGGCTATTTTAAATGATTTACTATTAGGTCGTACGTCAAATTTGTTATCTTGGACACCAGAAACACTTAATTTTAAATAGAGGAACAAGCTTTATCTTATTTATATATAGGCTAAACTTCTCCCCACACACGAAACTCTTAAACATTCCTACTTATAATTTGCAAAACAAAAACCACCTCCTATAGAAAGGAAATTTATTCTGATTTCCCTTATTTGTTTGTCAGTTAAAATTATTTTCCACATTTTTTTTTCTAAAAATCTAAGCCATTTTGAGAAGCTAAAACCAGGGTTTACATTGTAAGGAAAGAACCATTCCCCAGATACCATGAAGAGAATTGTGCAGACAAACATCTCTGTAGAACCAGCATAAACTAAAGCAGACAATGTATCATACTTCATTGGTTTTGTAAGCAAGACTTTAGTTACCATATTAACTTGTTCAAAATCTTATAATTTTCCCTTGAAAAGTACCTGGAAATGGGACCGTAGCTGGAAATGTATATAAATTGAGTTATAGATCAGTTTAAAATACTGGTTTTAGTCATGGATTCAAGCATTTATACCACCATTATAAACTCAGTCTATGGATTTCAAGCGATGATTTCTCAGGGCAAGGATTTCCCTCCCTTAATTTCCACTTCCAGGTACAAAGTTTCCCATTTATACTGCCTCTTACTTTTTCTTTTAATTTTTTCTGTGCTTGGAGAAAATTTTAAATCGTTGTAATTTTTTCCCAAAATAAAATAACAGGTAAAACTCTTAGCTAAATAGATATGCTGGAAATAGACCAGCAAAATATCATAATAGCTTGGGGTTCTTTACTCCCTTGCACAATTAGGAAAAAAAACAAAGCCCACGACTCTCTAACATCAACAGAAATATAAAGAGTTTAGCCAACGCATGGGATGATCTTGTTTTAAATCTTTCTTAATGTTACAAAGATCTGTGACAGCAGAGTTCTAAATCTGTAAACCATGAAAACACCACTAGATGGCGCTCAAGAATACATATAGCCCCTTGGATTTGTAAACCCCACAGACTGAAAGCCACAGAATATTGCATTTATCATGATACTATCTGGTTTAGAACTTCTAGAGGTTTAGTCTCCGTGGTAAAAAATCTGGCAATTACTATAGAGTTCCTGCTATGAGAATTAGATATTTCAGAGCTGTGTACAAAATAACCAAAATATTCAGTGAGTTTACCAATGCTAGCCATGCACATAAGGGTAGATGATGATAGGGAGTGCCTTCAAATTCACTCCATTCTGGGGGTAAATGTTTTCTCTAGAGAAGGTTGCCCTTATATTCTTGGTCAAAAAATGTCCTTTCCACTCTTCCTCACAAGGACTTGGGTCTGTAAAATGTTCAAACAGATATGCAAAATCTGTTCTTGAAAAAATGGGCAAGATACACGGGATTCTCTAGAATAATGATTATGAGAAGTCTATGAGCAGAAGTCTGATTTAGGGCCTTTGTTTCAAGAACTCTTCAGTCTTTTATTCTGAGACAACGGCCACTATTCAGTTCCTGTAAAACAATAGAATCCCTGTTAGCTGGGAGAGATATTTGGGTACCTTTAGGCAACAGAAAGTGGGAGGGGATTTAGTTTCATTATAGTGTGTCGTCTAATCACTAAGTTTTTATATATGCCAATCATCAAGTTTAAAAAGAAAGAAGCAGCACCAGCTTCATACTGTATGGGACTCTACTGATCAGGTTTTCTCTGAGAGCAGCTACCAGGTTAAGTCACACAGGACCAGAAGCAGAGGAAATTCCAGACTGTAGATGCTTTGGTAATAATTTGTATTGACCAAAACTGACCTGTTTTTGTTCATGTATTGTTAGGAATATAGAGAGTAGTAGGATCAAATCTGAGGTGCTGATGGAACATCAGTCAGAATCTAAGGTTGTGTTTTTGGGTGCTTGCTTCTACTTTAGTCCAAGCTAGCCACTAAGATACTGTTTTTGACATTCACCAGATAAAGCTTACTGTGAAATATCTATGTTGACAAGTTCTTTCTACATATTTAGTGAGACTTTCTGGCTGTATGTGACAAATCACCATAAACAAAAAAAATATGGGAAAACGTATCTATTTTGTCCATAAAGAGTGATGGAAGTATTATTTTTCATTTTTGTAGAAAGCAATTATTACTGCCTTTCACTGAAGAAACAGAATTCAGTTCAGCTTTCTCAGAGCAAAGCCATGTCCATTTTCTACAGAAAAAAACCCAACCCAAACCAAAAAAACCCCAACAAAACCAAAACCAAAAGAAGTTTAGAGTGGACAATGAACAGCTTATGAAAGAAAGAAGGCAAACCAAAAGAGACTGAAACTCTCTTTGTTTTCCTTGTGGAGAATGTTTCTGGCTTAAGAAAAAGGAAAAGAATGAAAAGCAGCTTTGATTGATTTTGCAACTAATAGAATCGCACAAAAGCATGCTAATTGCTTTAAAATTGAGATGGAGAGCTTAATTCAAAATTGGCATAACATATTCAGCTTTCACTGAAGTAGCAATAAGTGAAAACTATGGTCTTCAGACTGCCTTCCAACAAAAGTGTGTACACGGAAAAACATAAACCATGAGTTATATGGTACTTACATTTCTATACTACAAAAAAGAGTTACATTACACTCTATATTTCTTTATTACTCTATACTATAGATTTCTCAATAAGGTGATACTATACACTGCACTAAACCTAAATTAGATTTTAGTAGATCCAGAGTACTTCAGGACTATAAGGCTAGGGAAAATGATCTAGTGAAATGGCCATTTGAATGAGACTTGGTCTTATCCAGTTTCTGTGTGCCTTACATATTTACATGTTAAGTTCTTCAAAAACAGTGTTAATGCTTGCCTTAGTCAGTAAAGTGTTGTGAAACCTCCCCATAATTTGGAAATGCAAAATACATCAAAATGATAATGACACGAAGGAGTTAAAATTGCTGTAAGGTTACAGTGCCATATCCACAGGCTGAGTGAAGAAAAGCCTTTTCTTCTGTTGTCACAAATTCCAACTATATTCTGAGTAGAAAGCAGATTTTTTTTTCATATTCACAGTACACAAATCAATATTATTGTTCTATACAATATGCCAAAATGAATAGTAGTAACACCAGCTCCCTATCACTTGTGCAATTTCCTCAGGGCTATTTTCAAGCTCCAGTGCTCTTCGATATAGGAAGGTAAGATGTCAATAGGATAGATTTAGTACATTCGGTTTCAGTGGCATTTATAATATTTGCCAATTCTTGATTAAACAGATCGACATGCCCAGGCTCTCAAGGTTAGTTAAATTAGATAAAAATGTGAACAATGGTGGGAAAGCTTTTCTTGAAGGTAATGTGTAAGTAGTTAAAAAATGTTTCACCTGATATTTAAACAGATAAATCTCTGGACTAGTGTGGAAAAGGCTGGACGCAACGCAGGCCATTTATTGAATCTAAGAAAGATGGTTTGGTTCAAACCAAATGGAGAGACATGGAAAAAAAGTGGCTCCGTTGTTGAGCAGTAAAGTCGGCAAGTAATTGCTGCAGTGCAACCATATGCTGTAGTCTCTTTATAAGTCAGGAAAGCCATGGCTGGGTTAGTACTTCACTTTGAGGTCAGAAATGTGAGTAACTACTGGTTGCAACTAGAAGTAAATTTGGTAACATGGTAAGTAGCAGCTTCCCCTGAGGAAAAAAATCAAAATCAGATGATAAAATGGATATAATTTGTGGTCAGATACAGGCTCATATATCTCCGTCAGAGGATGGTGTTAAATTCAGTTCTGGATAAATTTTGTCTCTGGTTCATTATTCTGCTTCTTCATGATGCATTTTGCCTACATAAATTCCTGCTGCGTGCTATAAAATTGTTACTGTATTTTATCCTGAAACAATGGCTACTTCTTTAGCCGTGACTTGAGAATTCTTCATTTGGATACATATTTACTTCTTCAAGGAATGCTGGAAAGATAATGCTTAACTTTAACCTTCCAGAGTTAAAGAGTTGCAACCAAGCAGCTATTGTGAGGGCAGTCATGGTAATAGATAACACAGCACAGAGTACTGAACATTTTTTTCCACGTGGTAATGTGGCTTCTATAAATTATAGGCTACGTGGTTCAACCCTTTACATTATGATTGGGCATTCTGTAATCACTGGAACATACATTAACAGTAAAGCATATAAAAAGAAAGATGATTAGCTGTGAAATACAGTGTTTATTTCATGTAAAAGGACATTCAACTGACTAAAATGCCAGAATGCGTGAGATTGGTTTATGAATAACAATGGCTGTGGAAGGACAAATATAACAAATCAGGAAGCAGCAAGGGAGGTGCTGGCATAAACTGGAATCATTTGGGGCCATAATACATGCTTGACACTTTATCACAATTTTGCAATTAGCCGACTGCTGGAAAACACCCTGGTTTAGTATGTTAGCGGCACAGTTTGCTGCTGGGTGTTAGAATGCAGAAACAATCACGCCATATTGAGAGTGTTATGGACAAACAGAGCAGAACCACCCATGTAACCTTTTAATAATTAAAATTTTCTGCTTTTCTGAAATGCTTTCCAAGTGTTACAGCAGGTTCAGGACCCTGTTCGTGTCTTGTGTACTGAAAAGCATTAATGGCTTACATGGCATTTATAGAAAATCTTAATTAAACAAATTGCGAAAATAACATTGATATCTTCCCTTTTCAGTCCCCATATGAGCCTCTAAGGCATCTCTGTCTGAATGGCTTAAGGATAATAAATATATTGTGTAAATTAAAAGAAAACAAATCCTTCATAGTCACTGATTGTATCTCCAGAATTTACAAAGACTGAATCAATGAACTGATATGAGTGCTTAGTGAGTCATCTCAGCCAAATCCTTTTCATTCTCTCTCTTGCACTAAGGTTTTTGTTTCTCTGCTGTTTTCTGTTCCTTATTCCTAGTATAACTCTGAGGGATACACCAAGGAAGGTAAAAACCTCAGGTTGTGTAGGTCATCATGTTTCTATAAAACCATGTACTGATTTACACCAAATAAATATCTGGCTCTAGAATTACTAATAACGACTGTTGTACACGAGACAGGAATCAAAACATAGCAGAGGATTTTGTTTACAAAACAAAATACTAGAGGAGAGGAAACAGCAAATACTCTTTCAAATTTCTTCTTTAAGGTGAAGATATGAATAGCAACTGGATTCAGTTGAGGTAGATCCACTAGACATCTAAAGTGGTATATAAAGGTAGTTTAGGAATGTGGCACTCCTCTGTCCACACATTATCTTCATTGAGTATTGCCTAGTATAGGAAGTATGTATCTACAGTTTGCTAGAAATCTCCATAGGCTTTCAGGCAATGCCTTAGGTACTCAAAAGGGAGAGTGCAGGTTTATGTGCCCTCCTCAACTCAAGGAGATTCAAACACACATCTCACTCCTTCTGGGAGCTGCGTTGGACAAGATCAACAGATCAAAGGTGACGGCAGGGTCTTTCAACTTCGGTGGATTTTTGCTCTTTTACAGAAATACATTCAGAACTCAGAGAGAGAGAAAGAGTATAACTAAACTGTCAGCAATAAAAAAAAGTTAATACATGAAAGTACAGATGAGGACCCCAATTCTTTAGATCCATGTCCTAGTCAATAGACTCTAGAGACATATCTCTTGTTTCCTTCTGGCACTGGGACACACTGGCACACGTTGACTATAACAGTTTCCTAGCGCACCCTCCTGCAGTGGGAAGAAAAAAACCACATATGAATTACCATCTTTTCAATCTAGAAAGACAGTTTATTCCAGCAAATAGAAATGAAAGAAGTGGAGCTTTACGCAGGCTGTATTTGTATAACAAACAAAATTTTAAAAAATCATAACAAAGTAAAACTCGTGTTTTAGAGAGAAAAAGAAAAAAAAACCACCAACAAACAAAACCAACAAACCCACCCAAAATAAAGAGATTAAGTGAAAAAGAATTAAGCTTGTTGGAAAACCTTTTTCACTCTAATACTTTTCTTGAAAAATCAATTCAAAGTTTTTTGCCTGAAAAAAGCATCTTTTTCCTGAAAGAAAATTACAGCTCCGAAACAACAACAAACGTCAGAGAAGAAAGGAAGTTATAAGTGCATAAAAGATACTCTGTTAATATTCTCTAGTTCTGTAAATGTCGTTTTGTTATCTGGTTATTCATTATTTTCAGATCCTTCTCCAACTCTTCATAGTCAAGTTTTGATTTACTAACTTTCCCTTATGCATACTTTGAGCTGTAGAGGTTTGAGCACAGATTTCTCTAGAACTAACTCCAAAACCATTAACTCATTTGTGTCAAAATTAACCACTCACTTCTACCTTCATATTCAACTTTTAAATCAAGTATGAGTCCATGAAATTACCTTCCCTCTGAGTTTCTTTAATTTCACAACAGGTTAGTGTCTATAAGAGTTCCTTTTGATAAGTCTTTTGGCTGTATAAATAACACAAATGTAGTAATTTTATATACATTCTTGTTTAGTACTTCAGCAAATCTCTTTCTAAAAAAAGTTATGAATTTCATACTTGACACAACAATATCCATCCACATTTTTGCTAAATTTAGTCTGTATTACAATTTGTCCATTCAGAGTCATATTTAAAAAACAATGATGTTACATTTCTTGCCTTGGTCCTGAGAGCAATTTAATCAAGAGACTCTAGAGCAAATTAACCATTTGGAAATTTCACTAATTTCTTTAGCACTTTCAAGTGAATAACATCTGAACCTAGCCAGAGTTTATACCCTTTTTCCTATTTTCTTCATCTGGTTGCAACATTTTTTTTTAAAATTTCTATTTATTTATCCGTTTATTTGTTTTTAAGGATTTTTTTTCTAATGTGCTGCTTTATGTTGTTTTTTAACTGCTTGTGTGTCTTCTTACAATATTTTCCTGAGATAATATACATTGTTGACACAAGTATAAGAGAGATTTGAAATAAGTCTAGGTCCCTGTATTTCTACTAACATCTTACCCTTTTAACAGTGTCCTTTAATTTCCTTTTAATAGACTCACTAATTTTTGTGCAGTTTGCCTCTCTACAGTAGAGCTATGGTGGATTTTTTAAGTCTTATACCCAAAGTGATGCTGACTTTGAACGTATTCTGGTCACTACTTCAGAATGGCCCCAAACTGAAAATGTTAAACCAGTCTCTGTGTACTTGTGAGGATAAAGTTAAAGAATTGTTTCTCCCATTATTGATTCTGCGATCTATTTTCCTAAGACCCAGCCAAACACAATCAACATATCTCTCTGTCAGATACGACATCATAATTCATTTTAATGATAATAAAACCATACTTACCTAACTAGCAGCATATCAGAATGATCACTTCTGCATATTTCATTGTGAAGAAAAGGGGAATCTGCACAACTCAGTGGAGTTTGTCAAAGTCTCATAAATCTTGTTACTGTCTTAATGTACAGGTGGGTCCACTTGTATTTTTATTTATGGTCAAAGCCGAAGGTTTTCCACCTGGTTAAGTTCTGTGTTTTTTATCACAGAATCACAGAATCACAGAATGTTAGGGATTGGAAGGGACCTCGAAAGATCATCTAGTCCAATCCCCCTGCTGGAGCAGGAACACCGAAATGAGGTTACACAGGAAGGCGTCCAGGCAGGTTTTGAATGTCTCCAGAGAAGGAGACTCCACAACCTCCCTGGGCAGCCTGTTCCAGTGTTCCGTCACCTTCACCGAGAAGTAGTTTCTTCTCATATTTAAGTGGAACCTCTTGTGTTCCAGTTTGTACCCATTGCCCCTTGTCCTATCATTGGTTGTCACCAAAAAGAACCTGGCTCCATCCTCGTGACACTCACCCTTTACATATTTATAAACATTAATGAGGTCACCCCTCAGTCTCCTCCAAGTTAAAGAGACCCAGCTCCCTCAGCCTTTCCTCATAAGGGAGATGCTCCACTCCCTTAATCATCTTCGTGGCTCTGCGCCGGACCCTCTCCAGCAGTTCCCCATCCTTCTTGAACTGAAGGGCCCAGAGCTGGACACAATACTCCAGATGCGGTCTCACCAGGGCAGAGTAAGAGGGGGAGGAGAACCTCTCTCGACCTCCTAACCACATCCCTTCTAATACACCCCAGGATGCCATTGGCCTTCCTGGCCACAAGGGCACAGTGCTGGCTCATGGTCATTCTGCTGTCCACCAGGACGCCCAGGTCCCTTTCCCCTACACTGTGCTCCAACAGGTCATTCCCCAACTTATATTGGAACTTGGGGTTGTTCTTGCCCAGATGCAAGACTCTACACTTGCCCTTGTTATATTTAATTAAATTTTTCCCCGTCCCACTCTTCAGTCTGTCCAGATACTTGCTGGATGGCAGCACAGCATTCTGGCATGTCAGCCACTCCTCCCAGCTTGGTGTCATCAGCCAACTTGCTGATAGTACACTCTATTCCCTCATCCAAGTTGTTGATGAATATATTAAATAATACTGGCCCCAGAACTGACCCTTGAGGGACTCCACTAGATACAGGCCTCCAACTAGACTCTGCCCCATTGACCACAACTCTCTGGCTTCTTTCCTTCAGCCAGTTCGCAGTCCACCTCACTACGCGACCGTCCAATCCACACTTCCTCAGTTTAGCTGTGAGGATGCTGTGGGAGACTGTGTCAAATGCTTTACTGAAGTCAAGGTAGACCACATCCACCGCTCTGCCATCATCAATCCACCTGTCTATGTCCTCATAAAAGGAGGTGAAGCCATGTTGACTGCCTCTAATGACACTCTTATCCTTGATATGCCTTAAGATGGCACCAAGGATAAGGTGTTCCATCACCTTCCCAGGAATGGAGGTGAGGCTGGCCGGTCTATAGTTGCCCGGGTCCTCCTTCTTGCCCTTTTGGAAGACCGGAGTGACATTTGCTTTCCCCCAGTCCTCAGGCACCTCTCCCATTTCCCAAGACTTGGCAAAGATGATCGAGAGTGGTCCAGCAATGACTTCAGCCAGGTCCCTCAGCACCCGCGGGTGCATCCCCTCTGGACCCATGGATTTATGGATGTCCAGATTGCTTAAATGCTCTCTAACCCAGTCCTCATCAACTAAGGCAAACTCCTCCATTGTCCGGCCTTCCTCTGGGGCCTCAGGGGTACGGGGCTCCTCAGGACAGCCTCCGGCAGAGTAGACAGAGACAAAGGTGGCATTCAGTAACTCTGCCTTCTCTGTATCTTCCGTCACCAGGGCACCCATCCCATTCATCAGTGGGCCTACATTGCCTCTGGTGTTAGTTTTATCTGCCATATATTTGAAGAAGCTCTTTCTGTTGTCCTTGACCCCTCTTGCCAGGTTTAACTCTAAGGAGGCCTTAGCTTTCCTAGTTGCTTGCCTACATCCTCTGACAACAGCCTTATATTCTTCCCAAGTGGCCAGCCCCTCCTTCCATGATCTGTTAACTCTCCTCTTCCACTTGATCTTACCCAGCAGTTCCTTGTATAACCACGCAGGTCTGCTGGCTCCCTTCCTTGGCTTCCTACGTGTCGCGATGCTCTGATCTTGAGCTTGGTAGAAGCAGTCCCTGAATGTTAACCAACTATCTTGGGCCCCTTTACCTTCAAGCAGCCTTGCCCACGGGATTTCCCCTAGCACTTGTTTGAAAAGGCCAAAGTTGGCCCTGCTGATGTCCAGGGTTGCAATTCTGCTTGCTGTTCTGCTCCCACCACATGAGATCCTGAACTCAACCATTTCATGGTCGCTGCAACCGAGGCAGCCCTCCACCTTTACTTCTTCAACCAGACCCTCCTTGTTAGTGAGAACAAGATCCAGCAGCGCACCTCTCCTAGTCAGCTCCTCCAACTTTATACAAAGTTAACTTTTTTTTTTTTTAACTGTTGTTGGCAGTCCATCCATCAGTGTATTTTTTATTGAATAGCATGTCCCTCTCGTGAGACATATATTCTCAGATAACCTGGTCATCTGTTGAACATCTATCAAGATATGCCTTCTTTACACGCAGAAGAGAAAAAAACCCGGCAAATAAAAACCAGCTTTTAAAACATGTTATCTTATTTGTGTTTTTCCAAGTATATGTCAAGACAGAATTAATACATTCTTGATCATGTATACATTTTCACTTTAGAGTGGCCAGATTTCTCAAGATCTCTAGAAATTCAAGTCACATAATGCCACAAGTTTACCTTGGCTGGATGGCAGGTGCCCACCAAGTTGCTCTATCACTCCCCTCCTCAACTGTACAGGGGGAGAGAAAAAAATACGACAAAAGGCTTGTGGGTTGAGATGAAGACAGGGAGTTCACTCACCAATTACTGCCAGGAGCAAAACAGTCTCAACTTGGTAAAATTAATTTGATTTATTATGAATCAAAATCAGAATAGGATAATGGGAAAAAACCCCCAGATCTTAACCCACTCCTCCCTTCTTCCCAGGCTTAACTTTACTCCGAATTTTTCTACCTCCTCCCTTTGAGTGGCACAGAGGGACAGAGAATGGAGGTTGTTGTCAGTTCATCACATGTTGTCTCTGCTGTTTCTTCCTCCTCACTCTTCTCCCTTGCTTTGGCATTGGGCACTCACACGGGAGACAATCTTTTATGAACTTCTTTAACATGAGTCTCTTCCATGGGGTGCAGTTCTTCAGGAACAGATTACTCTAGCAGGGATCACCCACAAAGTCACAAGTCCTGCCAGCAAATCTACTCCAGCATGGGCTCCTCTCCACAGAGTCATCACAGGTCCTGCCAGAAGCCTACTCCAGCATGGGCTCTCCACAGGGTCACAAGCCTCCTTTGGGCATCCACCTGCTCCAGCATGGGGTCCTACAAAGGGTGCAGGTGGCTGACTGCTCCACTGTGGACCTCCATGGGCTGCAGGAGGACAGCCTGTCTCACCATGGTCTGCACCAGAGACCATAGGGTAATCTCTGTTGGTCAGTTGCTGGTCCATCTTGGAGCCAGCTGGCATTGGTTTTGTTGGACCCTGGAGAAGCTTCTGGCAGCTTCTCACAGAAACTGCCCCTGTAGCCCCCACACTACCCAAACCTTGCTGTGCAAACCCAATTCACATAGCTGTAGTAAAAGCAAAAAGACATACACATATATGTGTATGTATATGTACACATCCATGTGCACACCATATACAAATATATAAAAATATACACATATATAACGTCCTTCTAACTACTTATTATTAACTTTACATCTATCCAGTTATGGCAACATTACTGGTGGCTATGAAACTTGTTTGCTTAAATGTTTTTGACTGTTTCCAGCCTATAGCATGGGAGTTAATAATGAAATATTAGTACTACTTCCCACTTAGTTCTGATATGCCATGTGTAGGGAGTCTGTGTTGTGTTAATACTGTTATTTACTTACCTTATTAAACATTTAAGTTTCTGCCATTTCTATATTTTTTGAAATGTTTCTTCCCCTTGCTATTATTCTGGTGCATGTATCTTTCTGCATAGTGTTTTTGGTATTATACCACTTTTTCTGCTTTAACCAAGTTTCTGATTATTCAACATAACATAGGATTTTAAGAAATCATAGAATCATTTAGAGTGGAAAAGAACCCTAAAGTCATTGAATCCAACTGTAAATGAGAGGACACGGTGTTTTTATATTAGAATCAATAAAGTACGCAGCCTGGGACAGAGTTCATACGAAAATTGGTCCTTTGCCAGTAGGACTGCTGTAAGTCCTGCTAGATTAATATTCTATCCAGTGGACAAACTGTGTCATTCTGTTTGGAGCCCAGATTGTGATCACATCTGTTTGACAATTTTCTGTTTCACTTACACAGTGGCCCCCTCACCCTCTCAACCTTTCATTAGGAATATGTCAGTTCATGGAAAAGGAAGTTTTCTGTGTAAATATTGGTTTCAATAAGAATATGTTTGGGAGCAAAAAGTGGACTTCTATCTCTCCACTAATTACAAGTAACTCAGTAGCTTAACTAACATGTACTGAACTGAGATAGCTTTAAGCTGTCTCATAGCCTCAAGCCAGAGATTTGAACCTACCTGAAGACCCAAATCTGTTAAAACCATTGCTATTCTGGTGTACGTCTCTCATAAGGACTCCCATTGGAGATATTTAACTTTGCATATTTTAACATTCAACAGAATAAACTAAATATTGTTTTTACTTCAGAGAACTCCTGCCAATGTATTTGATGCTGAAAGGGATTAGGAGACTTAAATAGTTTTCCTGAAAAATGAGGGGAAAAAAAGAAGGAAAGAAGGAAAGAAAAACAAAAAATAAATACTGTATTTTGGAATCTGCAAAACAAGCCACCATCTCACTAAATTTTTGTGTAACAGTTGAAATAAGCACTTGCCCAAGAAGGAATTCCTTTAGCTTTAATAGAACAGTGTATCAATAGTTGTACGACGTAAGCTACCAGTGAGCTTAAACTGTTCATAAAAATGCGTGTACATTTCTTTGGCTATAATAAATTATGACTCACTTGGGTATGGCAATCACAGGTGTTTAAATATATATATCCTTTCTCATTCCAATAGCACAATCAGCATCCCTGTGATTTTTGCTAGTTAGAACTATAAAGTTAAACAGTTTCTGGGCTGCGCTGCCTCAAACTTTCTTTATGGTCATATGGAATTTTTTACTACTGTTGATCCATTGTTATCTTCCTACACGGTAATGATAATAGTACCATTTCTACCAACAATTAAAGTTCTTTTACATTTAATTCAGGTAGAATTTATTCTATACAAACTTCCTCTGTAGAACTCTTTGCTTAAATTTAGACCTTATATTAAATTTGCAAGATATTTTTTGCTTGTGGTAAAATATAATGTCCATTTCAATATAGCATTGATAGAAAGAATGGTAACATAAGCAAATGTTTGAATAGACTGTTTTCTGTATAACTGTTTTTTCCCTCTAGAAAAACATTGAATTGGAAAAAATCTGCTATTGAGATGGGTCAAACTAACATTAAGGTTGATGTCTGCCTGAGGACCTCACTTGTGACTGTCCCAAAGGTTAAAAAGAGGAGATTTCTTCAAAGATGTTCAGTGATAGAAATGACTATTGGACTCAACCATGCATTTTGAGAATAAAAGTCATCTATGCGATGGCAAAACATGTACACCCTACCATAAAAGCTTACCATGGTTGCCCTGAATATTTAAATGGATGGTATCCTTACCTCTATGCTGATAATGTTAAAAATGCAGGGTGAAATATGTATTATACATACAAAGACGTTTGCTCATGTTAAAACATGTCTTATTACCATGTCATAAGCCATGACAATCTCAGAAGCTATGATTTCAGTTTACTAAACAGTATAATTTTACATTAAATACTGCCATGAAAAATTGCATATCAAATTAGAAGAAAATGTCAAAATTGGTAAGAAATATAGACATGGTTATGCATAGAATAAGCAATTATTTATGATGAATGTTTAGAGTATTTTATATACCTTCATTATATTATTCACTTATGAAAGCTATCATTTGCAGCACTCCCTTTGACTTTTTAGGGTAACATTTTATCAAATGTGAATTTAGTAATGATTTTAGAATTGTGACCATGCTATAGTAAGGGTGTAAAACCAGTGTTGAGTTTCTAGCTGCATGACCAGATGATGAAAATGCCTGCTAATGTTTTTCTCCTCTTGCATTGCTTTCTTACTGATATCTGTAAAATTACTTGTTGAACTATGCCATAAACGGTCTCAATAGACTTAGAGTATAAGAGAAAAGCACTGGAGCTTCCAATAGGATGGCAAAAGAAAGCTTTCTTCCCCTACTCTGTTCTGTGTTCCTGGTGGATTCCATTAGTCAGGACAGCATCACTGGAGAAGAACACAAGTAGACCCTTTACGGGCTGTCTTCCTTCTCACAGAGGGACCATTAATTCTTCCTAAAGATTAAGATATTTGAGGATTTTTTTCTCTAGGACAACACATATGAGCACATCTTCTCAATAGATTCATGCCTTAAACAGAAGCTAGGTTTATGTTTCTAGATTTTCAATAATGTAACTTTCTAGACTCTGCAAATTGTAATACAGAAACACTACCATTTAAAAAAAGGTTTTGTTTAGCTATAGCAGAAACACACAATCCTCTTCTTCCTACAAAAACACAGAAAAATTCAGATTTAATTGAAATTCTGTTTCAATATATCACAGAGCTCTGCAAGTTCTTTCTTTTTTTTTTTTTTCCAGAATTCTTTCTCTTTCCAATTTAGCATGCATAATGTTTGTAAGTTGTATTCAGTGAAAATGAAAGCTTTACATCTCTGAGACTCATTACTATGTAAATGAACTAACAAGCGTGTGCACAGCAGAGGCTATAAAAAGTAAAATGGAGTATAGTTTACCAATATTTTGTAAGTGTTTTAACAGCTTGCACAATTAAGCTTGGAACTATGGCAAATTGGATTTGTGTGTATATTTTTATCTGTTTGATTGACAAAACATTTATTTTGTTTAGATCTAATTACTTTTTTTGGGTTACTTTCAAGCTGGAGATTTGCATTTACTGGGCATCATATATCATTGCCATCCTATATCACATGAGAATATATCCACATGTCCAGGTACTTGGCTGTCAAGAACTGGGGAACAGAAAGGAAGTACACGAGCTTAACAAAATCCAAAATATTGTCCAAGAAAACTAAGTCTGGAAGAAATCACATTTCCCAGCTAATACAGTTTGAGGGAGAGTTCTTAGATGTGGAGACATATGTCCTCTATCAGGTTGAGGATGGGACGAAACAGTTTTGCCTGCTTCTGTGAGTGTAATCCTTTGGATTATGTGTTAATATCAAATGTAGATATGAGAACATGATCTTGTTTAAATAAATATTTACATCACCCTGTGGTAAACATACTTAGAATGTGGGTATTGCATCAGAGCTCTCAAGGATTTTAAGCATTGTAGCAGCTATAGGGTGACTCCTCATAAGCAAATGTAGATGCCTATGTATGACCGAATCATCTAGACTCTTCATTATTGAACAGAAGAGAAGAACATCTCATCCTAGAGTAGACTTCTGAAGTAGGTTAGATAAACTGTTTTCTAAACTGTCCATTTTGCTCATGAAGCAGAGGATGACTAGCCTGGATAAAAACATCTAAACAGCAGACATCTGAAGTCCAATGAGATTAATCCACACTCATTTCCAGATCTCATGGAGGCTTAGCTATAAGAAATGCTCAGCTGCTCATTCTGACACAATACTAAGCATGTGCCAAAGCAGAACTACAAGGAGTTGAGGACTTGAAAGTCAAGTAATATTAGACACTCCTGTGCTCACATGGGTTGCCATGTAAGCAAGTATTTTTCATTGCAGTTATTTTAATCCATTCTATGCTTTGCTGTAGGCACTTATGACCTCTGCTAGATATAAGTCTAAATATTTTGTGACGCTTTTGATTATGTTTTGTGTACCATCTTATTATTCTTATGAAGAAAGAACTCTTTTCTTATGGAGAGTAGCACTATTACAGTGTCAGAAAAACAAACAAATAGATTAAGAATTATTTTATAGATCTCAAAATGTAGCTGTCATCTGGGATCTTTCCACATACAACCTAAAGATGTGTTTATATTACATACACAACTCATAGTGATAACAACTTTGACTGACTTCAGGATTGAAACTATAGCAACTGTGGAAATGAAAAAAAAGATGGCATATAAAATAAAATTAAAATTTGATCAACTGAAATAACTAGAAAAAATGTTTTAAAACCCAAATCTGAAGTTACATACCTAAGCATAAGAAATATAAACCACCTCTACTACATCCTCAAAAATAGTGGCTCAGAAAGTGTTCTGATTCATAGTAGATGGGTAATTTAACAGTAGCTCCCAAAATGAAGCAGTAACGAAAAGCAACAATATCATGTTGGAGGTGTAAATAGAGGTGAGAGAGAAGGGATAGAAATGGTTATCCTAGCAGACAGGGAAGCTTACAGTAAAATACTTTCTATAGTACTGATGTTTGCTTTTTAAAGTGCATAGCAGCAGAAATACAAAGAATTAAAGAAAGTGTTTGACAGCAAGAGGTACAAAGAGATAAGTCTGTGCAGTTTATTAAGAAGAATTTTGAGAGTTGATATGATTACACTATGTGTGAGGGAGAAAGCTGAATACCAAAGGACCCTCTGGTCTAACGGGAGAAAACAGTTTTCAGTAGATCATGCCAGATGAACTGAAACTAAAAATGAGGAGTGTTGATTAACTCCTGGAACAAACTACCAAAGTGAATGCTGAATTCAGTGTCTCTTGAGGATTTCAGTTCAAGACTATCAGTCTTTGTAGAAGACGTGTTAGTGAAATGCAAGTTTAAATGGGGAAATTTGAGGATCTCTCCTTCTGGCTTTAAGAAGAGAGAATTTTAGCGGTTCCTCTGGTGTTTAGAAAAGCTCAGTAGTGGTTGCGTTTTTACACTAATTTGTTGTGAATCTATTTTGGCATCTTTTAGGTACACTTCTACAATAAAACAAAACAGTGTTTTATCTAGTTCTGTTCTTATATGTTAGTCTATTATCAAATCAACCTCACTTTTATCCCAATATAAAATATTTAGGTGAATATTAGGAACCACTATCACTATATGTAACACTATAAGTTGTTAGCTACTCCTACTTCTATCTATAAAAAAAGAAAAACAAGATCTAAATTTCTACCCTAGTGACAAGATTCCCTTCACACACTTTGTCCCACAACTGACCTAATCTGTCACAAAAGCTGAGACAAAAAGCAGCCTTTAGAGTTGTGTAAGGGACTCGAGACCCTTGTAAATGGAGAATGACTTCCTTTAAAACTCACAGGCCTTCTAAAAGGAACTTCATGGCTTACAACTGTGACATTGTGTCACAAGGGGAGATGATCTCTTGCCAAAAAAATTGCTCCTGATAGCTAATTCTACAATCCCATCTTTTGGAGACTGAGCAAGAGAGTGTATAAGGCCTAGGGAAGATTCCACTATTAAGAATAGCTATTGCTCAAAACTCTCCTGATCTCTTCCAAGAAAAAAGAAGCCATTTTGTCTATTTTCACATCATGGTATAAAATGGGAGGGATACAGTTCAGAGGTAGCTAGATGTTAGTAAACTGAACACTCTTATTGTACTCAAAGCAAATGGGAATCTGGGAGAGCACAGAGAGCAAGTGTTTTGCAGAGGGCTTATGCATATTCAGAGCTTGAAATGTCTCCAGTTCTGAAACAAAATGCTGACAAGGACACTTGCGATCATGAAATTTGTTAGACACAGTTCAAAGAATGGAGTGAAACTTTTGAGTTTGGTGTGATGCCTTTGGTGGCTTATGTGACTGTTTCTTTCCAGCCACAGGCTCAAAGTCCAGGCTCTAGTACAAGTGGTACCTTTCCACGGGTTTTGGGAGGAACTGACTCTTCAGGTGCCAACATCCCAGTTTGTTGATGGCAGGGGTTAGTTCAGATTACATCACAGGAAGGAAGAGAGAAAAAGTAATCTCAATTCCACGAAGAATGGCTTTGAGGAACTGTTAGAGTTACCAGCATAGAATTGTTTAGTTTAGTCATGTATGTTCAATTGCATATATACTATATATATATATAAAAATATACAGGTAAAACATTTTGGTACATGTTTTTTAATCATTCTTCAATATAAATTAACACGATTTTAATTATATAGGATACCATACATGAATAGCAGAAAAGTGTATTAAAAAATGTGTGTATAACATCTGCTGGGTGCACCAGTACTGTTAGCAGGAAACATCTAAGTCAATTTAAATATGACTCTGTTCCTTATTTGAAAAAGTAGTTGACATTTTTTTTTAATTGAAGTTGTCACTAAATGATATTTAAAAATTTAACATGCATAAATATTTTACTAGAGCTCCTGAGGTCTCCTTATCTTGGTCCTGAAGAAATATTGGTTAGTAAATTGATGAAAAAGATTCCATAAAAGGACTTATTAAATAAATCCAAAAGTACATATTGTTTCAGGGAAGGCAAATGCCAATACTAATTGCTCCTTACAGCATGTCTCAAAAATAGATTAAAGGCAAACAAACATTTTTCATGCCGATAAGGCTTCAAAGTAGTTTACAACAGGAAATACTCAGCTTTTTTAGTTCCTCCCTTGTGCTGCATAGGGCCCTTACATGAAATGTAGCCTAAATACTATGATGGATGCATATTTTTTAGAAATTTATCTTTACTTTAATAGATGCAAGGAAATGCTTTGAAAAGATAATTTCTATCTCTGTTCAAATTCTTACCTCTGGAAAACAGGAAAGCTAGATTTAAAGGTGTAATACTGAAAAAAATAACTGAAAACCAAAGAAGAAAAGCAATAGAAGCTCTGCTCCTTGATCCCCAGAATAAAGTCAGAAGGTGTTTTCAGGGAAAAACAGAGTAGTAGATCATACTCTAAAGTAATTATAGTCCTAAAATCTGATAAAATACTTATCTTTAAGATAAGCAGGTTATTTCACATGTTTGTGAAACCGATTTTTTTTTGCTGCATTTTGAAAATAATTTTACGATAGGATTTCGATACCAAACAGTTCCATGAGGGCAGTCCCAGTAAATTTAACTAATGCTCAATAAAATGCATGATGCATCAATGGATTTAGTCTGAGTTCTAAGACACATTGTTTAAAAACATTTAAAATCTTCCTAAGAACTTTAAACTTGACTGTAACGTTGTCAGTAGTTTTTATTTTTTCTGACTAGTTGTTTAAAAGAACATCTGTAGACATATTTCACAGTTTCTATGCTTGATCTGCAGCATTTTTAAATACAGTCAAAGTATATTTGTGTGTTTAAACAAATGCTGAACTTACCTGTCATCGTTCTTCTGTTAGTGACATGAAGGACATGTACATTTTGGTTTATCATTTATAAATCTTAAGGCAGAAACTGCCCAATGTAAATATTGACTGCATTATGTTGGCATTGTGGTACGTCACCATTAAAACATAATAAGCTTCACTGCCTTTGATACTATTCATTTACTTTTGGCAGACAGTTCTGAGCTGGATAAGCTTCCTAAAGGAGCTCACCCTCCAGTCTCAAAAATGTTGATATTGGCAGAAGGGACAGGGAGAAACGAAAGAGGCTGAGAGTAGTGGAGGAGAGTGGTATCACAGTGCATTGAGTATAGATGACATTAAGCTGAGATGGAATTACATGCTTAATTTCCTCTGCTGGATAGAACTCATCTCTGATTCCAGGTCAACACCCAGCATACGAAGGCAGCCTGCAGTTTGCAATGTGTAGATTAAACATGACAATGACTTTTATATTAGTTATTCTGCTATACAGTTCTTTTTCCTCATGTTAGGAAGATAAATATTTATGACAGCAGAAGCAGTTTTCAGCCCAGTACACCTGTTATTTGAGAAAAATGGGCAGAAGAAAGTATTTGTTTATTTTCCTTTACCTCTCATGAGAGTGCAAATTTTGAGTAGAAAAGAGTTTCAGTGAAATGTTGAAAGGCCTGGTGAATCAAATGCTTCACATGTCATAAATTGCTTCTCTGATGTAAAATAATTATGTAATGATTTCTTCAAAAACAGTGACTTCAATAGTTTGTTGGATATGGGGCCGAGTATAGAAGATAATAATTGTAAGATTTTAATATAGCTTTATCTAGAGTAATTAGGAAAGTTCTTCTGTACTTTCTGCTTCTTCATGATTAAAGAAATGACCTGTGTATAGATAGAATATAATTCTAATAATTTTCATTTTGGACAGTTAAAGTAGGTAATATAATTTTAAAATTTATCGTTTCTATCAGGGTGAATGACTAGTATATTATCAGTACAACATTGGTTTATTTTGTAATGCTAACAATATGAACAAATTAGTTCAGTAGAATAAATGTGTAAGCCCTTGTTTTGCTGTTTCATAGTATCGTACAACATCCAAATATAATGTATGATTAGACAAGAGCTTTTCAAGCAGCAGTAAGAGATAGAATTGTCCACTTTATCATAAATGGATCTTCCTCAGGAGTAACTCAGTCTTCTGGTCTTATTTTACAATTCTAATTCTAAAACTATATCTGTTTTCTTTTAGATATATCGAGAGAGAAACAATAGTACTGGCACCATTTAGTTTTCATGGAAGGAATGCATGAAAGTCCTTTTGTTTGTTTTGCTTGACCTTACAACTGATGACCATCTGGATAACTGCTGTGCATGGTGCCAAAAAAGCTGTTAACTACTAAAATAAATAAATAAATAAATGTAATTAAAATGAAAAGCTGCCAAGACACTGTAATCACAGGTCTGAAAGTCAAATCTACAGATGCAGGTCAAATATTGATTGTCAAGAAGCATATCTTGCATAAGCGTCTTGTACTAGGAGGGATGACACCCCCACCACTTGATGCTCCTCACTCACATAAATACTTTACATTCAGTTTTACCTAACTTTCGCCTCATTGGGGTGTTGGGTCTGTGAATTCCTTTTCTGTTGATGCTACTAGTATAGACACATCATTTAAACAGTAATTCAGCTTCTGTTCTCACTATGCTCATCAAGACAGCTTAATTCTCATGATTTCATTTGAGATTGCAAGTGCCCCCCAAAAAATTGAAAGTCGGGTCATAATTCCTCTGAGCCTTGTTGGCTTATCTGAACGAATACTGTAAAATAAAATAAATGGAGTAGGTTCAGGGACAAGCTGTAACTTTAGAAAGCTCCAGGACACCCTGGGTGAAGTGCCGTAAAACTGTAAAATGTATTGAAGTGCATTCTACTTGCTGGCTTTAGTGATTTTGTTCATAGCATCCAGTTCTTCCTGTTCATCCTCTGCTCAGAATGCTAATAGCATTTTCTTTTATCTTCAAACATGGTTTTTCTTTCAGATTTTGGCACTGAGTTGGAAAATGCATTTTTTTTCAGTTAAAAAAACCTAATTGCTTTCTGATTTTTAATAGAGAGCTCTTTAAAAAATAAAAATAGATGATGTATGAAACAAACTGATCTTTATTTTACTTTGACTATCTGATAATCATAGAATACCAAGTTGGAAGGGACCACAAGGATCATCTGATCCAACCTTTCTTGGCAAAAGCATGGTCTAGACAAGATGGCCCAGTACCCGATCCAGCTGAATCGTAAAAGTGTCCAGTGTTGAGGAATCTGCAAGTTCCCTGGGGAGATTATTCCAATGGATCATTGCTCTAATTTCTCTCTTGTGTCCAATTGGAATCTCCCCAGGAGCAGCTTGTACACGTTATCCCTCATCTTTTCCATGTGATTCCTTGTAAGAAGGCAGTTTTGATCTTCTTTATAGCCACCCTTTAAATACTGGAACATGGTGATGAGGTCTCCCTAAAGTCTTCTTTTCTCAAGGCTGCACAAACCCAGCTTTCTCAGCCTTTCCTCCTATGGCAGGATTCCCCGTTCTTTGATCATCTTTGTGGCCCTTCTCTGGACTCTCCTCAGCTTGTCCACATCTCTTTTGTATAGCAAGGACCAAAACTGAACACAGTATTCCAAGTGTGGCCTGACAAGCACTGAGTAGAGTGGGATAATGACTTTTTTTCTCTGCTGGTGATGTCCTTGCTAATGCAACCCAGCATCCTGTTGTCCTTTGCTGCAGCAGCACACTATTCACTCATATTGAGCTTGTTGTCTACCAGGACCCTCAGGTCCCTTTCCACAGAGCTGCCTTCCAGTCAGGTAGATCCCAGCCTGTGCTGCAATCCTGGATTATGTTTTCCCAAGTGCAAGACCTGACAATTGTCCTTGTTGGACTTAATAAGGTCCTCGTTATCCCACTCTTCCAGCCCATCCAGGTCATCCTGCAGGGTGGCTTTCCCTTTCTGAAGTGTCCACTTCCATACTCATTTTGGTATCATTGGCAATCTTCATCAGGGTACACTTGATCCCATCATCCATATCACTTATGAAGAAGCATCCAGCTCTGGAGTCCTCAGTACAGGAGAGACACTGACTTGTTGGAGAGGGTCCAGAGGAGGGCCACAAAAATGATCAGAGGGATGGAACACCTTTCCTATAAGGAAAGGCTGAGAGAGTAGGGGTTGTTCATCCTGGAGAAGAGAAGGAGACCTTATTGCAGCCTTTCGGTACTTAAGAGGCGCCTATAAGAAAGATGAGGACAGACTTTTTAGTAAGGCCGGTTGCAATAGGACAAGGGGTAATCGTTTTAAACTAAAAGAGGGAACATTCAAGCTAGACGTGAAGAAGAAATTTTTTACAATGACTGTGGTAAAACACTGCAACAGCTTGTCCAGAGAGGTGATAGATGTCTCACGCCTGGAGACATTCAAGGCCAGGCTGGACGGGGCTCTGAACAATGTGATCTAGTTGAAGATGTTCCTGCTCCTTGCAGGGGGTTGGACTAGATGACCTTTGAAGGTCCCTTTCAACCCAAACTATTTTACAATTCTATGGTTCTATGGTATTAAACAGCATTAGGCCAAATTTCAGTCCCTGGGGGACCCCACTTGTGACTGGTTGCCAGTTTGAAAAGGACCTATTTACCACCATCCTCTGGGTGTGGCCTGTCAGCTAGTTCCTCACCCACTGCACAGACAACTTGTCTAGACTGTAATGCATTGGTTTTTCAAGGAGAAGGCTATGGGAAACTGTATCGAAAGCCTTGGAGAAATTCAGGTTAACAATGTCCACCGCTCGTCCCACATCAACAAAGCAGCTTACTTTGTTGTGGAAGGTGATGAAGTTTGTCAAGCACAATTTGCTCTTGGTGAATCCGTGCTGACTTTTCCCAATGACTTGTTTCATTCACAACATCCTCATAGGTAAGCTCAGGAAGTATGGGCTGGATGAATGCATGGTGAGATGGACCATGAACTGGCTGGATGGCAGAGCTCAGAGGGTTGTGATCAACAGTGCAGAGTCTGGTTGGTGGCCTGTAGTGTCCTCATACTTCTCAATGCATATTAATCTGCTTTTCTGTCTCTGGTGTGTTTCTCTCTTGGTTTTGAGCAGACTCAGAGGCTCACAGTTAAGCCAAGGGTGTCCTTGCTATGCCTACTTCCCTGACATTTAAAGGGGATAATCTGTTTTTGTGCTTCCAGGAGAGTTTCTTAAAAAACTCCCAGCACCCAATAGCTCCTTTATCCTCCATGGAAGCTTCCCACAGAATCCCTCCCAATTGCTCTCTGAGCGAGCTGAAGTTTGCTCTTCTAAAACATACATTTTTGTCTTAGTACTAACCTTCAGTGTGCTCAGCAGGATCCCAAACTCCACAATATTGTGATCACTGCAGCAGAGGCTACCACTAACTGAGATACTACAAATGAGGTTTTCTTGGCTTGTGAGTAGCAAGTCCAGCAGTGCCTTGTTCCTGGTTGGCATATTTAACATTTGTATGAGGAAGCAGTCCTCTGTGCATGCCAGGAGCTTGATGAATAGTGTGTGAGCTGCTGTATTGTTCTTCCAACAACTGTCTGAGTAGTTGAAGTCACGCATCAGAACCAGGTTAAATAACCCAAATATTTCTTTGTTGGTATTATCGTCTTGGTTTGGAGGTTGGTAGCAGATGCCTACTGTAAGATCCGTCTTGAAGAGGACCCCTCTCATCTTGACCCAGAGACATTTGATAGGGCTTCCACAGTCACCGTAGTTGACTTCTAAACATTTAAGATTCTCCTTACCATAGAGCATGACTCTTCCTTCTCTTCTTCCCTGCCTGTCTTTACAAAACAGCTGATAGCCATTCATCGCAATCCTCCAGTTGTGTGAGTTGTCCCACCACGTTTCAGTTATTTGTATGACAACATAACTTTCTGACTGGGCGCTGAGCTCCCATTCTTGCTGTTTGTTCACCAGGTTGCATGCGTTTGTATACGTACCCTCGAGGTGGTTGGTTTTCTGGTTCTCATCTTGGGAGGCAGCTATGGAACATATGCCGCTGCTCTGGTTGGCGTGACTTACTCCCAAGGTGGTTGCAATGGCATGAGCATTGCTGGTTTAGACCCCACCCCCCAAGTCCTTCAGTTTAAAGCCCACCTCACCAAGTTTGCCAGCCTGCTGCCAAAGATTCCCTTGCCTCTTCTAGACTGGTGGATCCCATCCCTCCCTAACATGCTATAGTCACTGAAATGTGTCCCATTGTCATAAAAGCCAAAACCCTCATGATGGCACCAGCCACAAAGCCAGAATTAGTTTTACATTATACATCTATTTCTGATTGCACATGTTCCTCTAACTGGTAAAATGGAAGAAAAGATAGCTTGGGCACCAATACTTTTTGTTTGCACCCCCAGGGCATTGTAGTCTTCCTTGATTCTGCCCAGGTTCCAGCTTGCGGTGCCATTTATGCCCAAATGAAAGAGTAGCAATGGATAATAATCTGGGCACTTGACAAGTGGTGGCACTCTCTCAGCAACATCTTGGACCTTAGCTCCCAGAAGGCAGTCTACCTCTTGTCACTCCCTGTCTGGCCAGCAGATGGGCCCCTCGGTGACCCTTAACAGAGAGTCATCCACTACAGGCACCTGTCATTTCATTTTGCAGTATCCACTGTGTGCTGCTGGTATAGTTTTTCCATGCAGACCTTGATCGTGGGTGTCTGCAGTTGTTAAAGCTTCATATCTGTTTTTGGATCTAATCCTGGAGGGTGAGGACTGAAGCGGAGTCCTGCTTTTGTGGGTCACACTTTTCTCTGCCCCTTCTAATCTAGGAGAAAAAACCCAAGGTTTAAAAATGTTTCTAAGACTTTGCATTAGGTAATACTTATCATTTGTCATAAAAATTGCTGCCCCTATTTCTTCAATGGCAGGCGGCACACAGATCAAACTTTGCTTTGTGACGATATAGTGAGCTACTTGAAAGATATCTGATTTCACCGAGTGGGACTTCTGAATTTTCTTAAAATCAGTTTCCTTTATGAAGTCTTAAGCTGGTCCAAACTGATACCAAGTGAGGTAGCCAGTGTATCTAGTCACCTTAAGACTCTGGGAATAGCTGAATACAAGAACATTCAAGCTTTAGCTGCACATTTGATCTTAGTGCTTTTATATCACTGATAAAAGAATTGAGGTGTTAGACTGCATTAAACTAGCTTTTAATCTCCCTTACTCAACTGTTACCTGTTCAGTATTGATAAATGTAATTTTTATTTTGTATCCCAATTTTTCTTCATGTGAAAGCTTTTTCAAAAATGAGCAGTGAAACCTCAGGTTTTAGAAGAAAACCTGCATTTTCCAGCAAATGCATGAGTACAGGAGGACTTTATAAAAATCTCAGGGAGAGCCCTGAAAAGCAAATTTTTTGGCTCACATGCTTGCAATCATTCCTAGTGTTTCTCCTGACAATACTTCAGATTATTACTACTGACTCTATAAATTTGATTATTTGATACCTAGCATGCATAACTGGAGAATGGTTGTAAAAGAAAAAAACACAGGATTAATCAAAGTAGGATTGTAATTTTCTGCGACACCTGTTCCAACCAGCTGCCTCTGACTGTTGAGTCTGATTCTCTGAGTCCTCCCAAATTACACAATAAAGTTGTTTTGAAGTCAATGGCCAATCCATTGTAGTTTCACCAGAACAGATGCTGAATAAAGAAACTGTGAAATTTTTTGAAGTATACACTCAGGCTGCTGCAAAAAATAAGAGGAAATTCTTGACAATGAAAAAAACCCCATCCATTCTAGAAGTCTGAAAATCTTATTTGTTCTGAGACACTACAACTGTTATTCTGACTACCCAGGGCTCTGTAGAGAGAGGAGTATCTTTATAACTGAGTCCTGCTACTATGTGATTTTTTTTTTGCAGTGATTTTTAATCTTCTCTTCCTGAAAAAGAAAAAAAATTATCAAGAGTTATGCTTCATATATGTTCAGCAGAAATTGTGTCCTTACTGTGAGGAGTACTGTTCCTGCAACGTCTGTGAAAAATAACCTTCCGGCTGATTGTTTTTCTTCCTAGAGGGCAGAGTTCCATGATTTTTGTATATTTTTCTTTTGGCACTGCAGAATCCTCGCAAATATATGTTCAGTATCTGCAGAGTGGCAACAGCGTATCTGGGCAAGAGCAGAGATGAAAAACTGCAGACAATGAAGAAGACAGAATGTATAATAGGTTCCCCTAAAATCTTTGGTTTGTGGGAGAAAATAATCTCATTCTTTTTATGTGTCCCCTCTGTAGTCCCAGATAGAATACTCCTTGTTAATTATTTTTCCCCTCATAAATCCCCAGGTTTCAGTTTTCCCTTGAGAGATTAAATAAAATACCAAAGTAAAGATGCAGATTTACCACAGCATTCTATAGAAATGGTAATGTGCTGCAGAAAAGTAGCAAGGCAGATTGGTTGTTTGCTTCAGATTCTGGAAAGTTCAGCAACTTTAATCTAGTGATTTGAAGTCCCAATAAAAAGCCCTAGTGTTGTTTCTTGATGCAGAAATGATCTAGGAGAATCTTCTTTGTCCCTTGTTGAGAAAAATAAGCCAGAGTTGCCTGAATCTCCTCTGCACAAGCCTAGAAGAAACAGAAAATTTTAAAGGCACGGTGTGACCATTTTCTGAATCTCACAACATGTCTTTCCATCAGATTGGTTCTGAACTGCATCCTGGAGAATAATTCATCTTTAGCAGAGTCTGAATTTGATACATGCAAGATTTGTTAAACATCTAAAGCTCTGCTGTCTTGATCTGAGTATGTAGTTTGCTTACTGCTCAAATTATTCTCAGTGACTGTCAGCCCTTCTCCAAACAAGTCTAATGGAGCCCTATGATAGAAGTTGCATTGATATTTTACCATAAGTCAAATTTTACTGCTTAAAGTTTTGTTTCAGTTTATTCAATCCATAGTAAAATTAATACATAAGGTTGTGCAATAAATGATACAAACTATAGAATATCTGTATGTTGTATGTGCTCAATATAGCAAATCCTATGGAAATGCAGTTAATTATTTTGCCAGAGATTTGCAGGATAAATTTAATGTATATAATCAAAAGTTCCTTCATAACCTTTCAGCCCCTATTATGATCATGAATGTGCTAAGTCCAAGCAGGCCATCTTAGTTTTTGAACTTTTGCAACCTTTTCATTCTAATTGCTTGAGATGTACTAATAACACAACCAAGGAAGCTCTTCCATTAGTGTAATGAACAAACAAAGGAAATGAGCTCTGAAGGATTCCATTCTATTGACAAAATTAAATAATCTTCTTCAGCCAGCTCAAATCTTAAAGAATATTTAGAAAAGAATACTACAAGATTTGAAGGTCATGAAAAACATTTGCACTTCAAAATTTATTCATAATGAGTTATAGATTTATAGTTCTAATTTACTGTGATACTTTAAATTTTGAAAAAATTGGAATTAGTGTGTTTAAAAAATGTAATATATATTTGTCAGTGTAGTAGCATTCTGGAATCATTGAAAAGTGAAAGGGGACTTGTCAGGTGACCAGGATAAATAATTCCGATATTTTGGAAATCTCAGGTGACATCTTCTAGGCTCCGGTACTCACTGCACAAAGAGAATAATATGTGGCTCAATTAAAAGCAGGGATTTTAGAAGTGAAGGCTAGACCTAGTTTCAAGTAACTCTGATGGAGGTAGCACATGGCTCTAAGTCATACAATTGCGGTAAATTGCTGTCATGGACATCTTTCAGTAGATCTTAATGATAAGTGTTGTAATTTGCCAATAAATACACTTGTAATTTGCTTGGTAGTACCTTTGCTAAATGTAAAGATATCTGAAATTGGAGAGATATTAATACCATCCTCTGAGATTGTAATGGAAGAAAGATCTCAGGCACCCTCTTAAAATTCTCAGCAGTAACAAGGCACTTCTCATATAGGAGTCCCTTAGCCGTAAAGAGAAATTGCAGCAGGGAGGAACGAAAGGAAGGTAAACAGATAGCTAGTACCTGATGCTCTGAACAAATATAGCATATAACCAGGAGCTTGGCTCTGCAGTAATACAGCTGAGGGGGTAGGGGAAGCTTTCTGTAGGATGCTGGAACACAGCACTTTGTTACTCTTGTCACGATCTACTCAGGTGAAGTGAGCTGAGAGGAGCAGGTGCAGGATGGTTATGGGCCAAGCAAGGAGGCTGTGCCTTGAATACATCATGAGGCATTGAGCAGCTGCTTTTGAGAAACAGCCTTTTCAATAGAAACTTTGAAAGCATTTCTTTCAGAGGCTGCTCTGTGCAGCTGCTCTTACTTCCATTTTCCTCAGCATAATCAAGAATACCTTATTCTGTTGACAGCAGGAATGGCTAGAAACTCTAAAAATGGTTCCTGTATATATATGGTCACTGTAAGCCTTTTAAGTGTATGTACTCCAGGTTGTATCTATCCCTCTGCCATAAAGATTTTTTCTTTCTCCTTAGTCTTTATATTTATCAGAGGTATAGGGGTTTATTTGCATGATTAACAGTGTCCTAGTTTCTCTCTGTTCATGGAAGCTTCCCACCCTACGAAATTAGTTAGCAATGAAGACCAAATCGTGAATCTCCTTTTGCTAAGAATCAGTTTTTATTATGAATCTCAGTTCAGGGAAATCCCACTGTGCATACTTAAGCCCCACTGACTTCAAACTCAGAACATACGCAAATGTTTTCTCGAGCAGGAACCAACAGTGGCTCTAACATGGCATCTAATTGCTCACTAGTATGAATAAATGGTTCACAATCTGTCCTAAGTGTTCAGTAGTGCTTATTTGACTTTTTGCACTTCTTACAGCAAGGCTTAGACAGCTTGCAAGATCAAGCCCCTGTAGCTATAATATTCTCCTCAGGTCTCCTTCACAGAGATCAAGGAAGCATGCTTTAAAGAAGCTTTGAAAGGTAGAGCTGCAGTGACGTATCTCCTGATATGAAGATATGTTTTCCTACTTAATCTCTTACTACTGTACAAATTGAAAATAGTATACACATTTTCTTCTCCGAAATAGAATAAAAATTATATTATATGTATCTATGAAGATGCAATTTTATTGTTTTAACCCCTCTTTACTGAAAGTGAAGTGTTTCATATGAAGATAATAATTTAGCTGATTTAATAGTTTTGACTTAATGGTTTATGGTTTATAACTTTGTCTTTTATAAATGAGACAAACAGATCCTTTTTTATTACAGGTCTAATTTATTCTGTATATTATGCACAGTAACTTTCAGGACCAAAATTTTCTCTTCATTTTCTTTTCTCATTTTGTAAATTAATATAAGGTTAATAAAGATGTTCACAAATTCCCATTTCTCATTATTTAGTTACCAGTGCCATTAATTACCTGTGAGACTGGTAAGCTAAGAATGCATTGAGGTTTTTTCTATTAAATATTTATGTTGGTGTTCCTGTAGTCTAAGTAAATTCTATTTGGTGACTATACAAAAAGCATTGCTCCAAAGGATATATTATATAGGATTTTATTTTGGTTTAAAGGCTGCTTTTTTTTTTTTCTTGTTGCCATTAACCCTTTCTGATTTGTAGAAGATTAATGAAATGTAGCAGTGCAGTTTTAATACTCTGCCTTCATTTTTCATTATTATAGCCTGGGAATGTCTATTCAAAGAAGGATTGGAGTATATTATTGTCCTGATCAGTGTTATCCTAAATGTAATTATTTCATTAAAAGTAATGTTTGATAAACCTCTGAAGAGGTAGGATAAATAGCTCACATTCCTCTATCAGATGCCTTCTAAGAATTCTGTGAATGATTCCATGGATAAGAACCATTTTGAAAAAGCCTTTTTTGTACATTTTTTATATTTCTGCTTTTGATCAAAACCCACAGTAGTTAGACACATTATTAACAGAAAAGCAACAGAGGCCCCTTTTAGTCCATTTGGCTGTTTTTGTAGTTGATTAGGTTGCATACACACAATTAAGTGTGTCATTTATGGCACTATACGGCACTATAAGGCACTATAAGGAAGTTTGAAACATCAGTGTGATGTATGCAATGAGCCAGGTGAAAATTCAGTTTACCACCTGCTGTGGTTTAACTCCAGCCAGCAACAGAGCAACACACAGCCACTTGCTCATTCTTCCCTCCCTGGTGAGATGAGGGAGAGAATCAGAAAAGTGAGAAAACTCATGGGTTGAGATAAAGACAGTTTAATACGTAAAGCAAAGCAATACAAGGAATTCATCCACTACTTCCCATTAGCAGGCAGGTGTTCAGCCATCTCCAGGACAGCAGGGCTCCATCACACATAACAGTTACTTGGGAAGACAAACGCCCCCCCCTTTTCTTCTTCTTCCCCCAGCTGTATATGCTGAGCATGGTGTCATATGGCATGAAATATGCCTTTGGTCAGTTGGGGTCAGCTGTCCCAGCTGTGTCACCTCCCAATTTCTTGTGCACCCCCAACATACTCATTGGTGGGGTGGTGTGAGAAACAGAAAAGACCTTTAATCTGTGTAAGAACTGGTCAGCAGTAGCAAAAGAATGTCTGTATTATCAACACTATTTTCACCGGAAATCCAAAATGTAGCCCCATACTAGCTACTATGAAGAAAATTAACTCTACACCAGCCAAAACCAGCACACCACCAAAACAGTGTTCACTCCTTGGGCTCAGGATTTCTGCTTAGTAACATGCAAAACTTCCACTGTTGTTTTTGAAATACATTTTATACATAAAAAAATAACTGAGCAACTCTGACTGAAAGACTGATGAGCTAGAATTTCCATAAACCCCCTTCATATTAATGATTTTTGCACACATTTTATTGACACAGAAACAGATCAGAAAATATGAGTGGCTACTGGCACCTTCTCTTTATGCTTTGTCTATCTGTTGGCAAGAGTAGCTGGGGAGGTGTTTCACAGAAGGGCTAGCACAACTGAAAATGTGTCTGCTTCCAACACTAATGGTTTGTCTCTTAAAATTCTTTCTCCCTAAGTATTTTGCTACTTTTATATACTTAGATTGTCACAGCTACAAAGCCTTTGTATCTTCAGGTATGTGTTAATTCCCTTTGATTTCTGTAAGAAAACCATCAAATTAGAGCATAAACTGCTTTTGAAAATTCCTCATTATTTTGTAAACTGACTTCTTGTGGAAACTATGCTTAGACAAATTAACTTTTTCCATGGATGAGTCCTTTCCTTTTGAACTTATTGATCGATTTCCTGCAATTTTTAACAAGGTGATTGCAGAGTCAAAGGTAATTATGTTCTTAATCATTTTTGGTAATATGTGACCAAGCAGACTAGGCAGATCATGTCAGTTCCCTGTCTGAAGTTATCAGGCACACTGGAAAAAGTAGCACAGATACCATGACAAAAGCTTCAATCAGACCTAGCTTCTTGGATACCAAATTCAGTCAAAGTCAAGATACTAATCCATATAAAATGTTGCTTAATTAGTTCTAGAACTGATGGAACAGTTTTATCTGCTTTTTCAAGAAGATATATTATACAATGATGATATTCATAAATATTTTTCCTCCACAACTATAACTGAAGTCATAGTGGCACTCAGGAACTACTGAAAGAGCAGAAGAAAAAACGGCCTTCATAGGCAAACAAATAAGTAAAAATGATGACACCTTTGCAAACACATCCTTACTACTTATAGATTCAGAACATATCCAAACTCTGACTATTTGTTGATTTTGTAAAATTTTACACAGGTTCAAAATGGCATTACACTGACTAATTATCTTTAATCAGTACTCCAGCTTTAGTTCTGTCATTTGGCATGTAAATATCATTAATCTTGTCATCAACTTAACACTTTTTTCTGCTGCTATAGAAGGTCACAACTTCAGCTGAAATTGAATCTAATCTTGTTCTGAAAGTCTAATATTTAATCTGAATAGAAAAGATGTTAGACAAAAAGATCTCTAGTCTTTTGCTTTGCTTTACACCTTTTTGACATTTTGACTTTGGAATCCTGAAACTAATGTTCTTCCTAAATTTCTTGAAGGAAGTCTTTTGAAGAAGGTGTTTAACATGGCAGTTGGTTTGGCTCCATGCAAACTGCTGTAACAACTATGACTTCATTTTAATATGCAGTGGAGAAGTTAATTCCCCCTACCTCTTTTCTGCTGTCAACAATAATGACTCAGCTATCACCTAGAAAGTGGCAAATGCAAAGTCCTCTCCTTACTCTGAGGAAGCTTTCTTACCAGTCACCAAACAAAGCACCTAATTTCCACAAAGTTTGATGAGGAAATGGTAGCAGGAAAAAAATCTGTGACAGTGTCATTGTGTACAATACAGTTCAGGAGTCATTGTGTCAGTTAACCTTTGGTGTGTTACTTTTGCGTCACTTTTGCTTGATTTTACAGCAAAAAACCAATTACAGTATTTGAAGAAAGGAAAGACCAAATCAAACTGTGGCTTCAGCTTTGTCAAAGTAGAAAGATTAAATCACACTGTCATGTCTAATATTAAACTGACATTAGAATTGATCTTAGCTAAAAGGCCAAGTAGAATAAGATATTTGTAGTGAAAATTCAATGAAATAAATGTATTATTTTCATTTTATTAAAATTAATTTTATTCCTTCTGTTTCTATGTAGAAGTATGTATCTATGCAACAGTGAGCACAACTGCAGCTAATATTTGTGTGACCTTCAGTATTATGTTAATTTATTTAAATGTTCTTTGTTAATTAAGAATATTTCACATCAAAGGCAACTAAATTACTTTTACCAATTAATTATATCTTTGAAATTATTGGAGTGATCAATTATCATAATCAACAAGCGTTATGGAAATATGTCTGAATGAGTCTGAAATGCCAACTGGTCTGGTTTAGGCTTGTTTTTAATTTCTCACTGAAAGAAATAACTGTCTTTTAATGCAAACCGGTTCGTGTGTTGTTCAGTTCTATATAAACTAGTAATAGAATCTTCATTAACAAAGAAATCCATATTTTGAAAAGTCTTGTTCATTTGAAATTTCGGAAATTATGTGGAGTACGTATCTGAAGATTTGGCAAATGTTCACCTTTACAGCTGTGAAAGAAGAATTCTCCAAGGTTACTATAACGTAACTCAAATTACAAAGCCTCTTGAATGAAGCTGCTTGGTTGTTTCCCTCCAATTAAAAAAAAAAAAAAAAAGTGTTGAAAGGGTTGAAAAGAGTAAATAATTGACTATACAATATGTTCTTTGAAAACATGCAACTGCTATACAGTAAAGATGATGATACATGAGCAAGAGATGAAAATATAAGAAAATATTGTATTGGTTCAAGGAACTAGGTAATTTCCAGTACTTAGCTAAACTTGGGCAGTTTCTAATATCAAATTTGCACTAGAAAATCCAGATACTTCAAAACCAAATTTTGGAGGAATTTAACAGTTTTGATTATTTTTTACTGGTAATAAATTTCAACAGTAGATGTCTGAGAAAGTAGAGTTATATTCAGCTGGTACAGAAAAAAATCCAGGTACTATTTTTTTTTTTTTTTTTTAATTGTCCATGCTCTGGCAGTCATGGAACACATCCCAAAAGAAGAGATGAGGGAACTATTGACCAGTAATGTACACCTACTACATACCTGGTTAGAAATCTGTAAATGGGTTAGAGATCTGGAACCTGTGGCTAGTCTCATGCAAAACCTAACCATGAGGTAACTGTATCCTGCAGACAGCATGGGGTAGGAAAGTGGACTATTGTTTCCTAGGAAAAACTGTGACAGTTTTATTCTGAAGAAGGTACTGTTATAAATACAGAAAGCTTTATGATGATAAAATATTCTTTCATGTCCAGTTCTGAAATGATCCACTTTGTACCACAGAATGAAAGTGGAACCAGTATACAGAAAATGGAGACTCCTATAACTGCCTGTAAACCATGTAGAACTTCATATAAGATTTTAATCAATGGGTGACTGTTCAGCTTCCTTCCTTCCTTCCTTCCTGCCTGCCTGCCTGCCTGCCTCTTTCTTTTTTTTATGGACCTGCAAAATTATAGCTTTTGTCTTCACAAAATAAAACTCAAAATTTAACACCTAGCAGATATTCATCCCTGCCATTATTTTTTGGTTTTATGTTGCCCTTAATCAGTGTTATTTCTGAGTGATTTGCAGGTCAAACCAACAGCTTAAACATAGTCCCTCTGGGGAATTAAAGCTTCATAATGGGAAATGTATGGCAGCTCTTTCATTTGTACTTGGAAAGTGTACATGCTGATGAAGATTACAAAAGCAATACTCAGCCTAGTAAAGTTATGTAATGTGCTTGAGTTTCTTTTCAAATATGTGTGGAGTGACACATTTAAAGAAAAAATATATGAAACTGAATTTTCTCAGTATTTTAAGTGTATTTTTCCAGACAATTTTATTTTTGAAAAATTGTAATGTAAAGTTTGTAACTCAAAATAGAACAGCCATCCAGGTCCCACTCTGTATAAGGCACATGAACTTTCGTGTTTATAGTTAGGTGATGACAAAGAAGCAGAACCTGACATGACTATGGCTGACAAAAATAAACGCATTTTTCAGACATCTGCAAAATTTTAAGTACCTTTTAATTGGCAGGAATTGTAGAATCATAAAGATGATTGCAAAGAGTGGACACTTAGCAGTTATCTTATAGTCCAGAGGTTTTAATTAGTAGCAATTCTAGGTTAATCTTTTTATTAAATAATAAGTAAAATCTGCTTGTCAAATAAGCAATTTCATGAATGAGAGGGCTGCTTCACCCTCGGCTTGATCCTTGAAATTAAACACTGTGTCTCAAAATCCCTTTTGCTTTAAACATAGATTTCTATGAGAAATCAGTGAGGGCTGAATGCTTTCATCATGCCATTTTCACTGGGCCTATTCTTTATGTCAGAGATGAAGGGGAGGGATCTGTTAAGTTTTGGCAGTTTTCTGTCACCGCAAGTTTCTCCTTTTCAGGGAAATGCCCTGGCAGGACATTTAAGCTGACTCCTAACTTCATTTGCATAAACACAAAAACCAGCAGTGATTTTGGCCTTGGAGCCTTTTTCTCCTTCAAAAAGAAAATCAAACAGCATGACTGAATCTGGAAGACTCAACAAGCAGCTCCGTCTGAATAAAAGAGGACAAAATAGGAAGAAAAATTAGCTGAGGCAAAACCATGTTTTTTACATGTGCTTTGCACTTTGACTTCAGCAGATCACATGCTTCCGAGCTGGCGCTCAGAAAAATATCCTGTGTGTGATGCAAAGCCTTCCACTGCTCTGAAACAGAAGTCTAGCATTTTAAATGAAGTAACTATTATATTTTTTAATTGAAAGAAGGGCCAAAGCACCCAGACACTTCCGTGGTTCTGGAACATTCTTTGGGGATGGTCATTTCTAATATATTTTATATTTTTAATATCTTACACATCTTTTAAATTTTGTACATTTCAGCAAAAGGGAAATAAAAACAAATTTTAAAAGGACAGAGAGAAGGGAATAGAACATGGTGGTTACTAAAGAATTACTAGTACTTTTAAGTAACTGCTTCTACCTTAGGAGTGTTGATCTTTCTTTGGAGGTATTTGCCTCTCTCCACAGTGTTGCTTACTCTAACTGCACCTGAGACAGGCACAGATGACCTCAGAGATATAAATACCTTCCTTTATGGATTTTTTTTCCTGTCTAATTTTACAGACCTATAGGGTACTTTAACTATGCTCCTGCAAACCCTTGCACATTGAAGAAGTCAATGTAATGAGGTTTGCTCAAATGTAGGTTTTATTCTCTTCGTGTCCTCAGTTTTTTTGACACTCTTCTCATCAGACACTGAGAATTCTGTGCTTTCTCTATTCTAATCTATTGTATGAATGCCACAATCCAGATTTTACATTTATGATAATACTTCCAAATTACTTTAAGACTGGATCTAAATCAATAGGTTCAAATAATCAAGATAAATGGAAAACACCTCTGAACTTGAATGTACTTTTAACAATGCTGGCTAGTCAAGAGCAGAAAGAAAAAAAAAAAAAGAGAAGAAAAGCCCTAAGCATAAAGGAATCTTTCAATGTTCTTGTCTAATCAATCCTCCTATAAAAGCAAACACAGTCATTGAAAATCAGTTGAATTACTATTAGTACTCAGGATTTTCCTAGTGTTGTGCAGTTGGAGATTAATATGAACCTATAAATAAAACCATTACAATTTCTTTTTCTGTAAAGCATCGAGACAGCTGAAATAATTAAATGTTTATTCCTTAAAAACATGTGTTTATGTTTGTCGTCCTCTCCTCTGATCCTACTAGCCTTGTTAAAGGCCTAAATTCATGGCTTATTTCTCCTAATAACACACTCATTCCAAAAGGTTGAGATTAATTTCACACAAATAAATTTGAAATAACTTCCCTGAAATAACAATACTAAAAATTTGCATGAAAGACACTTGAGTGAATGTGGCTCTTTTCTTTATGTCCCAGTTTCTTGGCTCCTCCATGGCAAATGATACAGTTAGTGTGGCATAATGCATAAATGATTATTTTCTATGAAGAATATGAGGAAATCTTCATCTAAAGTATCTAGAAGGTGAACTTATCAAGAAAAAGTGCAAAGAATGCTTTCATATATAATTCTTTTATCTCTGCTTGGACAAAGTGTCTTGGGGAGGGAAACAAAAGGGTTAAACCTGTGTCTTTCTCAAGAGCCTTCATAAGATTACCAGTGGAATAATTAGAAATGAACAAAAGAATAAGAACTTAGAGCTGTTAAGTAAAACGACAGCAGTTTTTTCACATCTGATTCTGGTTATAGTGTGTTTTTTCTACTGACCTAACTGGAATCTAACTAACTGTTTCTACAGTACCCAACATTTTATTGCCTGTCATTGCATTTCATACTGAATGTTGTCTTAATATGACTTAATACTCACTTTGGAATCAGCTATTGATATGTCTATAAAATATTACTTTATCTGCTGATTTTACCAGTAAATGTTTTTTCTATAAAATCTCTAACATAGTGCTGTTGGAAAAAAAAAATCTCCTTAAAAGATCCTGAATAATATGTGCCACTGGGATGCAAATGCTTTATGACATCTGAATTCCTATAGAATGTGATGTGCCACAGAAGTGCCTGATATTTCCTAGGTGCAGGGACTTCTATGGCTAGTTTCTTCTGAATTTCATTGCCTAAAATTTAAACTTGGAAATACAGCACAGAGATAATGAAGTGCAAGACTTAATAAAGCTGTATGAATTGCCATCAAGTATGTTATCTTCAATCTTTCCCACAATTTCTAGATCCTGTTGGGAAAATACACACCTGTGTTCTTAGTTTTTCTGTATGCTACATTCTTGTTTGTCTCCTGACCAGCAGTAATGACCTTGGCTAGCATGGTAGGTTGATGTTTTCATGACATACTTATCACAATGATATCATACCTTTTTTCAAAGTAAGACCTTCAAGTAAGAGTCTCAGGTGAACATGACCAGGAAATGACCAAGTACACAGCTCTTCGTGTTTGTTTAGCACCTAGTATTAACACTTTGTAGATAACGGCTTTAGCCAAAACAAATAACAACTGATAACAGCATCAAACATTCTGTTTATCTTATACTGTTCCCCGCATAATGTTAGATAATGGAGTGATTCATTTGTTTTGCTATGTCTATTTTCTCCACAAGTGTTGAATTAAAAAGATAATTGTAAAGGTTAGTGTTGTCAGCTTGGTGGAAAGCACTTCGTCTTACATGTTATGATGGTGTACAATATAATAACTGCTGTCTTTGTCTTAGAAGTTAGTTATAGATATTTTAGCTGAAGGGGGATGTAGAAAGGAAATGACAGCAGTGGTGGATAGGAGGCTTTTAACTGGGGAACCAGCTGTGCTGTGTCTGATTGGTATCAGAGTTCCCTTTAGTTACCTGCTGGAATAGTGGTAACCTACATAAAGCGATTTCAACTGGAGTAATTGTAACCTGCAACAGTTTTGGACTTACTGTAAGTCAAAAATGCCCTTTCTGATGCCATTGTCACTATTGGTAGATACAGCTAGCCTACATCGAGGATTACCTTTATCATCTGTTGCCTAATTTTCTATTACAATGGAACAGTTTCATAAATTTCCAGGAAATTATGTCAAAGAAATATGTAGGTGGGTTTTTTTGGTGTTTGTTGTTGGTGTTTGTTTGTTTTTTGTTTGTTTGTTTTTTGTGAGTGACTGTATGCTTGTGTTTGTGTGGAAGTGCAAACACATCTGCATACACTTATGCAATAAGCAGCATAGTACTTTTTGATGAGCTTTGCTTAGCTAAAACTCAACCAAGACACAGATAAACACTGTCCTCCTATGTCCTATAAGTTCTCCGATTAATCTGTGCGTGTGGGAGTGTGGGTAGGCACACTCACAAAGTAAGGCAGAAGAAACTTCTTGTGGCAAGTCAGTAAGTGTTAGGGACATTTGCACAAATTGTGAGAGAGTATTGAATGGCAGTTCAAACACAATATCAATAGCAAATGTTTGCGATAGTTCTGCAAACAGCCATATGGCATCATGTTTTATAGCACAACATATGTTTTACTATGTGCCTTTGGTATAACTCTTGCTGTGCACATGGAAAAAAGGGTTCTTCCAGAATGCTTCTGTGTGGTATGTTACAGTTGTAGAATAGAGGTTGCCTAACTCAGGATGATCTTTGAACAGGTACCTTGTGAAGAGTACCCTGTCTTAGAACAATCATGGAAGAAAAGCATAATTAGATCCTATTAATATATTGTTTCCCTGACATTAGCAAACATCTGTTGACTTTGCTTTAAAACTGACTTCCTTTTGAAGTGCATGGCCTTATTTCCAAAATGTATGGTTGCCCTTCTGGCACCTAAACAATTTCAAATTATGTTGCCTATAAAGCTTAGAATCCTGAGCACCTGATACTTGATTTAATGCTTTGAAAATACTCCTTAGGACAGGAAATAATCTTCCTAGAATAGGTTTTGTAGCAAATCAGTTCAAAGGAAATGGAAAACAACCGTATTAATAGTTCCCAACTAGCTTTTCAGATATTAGGTACCTTATAATTGTAAGATAGGTATTCCATATGTTCATTTAAAGATTTTTGGTTCACCCTCAGTATAATATTTTCTCCAGAAGATGGGGTCACAGACAAGGATCAGTAGAAAGTGCTTTATAATGTTATGTAATAGTGTTACAACACTTACTTTAGTTGTTAATTTTATGGAATTGCAACTTCTTAATAAATATGCATTGGCTAAATTTGACATCGTGGTTCTTCCTTCCACTTTTTTTTTCTTCTTCCTTATTGTGCCAATGCAGAAAACATTTTCTATCAAGCATTTAGTGTTTCTTTTGTTACTGCAATCAATTTCAAATGCAGTATGAGCAAGGACACACACTAGTACAATAGCATCTTTGCTTTTATGAGCCACATCCCTGCATCTATTGATGTGGAAAAAGCTACTCAGGTGCTAGAAGAATTTGTAGAGGCAGTCAGTCCCCACCTTAGGACTGTAACAGACAGCCATAATGTGTAGTCCCAAACAGATACCAAAGGCCAAGCTTAGTTAACATTATTTTTCTTGAAACACTGTTTTTGGAGGTTATGTTCCTGATGACTGTGTAATTTTTATGGACAATGGAAAGCTCTCTCTTTGTGTTTTCAAGCTATTCCAAATGAGTATTGACTAACAATCGTGTACATTTGATGGATTAAAGTTCCATTGACAAAGTAGTGAAATAAATGGCTTTTTTGTTGCTTATTTTTAAAGAAGTGTTTATTTTTCTTTAGCTTATGAAAATATTTGAAGTAATTGTGAGCACACATTATTTACCTTCCAGGCATTTATGTAGAGGGTGAATACAAGCAGAATGCTAGAGAAATGCTGTGTTACTTAATGACAGTCTTTATGAGAACAGGCAGATGTGAGGGACAGATGGGTGGACTAACAGAACTAAGTGCACTATTAGCTGCTCAGACATTTGTTGAATGTCAGCCAAAACTACTGAAACATAGCAATTGACCATTGTTAAACATAACCCATAGGGAGAACAACTACATACAGAACAAAAAATGTGTACTATTTTTGGTGAACATGCAGAGACAAAAAAATGATTGTACAAACTAAATATGAACGACATTTTGTAAACTGTTGAAAAATTTGTTTTGCTTTTAAAGTGGCTGAGTTTAAATTATCAGTAGATCATCTACCTACTTAATATAGTACTGCTTTAAAAATTTTTATATCCTGAATTCCTCCTTCAGCACACGAAGAAAAAGAATAGCTGGTATTTTCATTATGCCCCTCAATCAAACAGTTTAGAAGCATTTTAAATAAGCCACTTATCACCCCTAACATTTATTTTACTCCTCACTGAAATGCAACCACTGCAAGTAGAATGCTGAAGCTGTCTAACAGTATTTAATGTAGGACTGCTCCTTGTCTAGTGTTAAATCATCCTCAGGTTGGCTTTTTATTTGTTCTCTGATTTCTGTGATCACGACTTATAGAAGAATTAAATCAGTAACTACATTTACAGAAGAAATAGAAATATAATTTTGGTCCTGATTCCCTTAAAATAAAACTGTACCTCACTAATATGCAAAGGTTAATTGGAAATGGACTGCAGCACCTCTGAAGGAGGTCATGATGTGAGGCACACCATAACAGTGAGTAATACTTGGGAAAAAAAATGATCTGCTTTCTAACATGACAAGAATGATTTGCAGTTAATAATAGAGGGAGTAAAGGCCAGTCTTTTCAGTTACCCTTGGCTTCACCTAGGACAAAATAAAAAATCACTTCAGTTGCTGTGAGGTACTTGCCTTTTTCCCTATCATTATTGCTTAGTTATAACTTAGTGATAAAATCTGTCATTACTGACTTTATTGACATTAAAGTTGATTTATTTGCATGCCTAGTGAATAAGAACTGCATTATGTTGGCCTTCAGATTGCTTGCATACTCAAGACAGTAAGTGCATCACTGACTTAATTGTCTTTTACTGGTTCACTTGCTCGCTAATCTCAGTTTGAAAATAGCATTGGGTCAAATTCATCCTTGGTATAAGTCCACTGACTTCAGTAGAAGTTCTCTAGAGAAGAAGAATTTGAAACATTATTTTTAAGCAGAGTCAAATTATAATAGACATCTGTCTATATGATAAAACATTTTTTTCCCTGCAATTATACGATTCGTCAGTCAGAAAGCAAGAAGATAAACTTTAAGGCCAAATTCTGCCCTCAGTATGCACTAATGTGGCTGAAAAATCTCAAAACCAATTTTGATATCCTCATTCAAATAACGTCTTCCTGAATTATACTTCCATTCTTGGTTAATAACATGTATGAGAGAAGACTGAAGGCGAGCACTTTCTGTGTACATGGAGGCCACATCTTGCTTCTCCTACTGATTTTAGTGGAAGATGAGTAATAGTCCAACGAATATACTGCAACATTTAGGGTCCAGGCCTCACAACGAATCCCTGAAGGTGTGGTTTAATCTGGTCATGCAGAACTATCCTCATATTTGCAGTGGTCTGAATAGGTCCACTCACTGAATCAAGAATCTAAATTTTCACAGCTAAAACTGTTTATAATTAATATTTGAAAACCTGGAAGGTCTTCTGATTGCTCCAGTCCTAGCAATTTTTAAACATAGAGTTTACATCTATACCAAATACAATTCTTCTAGTTTAGTATTATTTGGAGCAAGGAGTGAGGGAATATTGAATAAAAGGGAGTATTAAATGTGCAGCATACTTTCTTCACCTTCCCAGCTCAGGCCTAGATTTCCATCCTTGGTGCAGTTCTGTCAGATACTGCTGTTTTTCCTGGTTCCCAGGGTAAAGACAGTAACTTACACCAAACTGAGTTGAAAATAGCATTATCCCACAATGGTGGCAGAATTCAGAAATGATGACTAAGACAAGAATAAACTCTTGAGGTACCATTACGGGAAATAGTACTAAGAGTAGTAGTAATAAAAAATACTGAAATGCTTGGAGAGTCAGAGGTGATGTCAGAATCAATGCATGAAATAATAGCAATAAGAAGCCCACTGCCAACAAGGAAATCAGTGGAGACTTTAGGTCTTTTTTCCTTCTTCAAATTAAATCATTCATTCAGTTGCTGAAGTATGGACTTATATGGCTTTGTTTTAGGCACCCTAGATTAAAAATTTTAGCCTTTGCTCCTAATTGTCCTGTGGAATGTGTTTACCATAGGGGAAAAAAAGAAATTAAGCACTGACTGAGAAAATATAGGTTTACTGCAAAACAAATATATTAAAACCAAGTAAGCTTTTGTTCTTTTCATAACCAAATATTTCTGTAATGAACTATTCCAGAATGAAAATAAACACTTATTTTGCTTATTTTTTTCCCAACTGAGTTCCCTTACACTTTCTGAAGAGTTCATTAAAAAGAGGTTTGTGGTAATCTATTCAGCTGTTTACTGCACCCATACTCAACATATCTGACCAGGACAAAGGCTGGGAAAAATGATTTTTATTGCAGGATTGAATTTGGTCTCCCAGTTTTGCACTTCCAACCAACCTTTCTGAGATGCAACTATACAAACTGCTAACTACCCACCTTCAGTTGGATGTTTAGTGTTAACACAGATGACATTGACCATAAGCATTTGAAATAACTGAACACTCCTGAGTAGCAGAAAAAACATTCAGACCATGAAACCTATGAATCATCTATATCAACAGTACCTAGAAGGCCACCAGACAAACATGCAAATACAGATTCAAGCGGAATCATAGCAGCTTTTTGTAAATTACTTGAAATTTCAGATAAAAAAATATCTACTACAGTGTCTTCAGTGACAGGAATGGTACTATTTTGACCTTAATTAAAATATGGACTTTCTTGAGTACCTTTGAAGGGCAAATGTGAAATGAGTTAAAATGGAACATTATTGACTGAATTTGTGGAGTGTTCAACGTTTGGCAGTATTAAAAACATAACTTTGCCCAATGATATAAAATAAAAATATCTCTGCATTGCAGGGACAGATACTGCATTCTCTATGCAGAACAAATTCTCATTTAATTTCACTGGAAATTTTCCACTATATAAAATCAATTTCTGGCTCTTTATTTGGTATAATAAGATGAAGCTTGCTGAGATAATGAAAAATGTCTCACTAAATTTCCTTGTAATAATTCCTCAATAAACATATGAAGTGACATGTCTCCTGAAAGAGCTTTCCCCATTTCCCCAATTTTTCCTGTTAAATAGTTATTCACCTACCCTGCCCCACACCCCTCTTCCTCTGGATTTTAATCCTATTTGTTAAGTTTTCATAAAACAGATTCTATGATTATTTCAAGAGTGCTGTCACTGTGCCTAGGCTTTACTAGACTAAAATAATCCATGGTTGTTGACTCTAAATTTTTTTTGTTTTTCTTGTTTCATTTTGTTTATGGTGCAAGAATAGCAGACAAATTCATGGGATGATACAGCTGGAGGAAAATGCAGAATGTCATTTAATCTTACACTGGCAGAAAAGAACGGCATGTTGTTGTTGACAGGTATTTGTACAATCTATTTGTGAGATCTCTGGTGATGGAGATTTCACAGTCTTGCTCAGCAACATGTTCTATGGGTTCGTTATTGTGTTAGAAGGTTTTTCTAGCATTTTGTGAAAATCTTTCTAGCTGTGATTGAATGAGTTTCTAATTGCTTTTATGGCTTAATCCTGATAACAAGTGAGATGTGCCAACAGGCCATATAGATACTGTATAAAGAAACAAAGAATTTCTTAGTATGACTTTTAAATTTGTTGCCTTTTAGATTTATTGGGTGAAATTTGTCCTAATAATATGGATTACTATGATCACTCAACTTTTCCATTATTTATAATGATTTTACAGATAACTTCAGTATCATTTGCATCATAGAAGTATGGCTCTAATATTTAAAATCTTCCCCCATATCTTATCTTACTCCATGTTCTTATATTCTCTAGATCTTTTCTAATGCCACACCAACAATCCACAAAAATGTAGTAATACATTTTCAGTCCTATGTTGTTCTTCAATATAAGTTAACATTTTATTTGCTTTGGTTTTGTTTTCCTACATACATTGAAGAATCAAATTAAATAAATTGTCTGTCATGGAACTGTTCTTTCCTTAGTAATCAATGTGGATTTGGGAGGTATCAATACAGAAGAACTAATGTAAACTGGCCGGATCCAATATCCACTTTTGCTTATGCCTTAGGAATTTCCTTTGCTGTTACAGTAGCTAATTCTCTGGCTTGTTCATGCATTGAATTCTTTGCTACCTTTTCATTCTTGACCTACATAGTTTTCAGTAAGAGACTTTAGTCCATTTTTCTATTTATCCTTTTCTTCAGGACATTAATAAGTGTGTAATAAATGTGTCAAGTACCACCACTGTTAGTAAGAATCCAGGGGCATCTCATTATTAACCTCCTTCCTTGTTGAAAATGAACACTTATATCTACCCTTTGTTTTCCTATGTCTTAGCCATTTTCTAATATAAAACAGAACTTTTATCATCCATTCTGTGGCTTCTGTTTCCTTAATAATCTCCTGTGAATGATTTTATCAAAGACATCTTGAACGTCCAAGTAAATTATTTTTATTTAATGGGTGCTTTCTCTATTCACACTGTGCTATGATTTCATCTATGTCAATAAAAAGCTGTTGGATATATTCTAATGGGGACCGAGTGAAAAAGTTGGTGCTTTCTCAATTATTTGCAGTTTAAATAGTCTTGGTTTTATCAGGTGGAAAGTTCAGGTCCTGGTATCCTTCATTACTTTGAGGAGGATGGGTATTGCAGCATTTTTATTGTGCAAGCCAGCTGGTCCATTTTGTTAAACAAGATAAGCCCTGTCCATTTCAGGTATGAATATAATAGAAGGTGTACTATTCCCCAGGACATTTTGCTTGTTTCTTATGCATCCAAACTTTTGAAATGAAATGCAACATTAAAGGTACTGCTGATATCAACCTTAATCAACACAGTAAAACTTAATGAGTGTTCCTTTCATTATTAGGCCAAATGATGCCTTTGTAAATTCTTTGTTTTAATTTGGTTGTATGGTTTTGTCAAAGTATGCTTCAACAGTTTTTACCCTTGCATGATTATTACAGTACTTAAAAAAGATTTTCCAGAATTTTCCCAAACTTGATAGCCTATCAGAATAATTATTATTCTTTATGTCTTCAAAAGTATTTACCTTGCTGTGAACAGGAAATATTCTGCACTATTGTGCTTTAAAAGTTTTTGGAGTTCCTTAAAGGAATGATAAATATCTTGCTAAGTAGTCTGATTTCAAGAGACAGTGAGCACAGTCAGTATGCATCAACATTAGATGAAATTACAGCTACTTAGTAGAGGCAGGAATTCATACCCATCACTTTCATGTAACACAAAGGAAGATATGTCTAAGGCAGCAGTTTAACAGCCGGAACGTGGCTTTCAAAGTTCTCTTCAGAACACAGAACACTGTGCAATTTTCTTCAAGGTACCATTTCCAAATATGTTAAATGGAAATGAATTTTAAAACCAATATGATCAATTATTTTAATGCTAATGTGGTAAATGGGATATACTTTAAAAAGGTTCTCTGCTCAAGCATCCTATAGTATATAAAAAGCTATATAATTTGAAATGCGTTGTCTCCACAGATTTATACCTATTTCCATTTGTTCCTTAGTATTGTGCAAATATATAACACAAATCTTATAATTATATATTCTACTTATAAAAATGATAAAAAATATAACCTCTATTTTGAAAATCCTTCTGCAATAACACAAATCTCTTTAAAAATATACTTAGTCAAATAATTACAGGTAGACCATCTTATTGCCTTGGAAAAAGAGTCAGAAGAATATGAGACAAACTTAAAACTTGGCATAATTATTATCAGAATTTTTCTTAAGCTAAAAAGAAAAAAAAAAAAGAACTAAAAGGAAAAAATATTTTTCCATGATAGGAAACCATGTTAAAGAAAATCAGAGTGTTCTCAGCGTATTTTCTCTTAAAACAGTACTACAAAAATTTAAAGTTATTGTGCTGATCTGGAGCTACCACCTTTGTACTGACAATGACTGGGCACAGATATAAAATTTCACTGTGGTTATTCTCATGGAAAAACTAAATGGAAAAGAAGGAAATTGCTTTTCCAATGGAAAAGAATGAACTATTTCTTGCATGTCAAAGTATAATGTGTCCAGTGCTTGTCTCTTGACTTACAAAGACATTATGAAGACTTCTGTTTATTGGTTTTGGAAGACAAGAGAACAAGAAAACAAGGATGTTATTGTTGACATAGCTGTATTTCTCCTTCTGCTCCAGGGAAAGACACTATGCAGAGGTGAGGGACCTTTCACCAATCTGCTTTGCCAAGTGTATCAAGCAGATGATTACACTGCGTTGTTTGTTACTTTCCAGAGTCTTGATTGCTTCTAATCACTAATAGCCTCTGGTGCTTCATTAATGGATAAGGCTTTGCATTTTACACTTTTCTGCCACTTTTAAATTTATTTATTTCTTTATTTTTCTTTCCTGTTATTTCAATTAAATAACATTCTTTGTGTAAAGTAGGTTGTTTGCCAATAAAAGCTCCCGCCTCCCCAAAAAAGCTCAAAATAAAAGCAGTTTCAAATTTTTGTAGGTTTTCCCCCCCCAAAAAAACCCCACTTTGACTAACATGAACATGTAGAATGTATGTATTTTTATTTTCTACAAGATGCAGAGTTGAGAGAGGTTTGTCCAACTTCAGCTATAAACACTGGGCTGAATTCAGTGCAGCTTCACAGATGATACTGTATACCATAGAACTAGACTCAAGTCTATATTAGGAGAAAATTCTTCTGAAATCTGGTACATACAAACATTTTATGTTTTTAAGAAAGGAGTTTTATTTATTTTGTTCATCACTGAATGCTTCAATGAACTTTTAGGTATTTAATAAATATTAACAAAAATATTTTTTATTATATCAGTTGTTAACACTCCAAGCTTTGTTCTATTTTTTGATATGTAGTTAGAAACAGGGTTATCATTCCGTTTTAATAGCTAATTTCAAGAACAGTGCCAAGTGTGTTTCTGCAAGAGACACTGTTAAATCAATTTTGCATTGCAAACAAGAACATTTCTTTCTTACTTTGTGACTAATAGCTATTTCATCTACTCAAAATAACAGAAGTCTGAAAATGCAATTTCCTTGTTCCTCCTTATGCAAGCCCTCTCTTATCTCAGGCAACAAAAATTGAATAAATCAGTCCCATTTTTTTTAAAGTCAGTTTCACTTCTAAATTTGCTGTAGTACAATGTCTAGGTTGCAAGTACTATAGCACAATTGAAGAGAAAACGTGCTTTATTTTGAAATTCTAAAAATGTCTTGTTTTTAAGCCTAATAAAAGCAAAGACAAATGAACAAAAAAACCCCCTTCTACTTGGTGAGAATGATTAGAAAAAAAATTAATGGAGAGAGTAAGTTTTTCCTCTTGTCTTTTAGTTTAAAACACATCTGTATCCACACAATTTCCCTATTCAACAAGTAGTTTAATATTGTGTTTATTAAGCAACATATTGGAAGGAAAGTATTTATTTATGCTAATTCCTGTAATTACATTCTGTACAGCAGAAAAAGGCAGTAACTAGGATGTCTGTCATTTCGTTTAGTTATCAAAGTACAGAAGAGGTCCTTATATGATGAGACTTTCTAAGATGCTTTTTCTTTGACTACATTAATCAACATCCATAGAAGACATTGCAAAGTAGGAACTTGGATACTTTTCCGATAAAAACATTGCCCAATGTCTTCTAAGAAAAATGGAGAAATAACTAGTTGCTTAGGGAAACAGAAAAAATAAACCATAACTCAAATTCTATTATCCCATCACAAGTGATATCTATGGCAATTCATAAAAATTAATTAAGAATTGTTTATGTACTTATTATTTTTACAGAGACATAATGCATGTTTTCATTTATAATGCTATACAGTAAACTGGCAGTTTCATAACTCATTCATCCACCAGAGGTTGCAATTCTGCATTCATGGCTGAAAGGTGTTATGCAGATATGAATTATTTATATGAATACAACGGCTTGAGGCATACTGATGTTTCACATGGACACATGCTAAAAACTACCATGTACAGAAATAAATTTGATATAGAAAGTGCTTCAGACAGATTCTAATTTAAAATTATGTGGGGAACATACTGTCAAATTTAATCAATTTCTCGCTATATGCTTTCATTCCCTTGAAGACGTTACTGTATTCAGGTAGGTTTCCATGTAATTCTTTCTGGAACAGAAGATGGTTCACCCACTAAAACTGTTGTTAAACATGGAATGCAACAGTTTACTGGAAGTTGAAAACATGCTGGTAGAGCAGTAAACAAATACATAGAAGCTTCTGAGACACAATTTCTCTCTGATCAGGCTTCTCTCCAATTAATTTGCAAGAGAAAATAGCTACAATGTTCTTTCTTTTCTCTCATGAAGCAAAGTCCATCATTGAGTTCGACTTGAAAATTTTGCACCTGAACTTTTAGGAATCCTTACAAGTGTTATAAAGCCATAAGGCTCTTGCGACAGGAATCAGTCTCATAACGGAAACAGAGGTTGGATATTGCAATGTTCCTCAATTCCTGGTACTTGGAGTTTAGGTTAAGAAGATACCAGCAGACAGCTTCAGATATATAACTGAAATATGGGATTCTTGCCCTTCCAATAAATACTGGTGAAATACAGTAATGAGATATATAAAGTACATCTACACTGGTCCAGTAGTGCACAAGTCAGAGTTGAAAATATTAATGTAGTGCAAATATCTCTAATTTAGCAGACAAAGCTAAAAGGTCCACTGCTGGGAAACTGAAGCCAGGTGGTTTTAAACTAGAAATAAATTTTGATTTTCGGGGCATAATTCACAGGAAGAAAAGACAATTCAGAATGTGGCAAATTTTATGGTGTTTGGAGTCTGCAAACAAATATTTTAATTCAGGTCAATTACAAATCACAGATGTGCTCTTGAATAAATATATGAAATTCTGTGATTTGTGTTCTTCAAGGGTTTGGTTAAATTAATAACATCATCCCTTCTCACCATGAATCTGCTTAGGATTTTTAGGCTATTGAATATTTAACAAAGAAACAACACAGTCAAAGAATCCCAGAGTTAGAATAACAGTTCTCAGTGACTTTCAGTAAACTGAGACACTTGCCTGTCTTAGGTGCAAATCCATCTCATTTCAGCAGTTTCTGTTTTCTTATATTAACGGAGATTTAGTTAGATTATTGAGTCACTTAACAGTGTTCTTTGTGTTACTTCTGAATCTGGCTTGAGATTTCTGTTCAAACGCTTTTATGATTTTGTTCCATAATATTTCACTACATATTGTTAGTTTTGAAGGACTACATGTAGTTATGTGTAGTAGTAACAGAGTGTTAATTCCTCTGTTAGTGTTAATCTACATAAGGTCATGAAATGAGCTAAAGTCACATGGAGCTTTAGCTGTAGCTAGCTTTAACCAATTCACTTCAGCTATAGACTTATTTCAGTAGTCTTTATATACTTATTGCAGGGACTGGCAACAGAATCAAATAGTAAAAGCTACACATTTTAGCTGAGAATACTCAAGAGAATTAACAAAATAACACATTTGCTATGCAACTAAATTTTCCCTTTAAAATTTACTTAATTTAAACAGTTTTCCAAGCCATTAAAATTCTCCCCCTTTGGTCTGTATTAGAGGTAATCTGTGAAATTCAGACTTGTCAAGACTAAAATATGAAGCTGGTGGATCCAAAAGCTCTATTGCATCGTTCCTCAGAATAATTTGTCTGCTACTGATCTCATACCAATGTCCATTGATCTGAAGCTGCAACAGACAGCAGAGAGAAGATTGGGTGTACAGCTTCAGTAGCTTTGTTACTGTAGGAAGACTTTGTTTTAAGTCTGAGTTGACATTTACTAAAACATGCAACACTGTACTAAACTAGAAACAGATGTTTTGAGTCAAGATATATTCTATCAGAATGGGTTGTATCTTCTTTAATGTCCACTAGCAGTAAATTAGCTAGAATATTTAGTACTACTCACTTTTTAACCTGTATCACTTTTGACTTTCTGGAGATAAGCCTTAACCAACTATAACTCATCTTATTAGAGCATGAAGTCATACTGGCAGTAGTCATACAGTCGCGCATAATGAAAAATATATGGAATTGTGTTTTATCTGCATTTTACCAGCATTTATTTCTCTCAGTGTTTTACCTCAACTGTTCTTTTAAAAAAGTAGGAGGGAGAACTTATCCCCATGGATCTTTGTAAAATGAAAGATTTGGAGCTGGAGGTTTCTGGACACACTTTTTGGGTACATTTCTTGGGAAGGCTCTAAATCATATTTAGTAATACCCTTGATTCCTGGCATTTCTGTCAGATGGAAAAAAAATATTTTAGTGTTGAGAGAGTTAATGGTGCAGAAAGGCTGTGGAAGATAAGAATGGATGTCTGTCCATCATTTATCAAGACTACCAAAGCTGTTTCCTTCCCTTGTTCAAACATAAGAATAGAGGCTTTCAAGTCTGAAATACCAGTATCTGAGAGATGAATTTGCAGTTGGCTAGGTTTTATTTAACTGTTTTGTCAGATCAGTGTGGGGCTAGGCTAGGTATAACATATGCCAAGGGTTATTGTCCCTCATCTATATTCTTTCAATTTTTACTAATGTTAAACTGTAGCTTCAGTGGCACACGTGGTGAAAACTATGCTAACGGTCAATTATTAGCTATAGAAATCTACCCTAGAAATCAGCAGCATTTCTGCCTCTATTGATTCTTCTATGTAAATCACTGCACAGTTTTCTTACATGGTACAATCAGAAAGAAAACAAATACACAATTTCTATTCACTGCTGCTCAATATTTACTAACATGGTACAACCAGAAAGAAAACAAACATGCAATTTCTATTCACTATTGCTCAAAATATCTTACAAAGAATTTATATGAGAATTAGGAAAAGAAATTCTGGAGTGTTTTGACTCATCACACTTTCCAATTTAGAGTAGCAGACCCCATATCTCTTACAATACAGTAACTGGTGGCCTGATTGACTTAAACCCATTTATTTTATTCACATTTCAGCAAACCCTTTTGCTTGTGAATACTTTGTGTTATCATTTTTCTCCTCCCACACATAAATATGGTTGCTTATTTTTGTTGCTTCTGATACATTATCATACAAATTGCCAGCAGCATCTCCTAGCCCAGACGAATTTTCTGATGTGAGGCTCTCATCCTAGATGTTTTTCAGCCACATATCCTGTTTAACTAAGGGGCTTTATAATTGTGGCATTTTGATATTAAGCACATATGATTGGTGAGCAATGAAACAAAAATGTAAAGTAGCTAGTGTTCCAGTAGTGAATAACAGCACAGATTGATCAATAACATAATGGGCAAAGAAGTGATGAAACAGTGAGCCATAAGTTTGTGTCAATACAGCACTATATATACAAATGGCTCCCAGAGGTGTTTTTCCCCCCAAATAACCAAGATTGAGGTGGTGCAGGTCCAGTCCCTTGTGCCTTCTTAAAGAAGCCACAACTGTTCAATAGCAGCATAACAGATGTTCAAAAGAATCATTAACAATCTAAATGTATGTGTGAGCAGATGTACCATTTCTACCACTCATAACTTTGGGACAGAGGGAGTTTTAAAGAAAATCAATAATGAGCAGATTCGTATACGAATTACTCATCTAATTATGTTTAAAAGGTAGATTAAGGTTCTTTGCTTCAGTGGTTGTGGTTGAGATAAGGAGGACAAGTGATCAGAGGAGCTATCAGAGTAACCATGCACGATTGACTTGGCAAGTATTGCTGGATCAATGAGAGGCAAAATAAGTGGCAGTATAATATAAAACCTTGTGCCACAGCCTCAGTCCTGCTCTTTTCGGTGCATTTCACTAGAGGCACATCAAATGCAGTGCCATTAAAATAAAGGAATAAGTAAAAGACAATGGGAAATTCTGTTTACCTATTAATGTGTTCAGTGTCAGGAGCAGTACAACTTTTGTAATCCATTCAAGAACATTACTGGTGTTGCCATAGGTGGGCACTCTCTGCAAAGAATGATCTTATGGGAGCTGAATGATTCTTTCATGCACAATGTCATATTGATGACAAGATATACAAAAAGCTATAACTGGTGGGGAATATTTTGTCTCAGGATGACCTCGGAAAGGGGTATTGGGAGTATGTGGAAGACTTTTTTTCTCCCAAAAATGTGCCCAGAAAAATGTACATGTAATTCTCACCTTGCCTTCATGATTTACTTTCACAATAGATAATCTTGTCTAATATTGGAAGAGTCATCACTCTTTAAGCATTTATTTGAAAAGAGATGTCATATGTTTTTGGTAAGAAAAATACCATTATTTAACATGTTTCCTTTAAAAATCACTTTGAACCTCTGAGATTTTTATTTCCAGTTCTGAGAATATTTTCACTTTTTTCTATACAGGACTTTGCACTGATAATACCAGCTTCATGGTTTCATTCTTAGCTGCACATCTGCTTTTTGCCATGTGTACAGGCTGAAGTTCGCTATGAATATATATAGAAATCCAGGACATAGTTCCTTAAACATGTGCTATATGCTGTCACAGTTTTAGCTTACCTAGAGTGATTCTTGCACAACTGTCTACTCGTGGTCTCTCATAAAATTGATATAAAAAAATAAAAGAAGCTTTGTGGTGTCACAACAGGTATGTCAGTAGCCTCTTTTGAAGGCTATTTTGACAAAATTACTGAGAGCTCTCAGAAATTTCTGGAAGTTGTTTTGTGACTCTCTTGCTTCAGTACACTCCCTTCCCCAGATTATTGGAACTTGCTGAGAAATTGGAAAATGTGTAAGTTCCCCCATGGAGACATGACCACCATAGAGACAACACCACCAAATTCCCATGTGAGTGCATAGGAGATTTGCCAATCCTCTCTCTTTTCTACTCACTCCCCATCATTGGCTCACACAGCAATTTTTCTCTGGAAGAGAATGTAGCTTTCCTCTATCTCTCCTTCTTCCCACTGCATCAGATAGGTCGAGCAAGTTATATCATGGTACATATGAGGCAAGCCATGGAAGTGAAAAAAGCTGTTAGGGCTAAGTGATATAGAGTGAAGCCCAGGAAGGTTGGATATAACAAGGCACAACATTTCTTCAGACAACATGAAACTTCCTGCACCTAAAAATTCAGAATCATCCTCATTGTGCATCCTGACAGTTAGTACAGTATGACATCTAGCATGCCAATTTAAGGTGCATTTAGAACCACAAATTTGCAGTCACATTTTACTGCTGAAGCTATGCATATCATCTAGTCTATCTGGATGTGAACACACACACACTTTTTTTCCCTCTGTCTCTAGCTTCCTCTGGTTCAATATTGCCTTATGCTTTACAGAAAATTTTACATAAAGAGAAGCTGAGGATATGTTTTCCAACAGCCACTGCTATTTGCCATCTAGATAAAGAAGATATACAATTTTAATTCTAATTTTCCTAGAGCTCTTCATCATGTTTCTGCTTTAGAAAGTGCATCTGCTCTCCGCTAAATTAATACCAGCAGTGTGCTAAATAATGTAGTTCTGCATCTAAAGCATCTCTGTGAGATGCAGGGGACAATCAATTAGATTCATTATCTGTTTTGCATTCTAGTCACTGCTTTTAAAAAGAGGAATACATAATACCATGGCAACAGTTGGAACTGCAGCTCTTTATGGTATATAATCATTATGGATTCTTCAGCATTCCCTGAAAATTGATATAAAAAGTCACAGGAGTTGTACTACTTAGTATGCTAATTAAATGACAAGTATATATTTTACAAGTGCGTTATTGCCATGGGAAGGCAATCATACAACTCCATTTTCAAACTCAAGGGTTTTTGAAACATGCTGCATGATCTCTAGCTGGGCTGCAAGCTAAGATTAAATTGAAAGGATAGCATGTAGATTTTAGAACATGGTGTTGACATTTACTGGCCAATCAAATTTTGCAACTTTCCTGCATGACAGCAGATGTTGACCTTTCAAGCTTTCCCTATCTGCTTTCACGCATTACCTGCAGAAATTAACATTAACTCGCTTCTTGCTCCTTGCTGCTGTTAATGTCAGCTGGGAATTGAGAATCATGAATTCATTTATTACACAGAGTGGAGACTCGTTTTATACTCTGAGCACAGAAGGGCTGCTCCTGGGAGCTGGTATTTTTGGAAGCTGCTTCAACTACCTTTGTGGTTGAGGGATAGCTGGGAGCTATGGTGTAGAAAATGTCACTGGGAACAAGAGCAGAAAAAGACAGTGGAGAATGGATTCAAGGAGAAACCTAGGGGCCAAATACTTGCAAATAGTATTGGATGCAGAGAGCTTAAAGTCTGAGACGAAACACTTAAAGCTATTCTAATGGAGTGCAAAACTAGATGCAAGGTACCAACGTCTCTTTGACTTGTAAACTGAACTATGAAAATGTGAGCCTGTATAATATACAGCCTGGTAACAAGAAGCTTCAGGGGATTACACAGCATTGCCTGAGGCTCTCTGGCATTATACACTGAGGGAAATATTAACTTTGGTAGAGATGTCTCCGGCAATCTGACTAAGATTTTGTTATAATTTCAGCCAAGCATGAAAACTTGTGCCTAAAAAGCAACTAGAAAAAAAAGGGATATTTTCTCTCTTGTCCTTTTACTTATGTTAAGAGGAAAAGCTTCTTTTGATTACCTATGGAAATATTACCATCAGAAAGGAAAAGCTAATGACTATAACTGTAAAGGTGTTCCTGCAAACAATAACTAATTTACTTCTGGGAACAACTATACTTCAAGTAGCTATGAGTTGCATGCATGCTTATTTCTAATCTTATAGTAATACACTTCAAAGATGTATCTCATTAAATGATAAACTTCGGTAAGTTACATAAGTTCCAGACAATGTTCCAAATAAACAAGGAAAACCTGCAGTCATAATTTTTAATGATGTAATTGGAAACATGTTCTAGGTATTAATGAGAAGATGCGACGCATTCATCAAAAAAGAGAACATTTTTCTTAGCACTGCTTGGTCTCAATTTTCCAGAAATAACAAATATGAAATACTCTGAAAATCAGCCAAGAAGAAAGAGTGTTTTGTACCGCCTTCTACCACTGACAGTTATATTGATATTCCTGCTGTGGCAAATGCCATACGTCTCAAAATTCATAAAACTGAAAGCATATCTACAAAACCTTCAGCTAATGCCTTTGGCTGAGGCAAAATTATCTTTGCTAAACTTGTGAAGAGACCTTTAAACTAGAAATGATGTCAGCGGGAGATCATGACCTACAATCAAGAGAGGAATTGGTGGACTGCTTTGGTAAGAAAACGTGGAGGCAGATGTGGATCTGAGAGTCTGTGAAACCAATGAAAAAGGGCTGAAGGAAGCCCCCTCAAGTCTGTGCACACAAGTAAGAAAGCCCCTACAGGACAGCACTACAGAGGAGGCAGATGAGTCATTCTTCAGGTAACTGGGAGAAGCCTCTTGATCATGGGTCCTGGTTCTCATAGGGGACTTCAACCATGCTGTCGTGTGCTGAAGGGATGGCATAACAGGGCACAAGCATTCTGGGAGATTTCTAGAGAACACTGATAAAAATATCCTGACAATGTGGGAAAATACTCTGCTAGACCTGATATTTGCAAGCAAGAAGGAACTGGATGGAACAGCCTCGACTGCAATGACCATGTGTTGTGGGTTAACCACAGTAGGCAGCTAAGCACCATACAGCTGCTTGCTCACTCCCACCCAGTGGGGTGATGAAAAGAATCATAAGGGTAAAAATTGAGAAAACTTATGGGTTAAGATAAAGACAGTTCAATAAGTAAAAGCAAAAAAAAAAAAAAAAAAGGGGAGTGGGACAGTGGAGTAAACCAAACCAAAAATACCAAATGATGCAGAATAATCACTCACCTCCAGCCAACTGATGCCCAGCCAGTGCCTGAGCAATGGCAATCCTGGAAGATTGCTCTCCAGTTTTTATTGCTGAGTATGACACTATATGGTATAAAATATCTCTTTGGTCAATTTGGGTCAGCTGTCCCAGTTATGTCCCCTCCCAGACTCTTTCCCACGTGCACCTACTTTCTGTGGGGCACAGAGGAAGAAACAAAAAGCCTTGAAGCTGTACAAACATTGTTCTGCAATAGCTAATATGTTGATGTGTTATCAACAGTTTTGGTCACAAATCCAAAACATAGCACTAATAAGGGCTGCTGTAATGAAAATTAACTCCATTCAAGGCAGAGCCAGTACACCATGAGATGCTATAGTTCAGGACCCTGAGACGAGGGAATAAGGCAAGAAAGTCAAGAAAGATAACAGGATATCTGAATGCATGAACAAGGAGCTCTTGACAAAACTAAGACATATTATAAAAAAGATTACAGAGTCAGGAATATGGAAACACTTTCCAAGTGTGCAGGGATGGGGTTAGAAAACCAAAAACCCACCTGGATCTGAGGCTGGAAAGTGATGTGAAGGGTAGCAAAAAGAGTTTCCACAGGTAATAAAGCAGGAAAAGGAAGACTAAGGAAAAAGTGAATCCACTGCTGAATGGGGCAGATGACCCGGTGAGAAGCGATATAGAAAGTATCTTCTCCATGTATGTCTTTACTGGTAAGAATTGCCTTCAGGAATCCCAGATCTCTGAGTATGGAGCAAGGAAGACTTGCCCCTTGTAAACGAGGATCAGATAAAGGAACATTTAAACAAATTGAGCTTAAACAAGTCTGTGGGACATAACGGGATGCACTCATGAGTGCTGAGGGAGCTGGCTGATGTCATTGTGAAGTGATTCGTGATCACCATTGAAAGGTTCTGGCAGTCAGTAGAGATTCCTGAGGACTGTGAGAAAGCAAAATACACTCCTGTCTTCAAGAAGAGCAAGAAGAAGGAAGTAGGGAACTACAGGCCAGTCAGCCTGACCTCGTTCCCTGGGAAGGTAATGGAGCAAATCCTTCTGGAAGCCATTTACACACAACTGAAGGACAAGAAGATAATTTGGAGTAGGGAGCATTGATTTACAACCCAGAAATCATTCCTGACCTACCTAATATCCTGTGATGTGATAACTTGTCAGTGGATAAGGGAAGAGCAGTGAATATTTATCTTGACTTCATCGGACTTTTGAACACTGTCTCCATAATATCCTCATTGACAAGGTGATGAAGAATGTCTTAGATAAATGAGCAGTGAAGTGGTCTGAAGAATGGTTGAGCTGCCAGGACCAAATAACTGCAGCACAAAGTCCAGCTGAAAGCCAGTGACTAGTGGCTTACCTCAGAGTTTTATCCTGGGGTCAATACTATTTAACATCTTCATTAATGACATGGGTGGTGGGACAGAGCACACCCTCAGCACATTTGCGGGTGATGCAAAACTGAGAGGACTGGTTGAAAGACCAGACGTGTGTTCTGCTGTTCAGAGAGACCTTAACATGCCAGCAAATGGAGCAATGGGAACCTCATCAAGTTCAAGAAAGGGAAATGCAAAATCTACATCTGGGGAGGAAGAACCCCATGCACCAGTACACATTGTGCACCCACAATCTGGAAAGCAGTTCTGCAGAAAAGGAGCTGAAGTTCCTGTTGGACAAAGAAGTCCAGTGGTATCTAGGGATAAATTAGGAAGAGCATCACCAGGAGCTGCAAGGAAGTGATCATTTTTCTCTGCTCAGCATTTGTGAGACCAAAACTGGAGTCCTGTGTTCAGTGCTAGCCTCCCCAGTACAAGACAGACATTGACATATTTGACCAAGTGCAGCAAAGGGCTACTAGGGTGATTAAGGGCTTGGAGCATCTGTCAATCTGGGAGACACTGAAAGAGCTGCGACTATTTAGGCTGGAGAAGAGGCTTGGGAGGAAAGGGTTTACCCATGTGTGTAAACATGCAATGTAAGGCAATAAAGAAGATAGAGCCAAACCCAGGAAAGGACAAAAGGCAGTGGGCACAAATTGAAACACAAGAAATTCCATTTAAACTTATGAAAAGTTTTTTTACTGTGAAGTTGATCAAACTCTGGAGCAGATTGCTGATATAGATTGGTGAGTTTACGTTGATGGGGATATTTGAAACCTAACTGGACATGATCTTGAGCAATCTGCTCTAGTTGACTCTCCTCTGAGCAAGAGGATTGGACTCAGTGATGATCTCCAGAGGTCCCTAAACCTACTTCGTAATTCTGTGAAAACTGAATGATCAAACTAAGATCAGACTGAGTCAAAGTCCAAGGCTTCTCATCAGAGTCCTGCACAGTGGACTCCCAATTGGCTTACCTCAGATACCAGGGTACTAAGTAAAAATTAGGACACAAAACCCAGGCAGACTCACTAATCCTAGCAACAGGCAGCCATTACCAAGATGCGTGTATGTCCAGCCTGACTTAGCACCTATCTCAGTGCTATTTCTCTATGCTAGCACTGAGTGTATTCACCACATCAATGAAGAACGAGCACTGCTGCTAGTACTCCAAAAAAGAAAAGTTACAGAGACACATGTGTGCCTAAGCACTGACTTATTTTCTCAGGTAGGTCAAGAATTTATGAAAAATTAAAAATCCCAAATACTATCCCAGGCAGAAATGGATTAAACTGGAAGTTGCAATTCCCCGAAAGCCTTCTCAATGGTTAATTGTCAAACCCCAACAGGACCCATATGACCTGATTAGCCCTACTGTTATAGAAGAGCAACAGTGTGCTCATTGTGAAATTGTTGGAGTCTGACTGCAGCTTATTCTGTCGAAGCCTGACTGATAGCAGTTGCATTGGTAATTGAGTTCTTATTTCTGCAGGGGCTATCAGTGAGGACAAGATAGAATTTCAAGAAGAGGTAGCTATGTTAATGATTGAAACATTTATTCTTATGTCAAAGATTTATAGATGTGAAGTAAATGCACATGCTTCAGGGCAAAAGTCAATTAAACAGATGAAACAGAAATAAGCTGCCTTTGTGTGGCAGCTTATTTTCTTCAGTCATTGTCCTGCAACTTTTTTTCTGAAACAGCTGGGAAAAGTTTGTGTGACAGCATATGTCCTAGGAAGCTAATGGTCTCTCAGATAACCACAACAGAAACAACAATAACAATCTAAAATTAAACAAACAAATTGAATCTGATTATATTACTACTGACCTGTTATTTGAGGCAAGTGTAAAGCTGGACTATGTTACTGTGCAAAATACAAAGACTGACTTTTTTGTTAGGAAACACTGATCTGCATTTAATGTACCATTAAAAACTAATTCTTCCCTGCATTAAAGAGAAAGATGTAATATGGTTTGGTTTTACTCTACAGCCTATCAATTCTCAAACAAAATCAGTGCTTGCTTTCCAGTTTTCAAGTGAGAGAGAATAGGGTGAATAGTCTGGCTACCAACTTGTGTTGTGAAATGTATTAAGAATGGCTATTTCTAGGGGCAGAATGAAGAATGCACCCTTATCAGATACAGCTACTGTTTATGTCTCTCATCTCAGAAGTCTCTACAGCATCTCCTCAATGTACATTCACCTGCCTCAGACCCTTGCATCACAGAAAGGCCGCAGATGATATCCATATCACTAAATACTGCCATATTGCCCTTCCACAAACACTGGACTAAGTTAGTAGGCTTCAGAAGCTACTTTCTGTGTCCTGGATGGCAAAAGTCAGTAACAATACCAGTAAATCTTTAATGTGGTGAGACAGATTGCTAACTTGCTCACACCTGAAAAGTGGAATATCAGAATAGTTCCTAAACAAATGTATGTAGTGGATGAACATTCACATACGTTGTCTATGACTGTTTGGTCTTTTAAGACCCTATGAGCCTATATCATATGGTAGCTGCCTGATACAGTAGCTAAAGAAACAGCTGTTTTTACAAGGTGTTGGATGTCTTGTTTACTGTACCCTTTCCCTCCCATACAGTCCCTAACATTGCAGATTGTGTTAACATCTAGCATGGATGTCTATCCAGTACACAGAAAGGGTCTACTACTGACCTTGAAATTAAAGCTTTTCTTCAAGCAGGAGGAACAGTAAGAAGTTTCTCCTGCTGTACCAGTCATGTCTGTAAAGTCAGCCTGCAATAGATACCACTAAGGAGCTGACAGCCTTTATCAGCAGAAATAAAATAATGAAGGCTGCAAAGAGTTGAGAGAAGAAACACCAGACAATTCTAAATGACCCTCAGCTAGTTTGAAAATATGATTTCTTTTCAGCTAGGATGGGAGTGCCTGACAAAATAATTACAGGAAAATATCACTTGGAAGTTACAGCTTGTCTCAGTATATAAAAAAAATCCCTACATGCTTTTGGGACACAGTGGTCATACACAGACTCTCAATGCCTGTGACCATCTGGACAAATAGGCAGAATAACAGAAAAAGGCCTCTGCTCAAACCTGCCACAGCCTCTGCAATCACAGCTGAGATCTCTTGACAAGTGAAATTACTACATTTTCTGCCTGAATACACTGAATAATCAATCTTTGACTTTATAGTTAGTTTATAGTCTGCAGGATGTAGGCACCTTCCTGCTTAGTTCAGGAAAACTTTCTGCATTGGTCAATGATTTCCAGAAGAAGGAAGAATAGATTTTGAGTGGCTGCAAGTACCTGCTTGATTTCTGAATGTTAGAGACTGCTGGTAGCTGTCTCAGATTTCTTGGGCAAAACATATATTGGCCTCCCCTTCTAAGTATTTTCTCTCCAGTCTTCTCTGGCAGTTTACTGCCATACCCCAGGAAAATGACAATAGACATACATGTTAGAGCTCTTTGGTAGGACCTTAGCAAGGATGTTACAGGTTAGGTTTAGCTTCAACACTCATTGGAAAGTGGATATAATGTCAAAACATACAGTCTAGAAGCCAACAACTTTGAAGGAAAGGAAGTACTTAAATCTGCAGTTTTAGAAAGCCCTGTGTTATGGTTTTAGTGAAGTAATCTAATTCACATGTTTATAATCTCTAATCTAATCTCTAACTCAAACTTCCCGATAAAGTTAACCAATCTGGACCATTCTAGCATCTCACTTTCTCAGAACTGTATACTAATTCACTTGATTAATATAGTTTTCACTTCTGTACTGTACTTACTTCTGAAGTATCAGGTCTATAGCATTTTGCTGTTTCTCTAAGCCTATTTTGTTTCTGCTCTGAATTCTTCATAGTTTACCAACTCAAACTCCATAATTAGTCACATCTGAAAAGGTAATTAACTACATTGTGAGCAATTTATTGGCTAAGAAAGTGTGAGAATTATATTGTACATGGCATGTGTAAATATTAGAAAATATATAACAACTACTTTACAAGCAACCAATAGCTGCATTTCTTAATAAAGTCATAAACATTTCCAAAAATTATCTTTATTTTTCAACAGCTAAAGGTGATAGATTTCCATAACAAATATGCTTTCTAACAAAGAAAGCTATGCATAGTACATATCCATAGAGACCATCATTGACATAAGAGCAGCAACTAAATAAATAATTAGAATTCAATCATTCAGACTACCAGAGTCTGATTGTTTAGGGCTTGATTAGAAATAGCTAATGCTTTTGTCTTTTCTCTGCAATTCTACCAGTGTCATTATGCCATGGTCATTAATGCCATCAGAAAATTAAAATAATTGTGCACATTATTTATCGCTCACTGTTTGTCCTCACTTGTACTGGGAAGAAGATAAAGAGGTCATGTTCTACTCTTCATATTTATGATGCCACCAAATAGTACACTGCTAAAAGAATACGGTGCTGTATTTTTACTAGCTAAGCATGCAAGATAAAAGATAAAAGTACATGCAAAAATCTGTAGTAATTTAAAAGTATTATATGAGACATGCTAGAATTTTCTAGTAGTTTTTAGTAAGTTTGTCTTCTGTCTATCTATCACAACGAGATTTATAGCATGTATATGTCATTTACTCTTGATTATAATTTTAGTGATTGTATGTCTTCTTGTATGCTATTTTATTATGAAGCTGGAAATCTATTTTGGCTGTCTAGACCTGTTGGAGTAAAAAGTTCAGTCACATTCTGATTTAAAAGATGCAAAAAATCTACTACTTTTCTCTCTCCAGAAACTAGATCCTGTTTTCCTGACTAGCCTTTATTTCGTGTTATTGAGAAAAAATTCACTAAGCTGTTTTTAAAAATTTTATGTATTTTAGCTCTCATTTTTTGTTTATTTGCTTTTTAGAGATTATGACAAGATAACAGCACTGGAGACTGCGATAGGGTTAGCAGCTGCATAACTATAATATATATATAGAAGAAGAAAGGAAGAGAAGCTGTTTTCACTTCTAGATGATTAAAGCTACGTTAAACTTCATGACAATTACTACCTAGTATGTTATGGGTCAGCTTTGTGATTTTTACTTTTTGTTTTTGGAAAACAGAATGAGACATAAGGACAAAATCTGGAAAAAATAAAGTTTGATGTTTACCACTTTTCCTGGACTGACAAAGCTGATCACTTCTTTAAATTTGAATGCATAAAAAGAATTTATATCTTTCATTAATGTGGCAGCTGTATGACGCTATTAATAAAATCTAAACACAGCTAAGTAGACCAAAAATGTCATAAAACTATGAAGCAGTTCATCATAATTTCTAAAATACTGATAAATTCTAAGAAACTGTGGTTTCCTTCCAACCTTTTGAACCCAATCATTCTGCAGAAAAGTGCTTCTTGCTATTTGAAAATTATGGGAAATTCCTTCCTGGGATTTGTCTTGAAGAATATTTTTCTGAGAATGAAATTAGAAAAAATGGAGGGTTATACTATTTTAAAAGTACTAAAGATGAGAGTAAATAATAGTCATTTATCATTTGCTTTTGAGAATGGATTTTAGATAACTCTATTATTTTTATGAATTATAAGTAAAAATGTTGAGAGGTAGCAGTTTGTACCCTCCTATAGTTTCCACTGTGTCGTTTCCAAGGTGATAAATAGTTATTTTGCTAATTATTTTGGATAAATACATTATTGTTCATCAATGCAGTGACTTTCAAATACTGGTTTAAATTATCAAGTTTTTATAAAATGGTGAAGTCTTTGACGAATTGCAATATATCTTGAAATAGATTTTGTATATAAAAATCTTAAAAATATAATCCAAAACAAATAAAGACAAAGAAAGAAATAATTATAGAGTAGCTGTAAGCGGTTCTTGAGCATATTATGATTATAATTTATGTGCTTCTATATTGTTGTATGCTAACAACAGACATGACACTCATATTAATTTAAGGATAAAATCATACCTTTATTTCATCATTTAGTGGAAAACTGCCAATATTTAAGCCCACTAGCCTTTGTCAGGACTGATATGGCTTACAAAGGAGACATCTATTTAAAGATGCTGTCATCAGCTTGAGTTTATGGCAAATAAAATTATTTAGAATTATGGCAAATCTTTCACTGACTTAGAAAACAGTGGCAATTGTGAATGTTTAGGGGATTTTATTTATTTTTTTTTTACTTAAACATTTCTTTTCATCACTTTTGTGTATACGCTTTTTCTTCTTAGCAAAGTACAAATACACATAATCAAAGCTCATCTTCGATGACAGGCAATCTCTTTAAACCATGTAATTTACTCCTGCTGTGAAAGAGTTTTTCTACTAACTAGAGCTGCAGCTACTGTTAGATAACTCTACAAGAAATCTGATTTTGTATTTCAGGTTCTGAAACTAAGCAAGACAAACATAACTTAACAAAGAGAGGGAAAACTTTTAAAAAATAAATGACATACTTTTTCCACTTTTCTACCACCTGAAGAAGATATTTGTCAGGCCTATGTTTCAGAATATTGTCTGATAGATAACATTTATATCTGAATCAGCACACACAGTTTTAAAAAATGTATTCTTTTTCACATTGTGGATTTTTTCTTCTCCTAGGCAAGTCTTTATGTCAAAAAGTCTTTATCTCCTTAAAAAAGGACACATACCAACCCCTCCTACAAGCTCAGAAAATACTTCAGTAATTATATTAATTCCATATAGAAAGTTGTCGTACTCTACAGTGATCAGTAAAAATGTTCTGAATGGTAGGCAGAATATTTCAAACTCAGTCTTTGAGAAACATTGATCTAAGGCACTATTGGTTTTTTGTTTTGCTTTGTTTTTTTCCTGTACTACTCAAACTGTATCAGCTATAAAGAAAAGATTTAATATGGCATGAGAAAATAAAGCTAAACAGTAGTAGATTCTAAGTTTATTAAAATTAAAATTTCAGTAATTATTCGATTTTCTGTATCTCTCACGACATTTAATAAAACAATATTTAAACAAAATAATGAGTATGTATTAAGCATTCTTATAATTTAATTATCAAGAGATGTGTCATTTAAAATGAGTTAATAAATTCTTAAATTAAAAAAATTAACAGTATAGCAATACAATTATTTGTAAGTACTTAGTGAAGTAGAACAATAGGTTTCACTTTCACCTGTGTCAACAGTATCTTGATGGTTACACAAGAAAAGAAGGAAATAATTGCATTCCTGTCCAATATGAAATAGAGCCAAAGCACTTCTGCTCCATGAGTCATTGATCTCATCAATAGATTTAGACTGCCCAGAGGGGTACTTTCTATTCACCATCTCAGGAATTGTTATTTATAAGTTAATCGTTGGGCTGGTAAAACTTCACCTTCTATCTCTTGCAACAAAAGCTAGGAAAGTATTTATATTAGAAGGAACTGTGACAATACTTGAATATAACTCTAGAGCTGTAATTTTTTTTCTAATAAAATAAACATTGCATCTAGTTTTTTCTGTTCAAGATAAATTTCTTTTCTTTGATTAAAAAGTCTTTATTTTGATTATAAAGCTGCAGACAGACACTCAACTGTGAAACTGAAACATTTGCACTTTTTCTGTATCACTTTGATGGAATAATTAAAATTCCTTTATCACTGTTGTTCTTCTGTCTTACTTTCACATTTCTTTTTTAAGTGTCTATATATTCAGAAGTTAAAGAATCTGACTCTCACATAAGCAAAACCTTCTCCGAAGGAGCACAATTCTTGGAAATTTCTTTTCTTCCTTTCCAGAAAAGACAGTCAATTTGGGCATCATCTCAAACAAAACTTTTTGGTTTTCTGTTTATCAACTTTTATATTTGTAAAATATGACTAATGACAAAATTATTTTTACTGAGCTCTTTGTGATTTGAAGGAAGAAAGTTTTACATAAAAGTTGTTCATTGCATAGATTTAATGTTGGAACGTATTTAATATTATTCCACTGTCGTAGTTGGTATTGAATTCTACCTAGATGTCAATATCTGACTTCTACATGTGTCACTAAATGCTAGCTGCGGTCCTAGAGCTCTAGCAAAAGATGGACACCATCATAATAGGAGAAGTGTTCTGAAGTCCTTCTATTATAGTTGCAGCTATCAAGAAGAGAGATATTAGGGTGAATAGAAGTAGTAGTGGGTAAAAAGACAACAAAAAAGTTGCCTTGGGTTCTAAAATGTCCCAGAGTTACCTCTTTGGGTTCCTGTATTATTTCTAAAAATGATCATATACCTCAATTCTGTAAGACATCAACAGGGTAAAGTTGTTTGTTGATATCATGTTTCAAATTGTCTCATTTATTTGAGAACAGTGATACATATTCCTTCCTACCATGGCTTTTTATGCATTTAACAAGAGACTGCCACTGTCTGGAGACAAATTGACATGAAAGGACGCAACTGGACATGATCAAGCTTCTTCAGAAGGAATGAGGATTACCCTAAACCCTAAACTGCTCTATAATCTGATGAGATGAAAGATATGAGATTGAAATGCCTCAGACTAAGGCTACAAAACTTCGTCCCTCACTAGTTGAAACAGTGTTGTAATTGCTGCCTTGTGATTCAAGAACTGAGTGATAGCTGGTTTATGTGCCCTTCCCAGGTTCCTGACATTGCAGGTGCATACTCTCCATCAGTTTGAACAGTTAGCCTGTATATCCAGATTCATTCCACATCACCAAGATGCTTAAATTGGTGGCCTAATCACCCTAGACTTCCTGGACAGCCAATGGAATACAACATTCCTTCAAAGAGCGAGCCTTCCTGATCTGCCTCCTTTCTCTGTTAACTAATGATGAAAGTAACTAGGGTGCTAACTTAGATAGATACTTTATCTAAAAAGAGGTGGAATGAATTGGAGCTTTGACACGTGTTTTGAATCAGGTTTCTAGATGAGGCAGAAGTTCACACATGTTGCTGGGTTTGAATTGTCTCAATAATTACTACTAGTCTGCTCATGCGAGTGTTCTGACACAGTTATGTTTAGCACTGCCAGTTCCGAAGTACACAAACAAAAATTGAGAGATGGTTTAGCAAACTCTCATCTGCAGAGGATGAAAGTCAGGGCAACTAAATTGTTAGAAACTATTAGAAACTACTGTTAGAATCTCTAGGGATGTGTTGACAGAGACACGAGATGGCAAAAAGAAAGAGAAAAAGAAATTCAGAGAACTTTGCTTTGACAACACCTTACAAAAATATGTGCAACCATGATAGGGAAGGTTGAAATTGTTTTACAACCTTGTCATTTCAGAAACAAACCATGGACTGGACAGCAGCTCTAAATCCTAGAATGGAGGAAAAGAGAGAGCATTATTCAGATATTTTTTTCCTGGAAAGTGTCAGAGTCACAGAATGGTGTGAGTTGGAAGAGAACTTTGTGGCTCATCTTGTCGAATACATTTGTTTAAGCAGGATCAGTTAGAGCAGGCTTCTCAGGATCATGTACATATGACTTCTGAATACCTCCAAGGTTTTGCAAATATTGCTTATCTAATGACTATCTTCTTTGGCTGGGAATGATATAGACAGCCTTGTTTTTAGAGCTTTGTTATGAGGTCCAGTTGAAATTTTCAGATGTGTTAGAACTCATGCAAAGACTGAGGCAAGCTTCTGTTAGGCTCCTAAACAATACATGGCTTTGGTAAAGACAGTATTGTGTGGTTATATTTTAAGTTGAATACTTTGTATAAATGAGCTAAAGGGAGATTTTTTCAGAAATATTTGAAAATATTTCAGAACAAATTTTTTGTTTGTTGTCAGTTCTCTGTATTGTTATTCCACTATCCAAGTATTTTTTTTCTGGGATAGTACTTTTAATTTTCATTAAATTCATAATTTCAAATAAAATAAAATCATAAAATAATACCTTCCACGCTAAAAGAGATGCTGGCTTGTTCTTCAATGTGCAGTTACTATTCTCTACAGAACTGAAAGTTTGTTCTTTTCTACTACAATCAGCAACTACATCTTCAGACCACTGTCATTCAGTTCTTGACTTTACTGATTAATAACAGTGCCCATGTTAAAGAATAGCAGAAATTGTTTTACTACCTTTATTTCTATATTGATGAAGGGACAGGAAAATGTATGTTCCTTGGTGTACATTTGAGAAATTATCAAAGACTGAATCGTCAATAATATTGTAGGGTTACTGGGTAATACTTAATAAAATAATTTCTTCTACTGTTAGCCTATTCTAAGGACAATCTAGTTCAGCACAATTAACATTGAACAATTATCTCCCATTCATTTTGTATAAGCTGTTTAACTACAGAGTTTCATATACAAATCCAAACTCTTCATTTACATTTGTATGTTGGGGCATAATTTGATTCACCATTTCTTCCATTTTCCACAAAATGTGCTAATGAAATGTATAAAATTGATTAATACATATTCAAAAAGCCAAAGAACAGACCTGAAGAATCCCTATTTGGCTGCAGCATGCAGGACATATCTATCTCTGCTAGAAAAATGTCCTTTCCCATATGATCTGTACTAATGTAGTACTTGTCATCCTAAGCTTCTTTTTGCTGTGCAGTTGGTCAGCCTATTGCATCTGCAAACTTCCTCTATAAACATCAAAGGCCAGCCTATGTCATGGCTTTTTCAGAGCTCTCATCATCCAATCAAGATAAAAATACCAAAACTCCATTTTTCTTGCAATATTACAACACACCTGCTTCTGCCCCAGATGGAGACGAAACTAAAATGTGATTTCAAAAATGGCAAAGAAAATGTGCGACAGACAGAAATGACATGTCTTTGTCTACAGCTGGTGACACAATAAAGTGAAATGCCTTCCCATTGTCCCTAAGCAATATGTTTAGGGTTAGCTATGCTATGTCACTTGAACATACTCATTGAGCTCATTCGGACCATAAACAGAGAAGACTCATATCATCTACACATGTGTGCTAGTCTCAAACTGTGACACAATTGCATGCATGTTTATTTTTTTCTCCTATGATTCTGACATCCGTGAATCTAGGAGACCAAATGTAGCAGTATGAAAATGACTCAGTCATCCAGACTGCAATGATACTACCTCAGGCAAGTGTTTCACCTTTTTCCGTTCAGAAGATAAATCCCCTGGATTTTGCTATGAATCGTAATGAGATAATCCAATAATTTGAAACAGATAGCATTAATAGCAAAAAAATAACTTTATCTAAATAGTTTTGAGTACTCTTACTTCAGAAATGCTGCATGTGATTTGGTATTCGCTTATAAATATATTACTCTCTGAATATGGATAATTTAATCTCCTCCACTACATTCATAGAATACTTAATGTTTCAATAATTATCTCTAGATGAATAGCCTTTCATGCAGAGCTTCAACAAGAACATCTTTCTCCCTTTGAAACCAGTACTTTCTTGTTGATTACAAAGAAAGAAGATCAAAAGTACAATAGTTCCCCAATGTACAGGGGAAGAAAACCTATACTTAGGCAAGGTGGTATCTCCCTCCTGAATGACCATGGGATAATCCAAAACTTAATGTGAAGAATGCCTAGACTGCCAGATCCTGAAAATGCTAACAAGTTACAAGTCTCAAGCTCAAGTCCATCATAGATAATCCCAGAATTTTCTGCTACCCCTCTAAGAGTGTATGGATCTATACGGCAGACAACCTCATCAAAGAAAGTAAGAACTCACTCTTTCTGGCTCAGGGACTGGGGCAAGTGAAACAGACTGAACAAAATGCACCCATATCTTTTCAAAAGAAAGGAGAAAAAGAGCCTCTAAATATGACCCCAAGAGAAAACAAACAATTCTGCGTGGTGTTTCTGATCTCTCTTCATATTATTGCTGGCCCAGGAATTGTGTGGCTTGGACAAGAAAGGCAACTATTTTGCACTGCTGGAGCAACGGTATCATTGCATCTGAATGATTTCCACAGTATGGAGAAAAGAGACGGTGAAATCTGGCTAGAGATAGCCAAGATGGAATTGCAAATGTATAGGTGGTTAGAAGCTGTGACATTGGTATCAGCTTCGCATGCTGTTTTCTTAAAGAGAATCCAAATCCTTCAATTAATCAAGGGCTAGGACAGCAAATAGCAGGGCTGGACACACCTGCAGGATGGTGACTGAGAAAGTGTTTTTCAATGTAAGACCACGGAAGCAATGAGGAGTACTTGAGTGGAGCAGTGACACTATATGGATTTTTTGAATACTTTTGTTGGTTTTGAGACTTCTTCTGGTAGTAACTTCCTCATGATAAACCCATACAGATTACCCGAAGTTGCAGACAAGAATATGTTGCAAAATCTAACCAAAACTATATATTTAGGTTCGTCTCTTGATACATTCATTTGTGTGTCAAAGATTAGATGTCATGGCCAATGAGGAATTGTGGCTTCAAAAGGTTTAGTGGCAATGGACAACATAAGACAGCATAGGTACAGCTAGAATACTTCTGATTTAATGCATGTAGTGACATTTATTTCTATTTTTTGTTGACACATATATTTAGCAATTTAAACTATGTCTATTAGATATGTTTTGCTGTGTTATGCTCGTTATATTGTCCTTGAGAAGAATATCAGGACTGATTCTCATTACCACTTTTGGAAATATTTAGCCAGATGTTAACTTCAATTTTGACACTTGAAAGTGTGAATGGCAAATGAAATTTGCAACAAAATTTGAACCCACAAGAAACAAGTAAACCAAAGAGATTTAAAAAACTCTCCCATAAAATTACTATGAGTCAAGCAGAATGGCAAATTCTGGAGTTTTTAAAGGAGAACTAGAAAAGCCTCAACCAAAGACACAGAGTCAAAATTAACTTCAGCTGTCTGAGAAAGATTTCAGGATCCTGGTAAGGGTAAACTTAGGAAGAATTTCAGAGACTCTGAGCTCCAGTTTCAGGGAAGCATCTTGCTAGAAATCAGGGAAAATTACCTAAGTTGTGCAGTATATGGCTTGAAACACATCCTCTGTTGAGATCATCTGCTTATGCTCTCTCTGATGCCTAACTAAATTAATGCCTAACTTTTCCTCATTCTGTGCTTAGAAGTAAGCCATGGCTCAGAAGGTGAGATTATTTGTGTCCAGGTTTGAATTTGTTGACTGAGGTCCAGTTTTTCATATCTCATCCAATCAAATGAAAATGTTGAATATGAAGAGATGATAGATTTGGTTTCACGTGTAATTTTAAAAAGTTACAACCTATAAGAAAAAACACGAAAAGAAAAATCCAGCATTTGTAAAAAGGTAAATTGATCTTCTTATGGTTTCAGCATTTTACCATCTCCCTGGTGTTCTTTCAACTTAGAACCATTTTCAGAGTGTTCAGGAGGAAATGAAAGTATTTTTTTCTTTTTCTTTGAAAACTAAACCAAACCAAATAAAAATTGTGGATTAGCTGAGTGAACGCCCTCTAAAAGAAAACTTGCCCCACAATTTTCTTTTTATACAGCACAGGACCACCACTGTGACAATATAAATATTTAAATTTTAATATCCATTGTAATACAAGTTTTAAGCAAACATTTAAGTGTAATCTTCCTATTGTAGAGACTTCGACCCAGACTGTGATTTTATTTTAAGACATAATGTAGGAAAGTTAGTATGATAAAATTAATTTCTCTGTTTTGCATATAAAGCATTCCTAGAGATACTTCTGCTAAAATTCACCAATGTAAGCACATTTCATACCCATTAGTTTTGAATTACAATTGAAACATTCAAGCTCGTGATTCAAACTTAAACTACTACTTACTGTAGTAGAAAAAAGTGTAAATGGATTTGTATATGAATCATTAATTCAAGTGAGAATCAGGAATCTTGGGTTGTAAATAGAAGAGAAACATCATCTTTAAATCTTAGCTTACTTGTAGAAAAAGATATATAAAAATATAATAGATCAGGTTGCTTTTTGTTTTGTTTTGTTTTGTTTTGTTTTGTTCGTGTGGGGTTTTTTTTCTGATTAGACTGATATACAGAAATATGCTTTAATTTCATCATTACTTTGTATGATAACCTCTGCCAGTAGCTCCAGAAACACCTAGGGATAACCTCTGCCAGTAGCTCCATAAACACCTAGGGTTTGTGCCAAATATTTTATAAATGCACATTGAGGGCTTAAATTAGGTCATCCTTATTGCCACTGAACGATGCTTACTCAGAAAGTACAATGGGTTAAATGTCCTTATAACAGCTATAGGAGAAGATATTTATCTATGCAGGTATTTGTTGCAAAGGGAGAAAGTATGCACTTAGGCATGTGAAATGCACATGCCTAGAAATGAGCAGACAAACAGCATTAATGGAAACTGGACTCTTGCTTCCCTAAAAAATATACCTAGCACACCTGAAAAAACATGACTGGGGAGGTAGTACTATCTAAGTGCTATTCTGGATGATGCAATTACATGCCATCTCATACAAATAAGTTATATAAGAATGATAGAGTCCAGTGATATCAATCAAGAGTAAGATATGCTGTAGAAATGTTCCTTTGAAATAATAAATAATTTTGCTCCTGTGACATATTTCAATATGAGAATTTAGAGCATCACTCAAAGAAATAGCATTTTCAGTGAGAATTTCCCACGCAACAACCAGGGTTGGCAAATACATATCTAATGCTTCAGATAAGGATACCTACATGTTACATAATACTCTTTGTTGATAATTATGAAATAACTTTATATAGGAGCTTAGTACTGTTCTCAGAGAAGGGTAACTAGGCTATTCATGTTACAAAAACTTTTTACTAGTTGTACAGTAAGCTGGTGGCAGAATTGAAAAGGAAACCCCAAACCTACTCTATTTACTCTGCAATAGATCATAACTACTTTACAACAAAAGATGATACTTTCTCTAAAGTTATGTATGTTATAAAAAGCATGGACTACCTTCACATCTTAAAATTCAGTTAGAATAGACATAAAAATATCTACATATGTGAATTTCCTATCTTCCTAACTCACCTTCTTCTAATTTGTATTTATTTTGAGAAATCTCATCAGATTAGCCTTATTTTTGAGATTTTCAGAAGTGCTCATATATACAAGATCGAAGCTAGTGTACAGTGATATTTTCCTGTATGCTCTTTCTGCTTTTGCTTTCACAAGTTGGTTTACAGACATATGTAACTATTTCATGGAAAAACGAGAACATTGTAAGCTTTTGGAATGACCTTCAGGAATACTACCCAATCTATAATATCCATACTGTAAGCTACACCTTAACAACATAGAGCCATAAAAGCAAGCATAGATGGAATCTTACAGAATTAAAATCCTTGCTTCTAAACTGTTTTAAAGCTAAATCAGATTAACTCACTAGTATGTCTCCTTAACAAAAGGAGAGCAATATAGTACTTGCAAAATGATTCAGTCTTATATCTTAACACATCAATAGTGAATTCCTATTCAATCAAAGCAATATCAATGCCTACAGAGAAATCCTACCCTGTTAACGACGTGCAGTTTCCACCTACTTATTTTTTTCTGATGCTGAAATATTTCCACTTCTTTTTCTTCCTCTTCCATATTTTTTCTCTCTCTGATCTTATCAATGTCTCTGAAATTCTCTTCCTAGACAGCAGTACCCAATTCCAGTATTTCTTGACCTGCTATCAGCAACCTCATACATCATAAGGTATCTATACATTTTGAAATAATATCTCAATGCGGCATTACATTCCTTCTAATTTCCCCTTCTATCTTTCTAGCAGCTCTTTCAGTGTACCTTATCCTTGATCAGTTTCATTCCTTAATCTTTCAGTGCAACTTCAATTTTTTGTCCTCATCTCTGTTACCTGTAATATTTTATCTCTGAGTCATCCTGAAGACACAAATTTGACAACTATTTCTCTACTACTGACTCATGGATCTCTCTCTACTTCACACATATTTCCTTCTGTTCAAACAAAAAAGTCTATCTAGCACTCTTTGTGGCTATTTAACCAACAAATCTACATTGACCTACTGAAAGTCCTCTCCATACTATTCCTTCTTATTTACTTTAGAGGATGTGACCCTTCCTGTCATGAAGACCAGAAGTTTCAGTTTCATCTTTCATGTAGACTTCTTTCTACAAGAGAACACCCAGCATACAGGCAGTTATTGAGATTTTTCTTTGTTTACTTTAGATAAATCTGAAGCTCAGTCTCCTGTATTAATTCACATAGATGTTGTTGTTATCCAGGAATGCTTAGTTATTTTAACTTTACTCAAAATCAACTGCTTAAGATATTTACCTTAAACTCACCCCTCCCAAAACTTCAAACCCCTTCTCCCCAATATGTCCTCCCCTAAAAAATCAGAATTCTTCTTCTTCTTGTATAAAGAGGTGGTTTCAAGTATAATTTCCTATGTACTACTCCAGTCATGTCTCTTCTCTCTTGGTTTTCATCCACTCATTTTCCCTTCTCTAGGATACGAAAAATTTTCCCCCAAAATAAATTTCACCTATGGTGACGTGGCTTTCTGGGATTTATTTAAACCATGCTTCATCAGCCTATGATGAGTTCTATTTATTGCTTTCTATGCTAAGCCAATCTGTAAAAGTGGTTTCCAATGTCTATGTTCCCAATATCTATTTCCTGTATATCAAGAAAAAGTTGAGAAACCACTTTTAAGAAAACATTTAGCTGTGGCTCTGTTTGGTAAAATTTTATGCATTAGTGGGCTGGAGAAGGATCTTGAAGCCTCCTGGGATTACTTGTTCAAATGGCCCCAATAATCTCAAGAAAAGTTTGGGAAGAGTCTTTTACCTCTGACAGAGTCTGCTACCAGTCTTGGATGAGTTAAGTACTGATAAGTTATACCTATTAACATACCATAACTTCAAGGTCCATAAGGACATTCTTTTTTTTGAGGATTAACTGGACTGTGCGAAATGACGGATATTTAAAAAATACATACTTCTGAGAAGAAAATACTTGGTGTCTTCTAAAAATGTACATCTCCAATATTCTGCACACTATTCCAGCTGAATAGTTTCCTTTATTATCATAATTAAGAACAAACATGAATATTACAAAAGTATACCGCCTTTGCTTCTTACCATCTATTTTAATGAATGATGCATAATTTGTAAATGCATTGATTTGCTTATAGTCCTTTATGAGTGAATTTGAAAGAGAAATTTTCCAAAGTGCTTCTCTGAGATTTGAATGAGCTTTCTGTATGTATCTATTTTACATAACAATGGAGGATTTATTTTTCTGTGTTTTAATTAAAAAAATATTTGTTTTTTTCTTAACCTTCAACATTATATTTTCATTACAATGCTTGATATAGTCAAATAGATTTCAGTCCTCTTTTTGGACAGATATTTCCCACTTCACAAATAATATTGTCCTTAATTTAGTTTATTGGCTTAAAAACTAATGACTAGTTTGAGTAAATAAATATACATTGCTTTCATTTCTCTGTGACAAAGAGCTAATATAAAAGAGTTACCTTTTTTCTTGGAGAAGACACATTTTGCCTGCATTTTTGCTTCCCTATTTTCTATTTCAAACACGTGTTCTTTTAAATTGAAAACAGTTGTATCTCACTACAGTGGCAGGCATCTTGAGTTGGGTCATATAACCCCTGGGTGCAAGCAATGTGTACGTGCACTACTTTTTCTGAAAGACTCTGTATTATTGCCCCTTCACTGCTCTTGGAACCGTGTGTGTCGTGGCAGCAGTTTTCTATGCAATGTCCATTCAGATGAAACATCAAGACATCCTTCCTCTGCCAGTTTTGTACTAGATTAAGACATTTCACAAAGGTACAGTACCTGCTTGCATAGTCTCTTTAAAGAAATTTTTCTCTGCAAGGTGTTTCTCTGAATTATGCTATACCAGGCTAAGAGTAAAGAACTGATTTAGGGTCTAGTCTCTTTGTGTCTCTTAGTAAATGCAGTGGGGGTCAGTTTTGCTGTGTTTCATTAAAGCTACTTCCTGCTGCACCCATTCTCCCTACTTCATACCCTCAGTATACGAAACACGTAAGGAATGTGGAGGAACGCTGTGAAGTTTTAGCCCTTGAACTTCCCAGCTGAGTGAGCTACAGAAGTTATAGGTTGTTTCAGGTTTCACATGGTAAAAATAAAAGCAGTCCCCTGCCATTCCCACACTGAACTCTGTGTAGTTTTATTAATTAACTCATCACTTCAGTTGTGTCACTGCTGTTAATAAAAATGAACAGTTTTACAACTCACTTTCCTGGCCAAGATTTTGAGCAAATAATTGCTTTATTTAGACTCTTTGGACCAGATGATGCATTCAATTTTAGCCCTATATAGATCTTATTTGAAAGAAAAATACTTGTTGCTCTCTCTCTTTTCATGAATGGGGAAGGAATTAGTGTAGTGGTTACTAATTCCTCTATATCTGGAACACACCTGGTATAGCTCAAACATGAGACTGAGAATATGTTCAGTACGTTTTACTCCTTTGTTGAAAACCTTTTATGAATAATTAAAAAAACAAACCCAGCACCACCACCAGCAAAAAAAGCACAAAAGCAAGCCCTAAATAGGCACAATACAAAGAAGATTTCTTTTAAAATCACCACCCCAATTCTCAGTAAACTCTTTCTTCCCTCACACAGCTTCTTATGCTCTTTCTTTCTATTTCAGTGCATGTCACATATAGAAATACAAGCATATACAGAGAGAATTGCCTTCATTACTTTTATGAATTTCACATCTATATCAGGTGTAGACTGATGCTCAGATTTGTTTCCAGAAACCACAAGATTGCCATGCCTTCTACAGAATCCTCTGCAGCCTGTCCAGTATCACATGAGAAAAGGAGGAGTCTGCAAGCAAAGTGGCTTCTAGACTTTCTAGGTTCTGAAGGCTTGAATCCATGTTTTAAAAGTCTCACAGAATTACACTGGAACTTTCTGAACATTATACAAGGAAACAGCTCTTGATTAGTCTTAAACACATTTTAGGGTCAAGGAATTATAGTGCTAACCAGAACTAATTTTACCTTGTGGTCACAAAACAGATGGCTGTCATAGGATGAAATATGAGAGAAAATAAAAAATCTTCTGGCTAATCACAAAGAGAAAAATAATCTAAGAAACCAAATATGATTAACTTGGGCATGAGAGACATTTCCAAACAATCGGTATACTTTTAATTGGATGCAGTGAAAAAAACCATTTGTTACTCACTTTTATACAACACTATGATCTTTCCTCTCAAAATGAAGTAAAAGTTTGTTAAGACTTTCCTTATACATGTATTTTCAGAAATGTTAACTTATTGCTCTGTATCTTTCCATAACTCCATCTGAGGTGGAGAGGAAGAGGTTATATTTCAACAGCTTCCATCTGTACAGTTTATAGACATTAGAGACTTTGACTCATATATAGAATGAATTAATCTGGGACAGCTGAAACAGTTTCCGTTCCTGCAGTCTGCCTTCCTATATCCTGCCAGGCATATTAATGTGAAGTATATTAAAGTTAGTGATGGTTTATATTAGTCTAACAGTCTGTAAACTATGATGGTTCATCAGCAGCCATGCCTTTCACAGCCTGCTCAGACATCCCTGCTGTGGGAGTGTAAATTTATGGCAGAGAAGTCAAATGGAGAACTGGGGATTGTAACCACTGCAGCTAGACAAATTTAAAACAGTGCTATAAATGACTCAGCATCTGCAGCAAGAACAGAACACCTCCTAAAATTCATTGTAACTCGCATGTTCAGTTCAGAAAACACAGGTGATGTCTGCCTGAGTTTTCCCCCTGGACATAACAGGAATAGCTGTATTCAGCATTATTGCAGTGCATGTTTTAGTTTATCTCCTTGAACCTTAGGGCATGCAAATTTAGCTGAGGGCGCTAAGGCCTCTGACTTTCTCATCTCATATTTTTCTTTTTCTTTTGCTAATACTTGAATTTAATTTCAGCTCCCTTCCAGAGGTATCTCATGGAAAGCAAAACTTCACGGAATGTTAAGAGAAACTTGTGCAAAAAATAAATAAGAATAACAAACGTGTAGCTAGCAATGTAAATAAAGCAAGTCAGTGCTCAGAGAACTTGGGAAAATACAGAAATACCTGGGTGCCATATTGAAGGGTGAAGTTGAGACGCTGTTTCAAATATAACTAAGAGAATACAGAATTGCTTCATCTGCTTCCTCAGAACAACTTCGAAGAGTTAAAAACAAAAAGGAATTGGATATTCATATCCTTATAACAAAAGGTTAAGCAGTATAACATTTGAAACCCTTGAATATATTGAATGATGTATGAAATATGCTTGCCAAAACTAATACACTACTATTTTTGAGTGACAAAACAGCATAGGTATCTGTAAATATTAACATTTTAAGGAAAATAGTATTAAAACAATACAAACTTATATTATTTTTATATATATACAAATATTATATACAAATATACAAATATTAGAAAAGGTAGGTATGTATATAAAATCTATACTGTATTTGCTACTTTCAGAAGGCACTGAGTTACACCACTATAAGACCTTTTAGAATACACGTTTTGATACCCATATAGAACTGTAAATTAATAATAACAATTATTATTATTGGAAGAAACTCTATAGACTTACATTAGTAAAGATGATAGATTCAGTGTCTTTTTAGATAGGTTTGACAAACTTGTTTAAATTCTATATGCAATTACAAGGAATCACAGAATCACAGAATCACAGAAAGTTAGGGATTGGAAGGGACCTCAAAAGATCATCTAGTCCAATCCCCCTGCCAGGGCAGGAACACCTAGGTGAGGTTACACAGGAAGACGTCCAGGCGGGTTTTGAATGTCTCCAGAGAAGGAGACTCCACAACCTCCCTGGGCAGCCTGTTCCAGTGTTCTGTCACCCTCACTGAGAAGAAGTTTCTTCTCAAATTTAAGTCGAACCTCTTATGTTCCAGCTTGAACGCATTACCCCTTGTCTTACTGTTGGTTGTCACTGAGAAGAGCCTATTTCTTCAAAGGCATGCTACATGCATAAACACAAGTAACTGAAAGAAAAATACCTGCTCTATCCTAATTAAGAGGTGAAAATAAATCTAATACTTGATGTCTACTACAAAAATCCACTTTTCTATATGTCTGTCTATTTCCAGGGAGAATAAAAGCTGTAGAGACAATACATGCTAGCTAAATACACATCTAGGTATACAAGAGATTATTAGACCACCATTATACAAACAGAAGAGATATTTTGTTAAATCTCCCGACAGGATTCTCATGTCTGTATAGAATTTTACTGTGTTTAATGTATTTATTTCAAAGCTATACGTAAATCGTGTTTGGGCCTGACTGTTAGTGCACAGCAGACATCATCTGGGGACACAGAGATCCTCTTCAGGACACTCCAGTGAGCTGTGTGCTTACTCTCTGGCAGTTAAGATTAGCTCCACTTTGAATACTTCCTTTCAGACTATTATGGCAATGTGAAAGCACCATATGGATTTTATGGGGGAAGAGGCTGATCATATGCCCTGCTGAAGAGATTCAGCATGTCTGCTGGAGGGATTTCCATCCCTAGCCAACCAGCATGCATCTGCACATCTCCACCACTCGTAAGACAGTAGTTTTCCCTAAGATCTGCCAGGTGACCTGTTTGTATGGGTATCCTTTGACCTCTTTCCGTCTAAAATCACAGTTAGTCTAACGAGCACTATTCATTTTGACAGCAACAAACAAGGGATGATTCACAAGCAGCTTAGTAGATAGATTGGAGGGGATGAGAATCTCCCAGTGGAAATAGTGACAAGCAGCTGGCATGGAGAAACCATTCACTGACACAGCTGCAGTGAGAAGCAGCTATGTGATCAAGCTCTGAGTACAAGAAAAAAGATACCAAAGCAAACAAAACCAGCTTTTCTTTATTGTTTCTGGGAAAAAAGCAACCTTCTTTCAATGTAAAGACAAGACACTATATAAAAACGAACTTCGCAGCCATAAGTTGATAGTTTAGGATTTCACTTAGGTAACAGGAGATTCATAAGGTTTTAAAGCCAGAAAACAACATAATGTCATCCGTCCTGATGTCCTGTAGAAAATATATCTTGACTTGACAGTCATTAATTGAGGGAAACAATTCTGCAAAATTCACATAGCATTTGGGAATCTGGCTTACATGCTGTTGGAAATTGTCACTTGGTTTTATGAGGAGTCTGGGACACACACAAGTGAAAAACTTATGGTTTAAATTCCTTGTCTCTTTTCAATAAGGATTTACTATAGCAAGTTTAGATGTGTTTTGAATTTACATATTTTCTTCAAAAGCTTGTTTTTGCAAAAAGTCCAAAATGTGCAAACATTTGCACTGTTTATATATAAAAAGGAGTTTTCAACTGCTCTGTTGAAGTTTCATCCTTGAAACACAGAGGTTAAAGCTGAATATTAACCTGCTTAATTGTGCATATTTTAGCTCTTATACCACACAGGATACTGTATGTGAAGTATCCTGCTGTTCAAAGACCTCTATAATACTGTGCACAATGAGGAAGGTTAATGACTCTAGAATTTCCTGGCATTTGCCAGACTGAAACAGACCTTTAATGCAGTGTTCATGCAGATTTTGTTGTGTGAAAGAAAATGTTGTGGGAATTAGGTCTGAGTAAAAGAATTAACATTGCTTAGCCTTTTAGGAAGTGCCAGGAAAGTGTTTGAGGTGATGGCAAAACTGGGCAGAGTGTCACTTTCTGCACAGGGCATACCACCACCGGTATGCTAAACTCTCCTGGTGCTGAACTCTGGGCTTCTATTTCTCATTGTGGACTGAACTTCTGGGTTTGAACAACAATCCTGGAAAATTCTGTAGTTGTTCCACTTCACTCGGTCACAGCATGACTGACCGAAGCAGCACTGAAAATAAGCAGCCAATCATCAGCCTCAAGCTTTTAATAAAGACCAATTTATTTTTTTTCTTTCTCCTTTTTTTTTTTTTTTCCTGGCTTCAGATGTAAACCTGACTTTAGCAAAAAGTGGAAAAGTGTGGAGTAGACTAGCCACTGTTTTCAGTTCCTGAAGTCAGTGTAGAGGCCTAGATGTATGCAAGCTGTTCTGTATGAAGCATATGGCCTAGTGCGCTGCTTTTACAGATCCAGCATATTTTGCATTTTTTTACAACATGACATACGAGTTGTGGTTTGTTTTTTCGTTTTTTTGGGGTTTTTTTAAGTCTTGTAGTTCTAAGGAGATCTCTGTCTCTACTCTCACCCACAATTGGGGGATGGGAGACAGGGTAAGCCAGACGAATCAGAGACTCCTATGGCTCCTTGGAAAATATAAGACTGTTGTACCGTTAAGCAATTAACAGACACACTCCTGCAGCTCTTAATGTAACCGAGGGCTGAATGTTGTCCCCTGTAAGGTGGCCTGCCACTGCGAGTACCAGTTATCCTTTGGTTTCCTGAGTATAAATGATGCTCAGTAGCTGAACTTGAAGTGGTCTCCATGTGATTGAAAAGCAGAATTTTGTACTGCTGACACAAATAATCTGAGTCTGAGGTCATAAATATTGTCAGCTGCTGCTGTGATGGCAGATATCTAAGCCAGTCTGTCTTCCCATGGGTTTTCACAATACTCCCAGGACATGACTGATCTTTATGGCCTGTATACTATAAATCTGAATAAAAGGGGAATAAAATGAATTAATTTAGCAAATGCTGACATTATTCTAATGAAACCACATATAAAAGCATGTAATGGATCACCTTCGTCATTGCCAAAATTTCATATAAAATGTTACAGTAACCTAGCTTTGCTGTGATCTGACTACTATCTGCACAGTGAATATAAACGGGTTTGGTTTCAGTGTTTAACCAAATCACAGAATCACAGAATGGTTAGAGCTGGAAGGGACCACTGGAGATCATCTAGTCTAATCCAATAATTTCCCCTTCTCTAAAACCAGGATTCAAGAATAGAAAACCAACTTGAGATCATCACAGTTAAGTAAAAACTCCCAAAGGAACACTTGTAAGACAGCTGGGAAGACCTGCAGATAGTTCACACAGAACTTTAGGGACAGAAGTTACTTTAAAAGCGGAGCGTAATGAACAAGTTTTGGTATGAAGGACACAGTCCATTTGAAATCAGTCAAATAGAATTCACCTCTCAGGCTCGTAAGTTTGAACAGAGTTGGTGGGACATTTCTGCTTCTGCCTGAAAAGTCTAATTTAAAAAATGGTAATGGGAGGCTCATTTAAAAACATGATCACCAAATTGAAACCTTTTTCACCTCCAGTGAAAGTCAGTAGCACTTAGTTCAAGGTTTAAGCGAGGGTCATTCTATAACCTTATTGTACAGGCTTTTTTCCATACCTCAATATTAATCTATGTGGTCAATAATCACAATTTTAATAGCAATCAATGGATTTATTTCTATATTACACTGCTTGTCAAATATGACACTCTGTGCATTCTAACAGTGTGAGAACTACAAAGTGATGTTAAAAGATTTTGTCACACTGTGAGGACATATAAGACAGCTTTTTTAACAAGGAATGTGAATATATTCATTAATATACTACATGAAGAACCTGCATTCAGCTTTAAATTACTGTTAAAAGTGTGCTTAAAAGAAAGAAAAAGCAGACAGAAATAACTTTTTTTTTTTTTTTATGATATCAGACTTTTTTCAGGACCTACATCCTGATTTCCTGCTTTATGCTACTTCTGATCAGTTGCACAATGGAAAACAGCCAGGAAATCAGTTGCCAAAAGCTTATATCTCATGATATTGCATGGGAAAATGTGCTTTTCTTCTTTTTAACCAGCTTACTTTACAGTGGGTACCAGAGTGACCTTGAGTCCTTTTACAGGTTTGGATTGGTCAAAGGAAGGTTACCTGACACAAAGCAGGAGTTATTCTTGAAAAGTACATCTCCTGCTACATTATGTTAAATTAAATTATATTTACTGCCTATCTGCAGGTCTATATGGATACACATAGAAGGATTGGTCTCCATGCAGTGTCATTTGAAATAGTACATCCCTTTGGAGTTCAGCTGGAATTATGAATATAGTAGAACTGAAGGATTGCAAGGGACAGGGATAGGGAGAAAAATCCCTTCTCTCTTTCCCAGTGCACGTGTTCAGTCCTACTTTACCTGCACGGTTGTGTCTCTCTTCTTCTCATCAGCCATTTTGTGGACTCAGGATGCAAGCGTATTCTACCTTAATGTCGTAAAGGCATGTGTTACCAGAAAGGAGTGAGTTCAGCAGTATACTTGTACAGTACAGTAGCCTGGAGCATAAAAGACCCCTCAGGAATCCTTAGAGAATGCAGCACTGTACAGAATTCATTCACTTATTTAGTCACACATCTACTTCCAGGCTAAAACCTAACATCTATTCTGCTTCAGCCAACCACATGATGATATGAGACAACGTAAAAGAAAAGTGAAAAACAAGACGTAACCCTTATGAAAAAACAAACAAACGAAAAACCAGACCATTGAATCTTCTGTTACTGTTGAGCTTTACCATTCATTTGAAAGGCTAGTCTTCTAGCAACGTAAATCCACAAATGAATTTTTTTATTCAAGAACATTTGATGTTTCTTATCAACCATGGTGAAATTGTGAAAATTTCACTCTTTGCAGATATGAAAACTAGAGAAGTGATAGTGTGTCTGTGTGACAGAGGCTTCAAGACTTTGGAGAGGCTTTCTAAAAGCTGGCAAGTATATCAAAGAAAGCTAACCCTTGCCCTCTTTCTTATTCACGTTCTGTAAGACTCTGTTAAAGGCCATGTTCAAAAGCAAGCTTTGGGAGAGATTTTATTCCAGGTTTTATATAAAGATTCTTATGTGAATGTGTGTTAAATGTTTTAAAGCATGAAGAGTTCTTATTGTGTTATAGTTATATATGTAATTTTTACCAGTTTGTAACTTAGAAGGAAATGTGATCAGGAAGTGCTTCTACCAGCATTTTAGATAACACAAAGAAGCACAAAAATGAGGGGTTTTGAAGAAAAGGGTTTGAACTTTAAGAAATACCTGAGAAAAGTAGAAAAAGAAAGTAATGAAATAAAAAATTAAACAAAGCACCAGTTCTATTACATCCATCATTAAAGTAATATCTATCCTTCCTACACTGTTAAAACTTCTTCAGCTCTGAAGTCTCAAGCAGTAATAGCTCAACTAAGCATTTCACCTGTTTCTGCTTGAAACTGGCAGATGATTCCTATATTCTCTGAATATGTAAAAAGGTAGAAAGAACCACAAAGTAGGGTTTTGGGGTTGCCTCTTTTTTTTTACCACTTCTCTTTCTGCTGTTGTAATTCAGCATCTCAAATATGAGAGTTAGGACTGTGATATACAGTAGGATATTTTTTTTTCAGTGAAAAAATACAAATATTTTCTGAAAATTGCACTTTAAGGCTGGGCTGCAACTCTTGATGAACACAAGTTAAATTCAGCCAAAGTTGGCCAAAAAGCAAACAAACAAAAATTTGTAGATATTTGTAAAAGGAAAGATTTCATTTCACATAACATTTGTCACTAAAATTTATTTTGACCTTTTTAAAGCTGTGCAAATTTTTATTTTTAAATAGCACTTGAGTTTTTCCTCAACAGAATGCAACTAGCTAAAAGCAGGGAAAATGAAAGGAAAAATTTCAGTTTTCAAGTAAAATGAATATTAAGATGATATAAAATCTATCACTGTATCTTATTTTGTTGAATTTCCTGTTTCCTTATCCCAAAATTTTCATTGCAGTTTAACCTCAACATATTTTATCTTTTCTCGGTTTTATTCCAGCCATCAATCTGAAGACTGTTACTGCAAGGTGTGATTCCTCAGTCTGCCAGTTTCTCTGTGAGTCTATGGGAAAATCACTGTCCTTACATCAGAGTCACTGTGGTATTTGGAAGTAGAAACAATATTACATGGTTATTTCACAGTGTTGCTACGTTTTAAACAAGGTTTGCAAATGAGTCTGTGTTTCCTCAGGCTTTTTCACTAAAAGATCAGAAAGAATTATTTTGTCAGTGCATCGGATAGTTTGTCTGCAAGATATATTCACTCGTTGGCTTAAGATAAAACACTGGTAAGTATGACTTGAGCTGCAAAAGCAATCAATTTCTGTGTGAGTTCTAAGTTCAGCCTTTGCCAGGCTCAGCCTCAATGATTTTGCTGACTTTTGAAGATTAGTCAAGTATTATTCATGGCATAGGAAAAGATTGACAAAATCTGTATCTTGGAAGCCAGGAGTCAGAAAGACAAAAATGAATTGTGGGACAAGTGTTTCCTGTTACCGTTGGACTAACATTGTAATTGTTATCAATGTGAGTAATTTCACATCAGTAAGGATTCAGTGAATATGGATATAATTTATTTTTTGTTGGAGCCATCTGGTACAGCCATAAAATAAAGCTGGAAACAATGAAGAGGAGAAGAAAGCATCAGATTTGTTTTTTAGAACCTTCATACCTTATTTTAAATTTATTTCAAGTTGTGGATTTGCAGTTAGAATAGACATGTGGGTTAATGCTTATGAGTAGTATGCACTGCTGACTCTAACTTTTCCTGTTGGCCTCCAAAATTCAGGAAGAGGTTTCCACAACTGCTGAGAACCACATCTTCTATAACATCAGTGTTATCTCCTGCTTACCTTGCAGAACGTGAAGTCAAGAAGAACTGTCTTAAAATGAAAAAATGTACACACTCACAGGAAAATATACTGCCATTTGCATGTCAGAAAGAGCTGAAGAATGTACTTTGTATAGAGAACAGAAAACCAATGATGTATTTGTACTTTGACAGAGTACAAGCAAGCATAAAAAATAGTAATACCGAAACATTAGTCAAATCTTGTATACAAACCATTCAGACCTAGTTTTGTCCCCTAAATTATGTGTGAGGAAGGATGTACTGTTGATTGTACAGAAAATATTTAAACTGTATGAAATTAAGCCTCATTTAAGACTGGACTGTACATTTTTTGCTAGGTCACAGTAATACCTAGCACAGGGACAGCAGAGTGCTCAGCAGTCTGCTATTGGCACCAACTGGCCTTAACTCTAGGCCGTTCTCTCTCCTGTCCCAGTTAACAATTTTGTCTTTTGAACAAAGTGGAACATTGTCAACAGCAAAAACTGAAAGCAGCTTGCAGAGGATCTCTTGGCATAGTTAAGTAGCTCTATTAGTTGGCTTGAATGAGGCAGAATATAAATTTAAACCTTGCCTATATATCAAAGGTTACTGTCTTAACTATTGCTCCAAACATGATTCCAGACCTAAACAGTCCCATTATTTTCCTCCTCAAGCAACCCCAGGAACAGAGCATCTGTCTCAGGTTTTTCTTACTCGTTCTTTGGCAATTTCTTGCCTCTCTGTAGTACCCATGGTTGGCAGTTTGGGCACTGAGAGCATAGGACAGTTGTTTGCAATTCTTCCTCTTGGCACTGTAGACTATGTCTATGCTCATAAATTAAACATTCCCAGGACCATTCTCAGCACTGAGGCCAGCTGGAACAGAGCATCCCACATCCATGCTACTGCACTCTTTCCCTCTCCAACAAGGGTGACATCATCCAAACTGCCTAATAGGACCAGTTCTTGGCCTGTTGTAACTCCCAACTGTGCAAAGTAATTGTCTGGGACAGTCATAGTTGATCCAGAGCCAGAACTGCACCAGAGAGTTTTTAGAAGCATAGATGATTGTGTTCCAATAGTTGGGAACATTCCCTGCATGATTCTAACATAAATGCAGTTATAACATCCTTTGCCAGAAATAAATGAGAATTGTAAGGAAAGTGTTTCTCAGCTCTGGATAAGCATGGTTGGATTTACTACAATCTAGTAGGGATTAGACTGTAAACATGGCATTACCAAAATCCACTAATTTTTTGTCAAATTGATCATGAGAGAAATTTCTATTAAAACAAGTCTGGCAAAGTGACAAGCAATTGAAAACAAGGTCCTACATGTGTGTTCAAACTGGTTTTCCATTAATAAGCATCCTACAGTTGTATGTTTGCATATATAAACCACCATTTTGCTGAGAGATTCCATTTTCAATTATATCAGCAAAATATACGTTTGGATTTTTGCACCTGCAGCTTATATTGTGAACACATATCTGGATTTTGGGACTCTGATGATTCATTGTTTGTGAAGATTATGTAGTTGAGATGCACAAGTACTAAATTTTAGTGTATTTCACTCCCCTCAAGATGGGGAGTTTCTGTGATTTGTTAGTTTCAGCTAGTTGTGCAATTTCACAGTTTGTGCACAAAAACGGAAAATATTAATTAGCAATTTTCTTATTGTTTGTTTAAGAAAAAGCATTACAGACTACTTGAAATCTGCTCCCAGGTTTCCCTATATTTACTCCAATGTGCAGAGGAAAATTGCTGGTAGTGTTAGAAAGTACTGAAAAGATTAAACATAGATATCTAGCCTTGGGGAGTGTAAATTAGCATGTTTTTAATTGATTGCAATATTCAGGCAGATATTCCTCAAAGAATATTAATTTTAGAGCAGCATATTTTAACAAGCACATGTGCCAATTTAAAAATCTGTGATCAATTTAAAATAGATTTTAAAGACAACAAAGAACTGTTTCCAATAACATAAGGAACTAACACTGTCTCAAAAGCATGTTTTCTCCAGAATTGATTCACGCAGTATATTGAGATCCCCATAATCTTTCAACCTTTTTTAACAGAATTTTGAGGGGCAAATTTTAATCTCAGTTACACTGGTGTGAATAGAATAATTCATTTAAGACAGCAGAGTTACCCCTAATATATACGAGTGTAATTGAGAACAGAATTGAGCATACAAATCCCTGATCTGAAAGAAAAAGCCAATCGGTTTCAAAGTGGGAACACTAAGGGACTGCTTGCTAGGCAGGCTAATTAATGGCACCTCAAGCACTGCATGGAGTTTTTAAATGCTCACCAATATTAGGCTGTTTTTTCATTCTCTGTTTTGGATTTCAGAGGTTTCTTCTCTAATTGGCACAAGTGGATTTTCATCATTTTTGCATGCTTACGTTAATCTCACATACAGCACATGGAATTGGAATGGTACAGATGAGCCACCAGTTTCTTGGCAAAGCTGCTAACTTTTTATAGCTTGCCCTTATTTAATAAAAAAGACAAAAGATTTCCCTAGATTTTATTCATTAACCCAGAAGAACAGCTGTCATCTTTTACTTCTGAAGGAGTACGGGCTTAAAAATACGTGAAGTGGTTCATCTATTATACTAGAGCAGCAGGAACTTTCCTGCAGTCTGGAGTTAGACACATATGCTCCTGCAAATGTTACTTTTATTGCCGTTTCATGCATTGCATCATTTTTTGGCTTATATGAATCTCAGCTGACCTTTGCTTGCTGTGTATGTGGGAGAAGGGACATGTTGTCTCACACTCTTTGTCTTAATACTTGTCAACATAAAGAATTCTATTTGCAGTCAACAAAGTCTAAGCAAAGTCTGAGAGTCCATGTCACCTCCTGAAAAACTGAAGTAAGAGTCCAAAAAAAGCCCAATAAATTAACCTATCTCTCTGTTTTGGCCCTTGAAAGCTATGGGATACGAGCATGAATTGTCACAAGGACAAACACAGAAACCTTTCAGAGTAAAACGGATCTTTACTTAGTCTAATTTAAATGGAATCTCATTTTAAATAGCATCACAGTCTGAATGTTCTCTCAAGTAATGTGAAACAATGCAAAGTTCTTCAATGTGTCTAAATGTGTTAAATCTTCAGTAAGATTTCACTCAGTGCAACTACTGAGTTTTCTGTTCTCTTGGTTGAAATAAATGGAGTTACACTATAGATGATACTGAGTTTATTATGTCTGTATTGTAGAATGAATGTATGAAGGATAAGTCAATAAACACAATGCTTTTGATGTGCATGGTCCCATAGAATTCAATTCCAATTTTCCTACAGAATAAGCAAGCATGACATGCATGTTGATTTACAAAAATGAATAAAGAGCACAGAGCTGGATAAATAATGTATACAAAATCAAGCATTTGCAGACTTTTTTATTTCCTAGTTTTAAACATTACCCATAAATAAATGGATTTTATGAGTTTGCTCAAAAATAGAAATATTATGTATTTGCTAAGAACTGGCATTGTGCCTGACATCAAGACACCTAAGACATCTTATTCCTCATGAATATTCAGTCTTCATGTGTATAGAGGTAATAGTATACATTGAGAAGTCAAAGGGAATGTACAGGGTTTGCTCAAGCAATCAAGGAGAGAAAAGGGAAGGGCAGACCAGGGTGGAGAGCTGTAATAAGGATGTTGGAAAGCTGAGCTTGTTACTGCTTGCTGTCAGTGGACAGAGGTCCATGCATGATAAGTGAGGGAGCATGACAGCTGCTCTATGAGAGGACTACACACTTGAGATATTAGTTCTTTGGGCTATTAAAGATGTTGCAAAAGCCAGTCACAATTTCTAGCAGCATCAAAAAAGAAATCTAATACTCTTGGCAGTCTGACACCTTAGCACTTGTTTATTTCACCTTATCTCTAAACCTCTTCTTATATAAATTACAGTAATTATTTTTGTAATGTTCCTGTCAGTTTTGGACCTGTATTAAGTACAGTACTAAGCCCTGTGCATATACATAATTGGTATACTTCATAATAAACAGATGTGACCTTCTTCTGCTGGATCATTGCATATCATTTCCAAAACAGAATCCATACCTACAGCAGTGGATTGTGAATGACAGTGAATATTATGTTCAGGTCCATGACAAAATGATATGGCTACACACCTCCTGGATTCAAAACCAAGTTATATTTAAATGATCTGGGCCAGTGCAACATGAATAAAAGTCTGTAAAAATTCACTCATCTAATTCAAGGTCACACAGCTGGTTATTGATAGACCTGGGAGGAGTATTCATGAACTGTGACCAGAAGTCAGCTTAGCTGCTAACTTTTCTAACACAAGTGAAAACAAAGCATTGCTTCTTGAAGTTTCTGCAGAAAGCAAATCAAAAGATTTGAGAACACAGTTGAAATGAAAAATCTAATCAGAAACTGTCAAAATGTTTGCAAGTAATTGCTCACTACTCATCTTGATGTAGTCAATAGTCTTGTCAACTATTCAATTTTATCTGTCTGCTTTTTTTCATCCAGTGGGATCAAAGACAATTTAGTAAGATAAGTATGCATTAAAAGACATCTTGACCTTGCTCATCAAAGCTGCATTTTATAAAAAATAACAACTATCTTTTCTGATTAATATATTCTTATAGTAAATAATACATAAATTACATTTTGAGTTACAAAAGAACAATCTCTGTGCTCATTTGAAATTCAGAAAACACATAGATTATGCTTTCAGGTGGCAAAAGCTCCAGGGTTCCCTAGCTGTCTTTTGTGTTATACAGTCTTGTAGAGTGCTAAAGGCTGACAGATTCTTATCAAACATTCATGTAAACACTGCTATCAAAGCTGTGCTTTCTGGTACTGACTCCACACAAGAGGGTGAGCATGAAACATAATTAAAGGAAGGCCCAAGATAGAAATGTCATGCCACCAGCCTTTTTTATATTAGAGGACTCACATAGTGTTCTCCCCAGGAAAGAATGATAGTGTTGGAAAAAAAGATACAGAAATCAAAGACTCAGGGTGGAATTTTGGAAAGTGTTCACACATTTTAGAGCACATGTTCAGAGCACGATTTCTCCCAAGCTACTTGCATACTTTTTTCCAAAACATCACCAAAAGTGTTTACATAAAAAAACCAAAAGAAAACAACAAAAAACAACATAAAAACCCAGACCAAACCCAAACAAAGAAACAAAACTGACAACCAGCCCCTGCCAGTCCCTTTGCCTGACTTTAGACATTTGAATCACAGTTAACAGTATTACACTAATTTTTATTGAAAGAAATCCCTAAGCATTTTTTTTATTTGTATGCCAAAATTAAAGGATAAAAACCCCAAAAGGGATAATTCTTAACTTACTCAAGTCACATTCAAAGCTTATTGAGATACTTATTGTTAGAACCACAAAAAGACTCATGCACTGCAGAGGTAAGCACTGTAACATTCACTATTGGCACAAACCATAGTGCCACGCTAGGAACAAAATCACCTGTTAAATAAGGGCAAGGAAAAGCGATTAACCTCTGTTCTCAGATGCAAAAAGGCTGAGAAGTCTGCTGGTAAGCCAGGCATTTGAAATTGTCTGGGAGAAGCACTTGTCTCGAAATCCAAAAAGTCCAGGATCTTAGTTGTCTTCCTGTGCTGAAAATTTATCAGTCCCAGACTTTTCATTTGAAACAGGAAGAAATATGACTGAAAAATAATTCTGTGCATAGGAATGTCATGCAGAATGTTCTCAAGACCCTAGGAGTATTTGCATTTACCACTTGATATATAAATATTTCAGTCTTCAAGTTTCAGTATATCTTTGTGGTTAAATTCATTCTGAGTTTAATTAGCATCATTATTACTAATTGGACTAGCTAGTGAGTGTGAAAATAATGTTAAAGTGCATTTAATGTAAAATGTACTTTTGAAATAGTCACCTGATTTCTTTTCTTGACTTCTGTAACTTTTAGATAAAATTGTTTTTATTAGTTTCTGAGAAAATGTGTAAGTAGAGCTCAGAATTAGGGTTTGTATGGAAATCGAATTGAGAAAACAGGAGCAATGTCTATATATTTATTTTATCCTTTTTCTTTCTTCTTTCTCTATAAAATGTACAATCCTCTAATACGTTATCTTTTTATACAATAGTTCTGTTTGTTTTTATGTTATGAATCTTGCATGATTGTGTTCTACATCTAAAATTTTATGAATGTACATCAAATGCCACCTATGTTACTCAAACTTATCAATGACTTCTGTAGCTATAGGCCTATCAATACTTACGGAAATGCAGTACAATTTGTAATTTTCTACTTATTATTCAAAAACAGGAAAGGAAGCATGCTCTGGTGTGATCAGAAGCAAATAAATTGATGATTAATATCACCTACAAACTTAAAAATGACATATATGAATGTATTATCCATTTTCATGCAACATCAACATGAAAAATTGTTGCTGTGGCAGCAGGTATGTAGTGAAAAAAACATGAAGAATAGATTGTAAGATGAGCCACCTACTTCAAAAATATTGAGTCAAACTAAAAAAAAATACACTCTAACCACCTGAGTTCTTAAACTGTTTGTTTGGGGTTTTTTTTTGTTTTTATTTGATTTTGTTTTGTTTTGTTTTCTTAATATGGTAGTGAGAATTTGAGAGGTTAGATTTTGAGTCATGAACTCTCTCCATAAAAGAATTGCCTAAATAAGTAAACAATAGTTATTGTACTAGTATCAACACATGAAAAGGACTTCAAACATGAACAAGCTTGCAGTTAGTCTTTTTGCTTCCACTTTAAAATAACATTAAAAACAACTTCTATTCTCCTAAATGGTGGAAATGTTGTAAGTCACAGGAGAGTGGCTCTCAGCAGTGGCAATGGAGAATGTAACTATAACTGTCTATTTTTTCAAGTACTATCGTGCATCATATCAGACACATCCACTTCCATGTTGTTGCCTGGCTGTCTGCACTGTTACATCTTCTATAGTAACACACATCCAACTTTACAAGCACCTATAACAGTCTTCTTAATCCTTCTCGATCTGGCAGACTGAAGCCAAAAAATAAATAACCAAGCATGCAAATAATACTTTAGATGATGTCCAAATGTGACACGTCATCTAACTCTACAACAAGTGAGCCCAGTTGATGCATCCATGATGATTTTAAGGTGGGGGAAAGACTTCAATGCTGGTCTCATAACTGGCCTGATACCTGAATAAAAATATCTTTCTTATATTTTCCATTTATATGGCACGACACAATGCAATTAACATATAAATGTATTGACTATATTAACTTAGTGGTATTTAATTGAAATCACTGCAAGTAGTGCAACTACAAACATCTAGATTTTTGAAGAAGTCAACATTCAAATGGAAACATCTTTTAAAATTACATTCTTAGATGTATGGGACACATGTCTAAATGGAAGAATAAATATTTACTTGGTGAAATTTTCATGACTGAGGCTTTTTTTTTTTTTTTAAAAGGAGCATCCAAAACCACACAGTAAGATAACTGCACAGACAATAAAAGTTGTGAAAGAAAAAGGGTGAAGAGCGCATGTGTTTTTTTAATTTATCACCATGCCATTTACACAAGGTTTATAGTCTCAGAAGGCAGGATAAATGTATGTGCAATGAAGGATGAAGGCTATAACACTGTTGAACTGTTGAAAAAAAGAAAAGCTTTTTCAACTTAAGTAAAATTGAGTCAGACACAAAAGAGATCATTATAACCTCAATAATTTTCAGCAGTTTTCACCTGTGGCTACTACATTCACGGGATGGCTATGCATAATTTAAACGTATGTTACCATATTGAGCTAATGGTCAAACAAAAAGTCACTACTTAGCAATCTGTAAACACAGAAAAGAAGCAAAAATAAAGTTGCAAATATCAGAAACAATAAGAATACCTCCTCATTCTCTTCCTTCTCCCTCCTTTTTCTTCTTTTCTTCATAGTAGTGATGTAGTAATTTAGAAATAATATTCTCAAGTAAAATTAGTTCTTGTGTAATTGTGTTTATTGAAAATTAATTTTTTTTTTGTAAAGCACCTGTTATCTACTAAAAATTAAAGACAGATATATGTTTCTTGGAAATTGCTACATTATTATAACTAGATGTGCAAATATTAATTTGTGAGGAAAAGTGAAGGCCAAATTAAATCATATCAAAATAAATCAAATCAAATTAAATCAAGTGAGCATCTAGATGTTATGAGATTAGCATAATGCTGTAGAGCTACATACTGTGGACAATGTCTCTTCTATAGAAATTTCCTATTAATCTTAGAAACCTTCTAAGTTCTCCAGAAGAGATTCTGGGGGTTATTGGAATTTACAGCCTAAATATGAGTCAAGAGTACCATGAAAGTGTCAAGAAGGCAAAGATTCTATTGAAATATACATAAACAGGATTTTAATCTACAAGCCACATCAAGTAAACTTTCCACTCTATTCAACAATCAGATACTATTTCATTGTCCTATCATGGGGCACTGGAACTGAAGAAAATGTGTATAAAAATATTAAGACAGTCCAGACAAGAAATATAAGTTATGAAGAAAGATGAAAGAATGCGAATTGTTTAGCTTGAAGAAGAAAAAGGTAAGGAGGGATATGATGAAGCATGTTTCTGACCTTTAGAAGCTAAAAGAGGTCAATAGATTACTCCTGCTCAGAAAAGGTCTAACTCTAGGTCATCAGTTTATCCAAATACTTTATAACAGAACATATTATGAAGATTCAAATAATTGTCAGAGATATGTGGGCATTAGCCTCTCAAACAGTTTCTTCACTGTTTTCTCATTTGTTTTCTCTCATCGGATGAAATAAAGAGTTCATCGAAAGTCAGCACGTGAACATACTAATAGGTGGTTCTGCTTGGGCTGAAAACAGAGAAAGAAAATGGATGTAAATAATAAGCAATTCTAAGTGTCTAAAAATGCACTGATTATGGCATATTTCTGTAGTGATTTTATTCCTAGTTTAGGTCCCCAATTGAAAAAGCATAAATGTTCCCTCCTTTCTGACTAGGTCTTACGTCAAACTGAAATTAGCTGAATTCTCAGTTTAGTCCCATTATTTGTGATGTATGCATCAGTCAGCTCTGCTCTAGATCCTAGAGAGTTTTTAAAGTCAATTCATTCTCCTTGGTTTTACCCTGGTCCTCTCTGCTGATCTTGCAAGAAAGAGTTTTCAAATACAGATAATTTTAATGAACACTGATGTTTAATCAGATCTGGTCTGAAGCTACTTGCTCAGTTGCCATAGTTGACCACAGTGTAATTAGACACTAGGAACTTCAGTTGTCCATTCTATCAGCTTAAAAGGATCTGATTTGGTAACTTAGATGAAACAGACTCATTACTCAAGGACTGAGTTTGCTCTTCCATCAGGTTCTGAGCAGAATCTTTACAATATGACAAAACTTTTGATTATACTGTTTGTAGCACTTTCTTCTGTTTATGCATGGTCTTTTTTATATTGAAAGCAGAGAAGCTAGTACAGTCCATTTAACAGGGTTTGTTGATGAGATTTATGAATAACATTGGCAAAGCATTTTGAAGTCATTGAATGTGAAGCATTTACAGACAATTCTAAATGGGAACAAAATGTAGATGACAAGATGCAAGAAGACATGTTGCTGTGTGAGTGTTCACCAATAATTATACATAAAAGTGCACTGTTGATACTGGTTCATGCAAAATGGCATAGCCTCTCCTGAACTGAGCAAATGTATATGCTGGCATTAGTAAAACTAGTGCACTGCTTTTCTTCTCCCCATACAGATAATTCAAAAAGTATTTTTCTCATCATTTTTTTTTTCTTGTAGAATAGTATATCATTACCCATATACATTGCATTGATTAGCACATGGAGCTGTTTTCTGTGTGTACATCACATTTAACCTCCAAGGAGGTTACTGGTTTAATAGAATTCACTTTGAGAGGAAAATATTCATTTTTCAAGCAGGACAATATCATTAAAGAAGCAGTATCTCTTCATTAAAAAGCTTAAATCAGAAGAACGACAATGTGAAGTCGATCCTTTTGTGTGATGCTGGAAACTGCCCCGAGTGATCTCTTTTTTAATAGCAGTGCTCATTTAACCCACTGAGATAGACTAATGAGTTCCACCCAGCTACTGAAGACACTGAGAATTGTAGTCAAGACCATAAAACAGAGGTCTTTTTTGTTCTGTGTGTGTAGAAAAGGCCTGATTAAAATTGCAGGGAACCAGTGGGAGCCTTTGTTAATGATATCTATGTATCCCATGGCCGCTGTCTTAAAAGGTGAATTTTATTGTCAGCTGTTCAGTCATAAGTTTTCGTCTCTGTATATCACTGTGCAGTGTGCTGCTTTGCTGATACGCTGATACTTGTCTTGTGGTTACAGGCAAAAAGTTTTCCAGACAGTTTAAGGACAATTTTGCTACAGCTGACATGGGACATATTTCTGTTTACATAGTATGTTACATGGATTTTTAGAATTCTTATAACCTTCAATCTCCATTTGTTTTGGATCACAACTTCATCCATCCTTGACGTTATATTCTCCTTCAAGAAGACCAAAGTTCAATGTTGTTCTGAAATTTTGGCATGAATTTTGATATGCCAAAGAAATTGAAAAATGGGGGAGCAGTGAGTGAGTGGAAGCAGACCAATATTTTTACCTTGGCATACGACACACTGGAATAGTCCAAAAAGTTTTGATGTACACAATGCTTGAAAGATACAAAAAAAAAAAAAAAAAAAAGGTGTGGAAAGGACTGCAAAAGCTTCTGAAATAAAAAGTGGAGGCATGGAGGCATATCTTGTGGCTGTGACTTAAAGAATCAATCTGCTTATTTTTGTCAAGAAGATTGCAAAGTGACTTAATTACAGTGTATAACTAGAGTAATATGAGTGACTGTTTAGTAAACAGATATTAAACCTTGCAGAGAAATGCAAAACAAGAACCAATTACTGGAAACTGAAACCAGAGAAATTAAAAGCATATTAGGCAGACCTGACTTTTTTAAAAAAAGAGAGAACAACTAACCACTGGAACAAGCTGCCAAGAGACGAGTCAGCTTCTTCCTCTCTTGCTAAGATCCTGGTTAAACCTAGTTGCTTTCCTAGAGGATACATTTTATTCAAAAAGTGATAATGATTTAGTCAGACTTTTGTCATTGAGTTCAATGCAGACAATGGCATAAAATGTAATGTACTAAGACAGATTTAATGGTGTTTTCTGTCTTTAAAATCTATTAAACTGTGAATAACTACTTCATAATGCATGGCATAATTGTTATAAGTACTACTGTAGACCTTATTTTAACCATCTTGTAAATTTAATTAGATATTCCTATTGATTTTCCAGTAGGGACTGTTGGACAGGTCTCGAGTAAATATGCTATTTTCAGTCATAGATATCGCCACTAAGTTCAAGAAAAGCATCTTCTGATGGGATACTACAAATTTGTATGTTTTGAGATTCGGATGATAATAAAAGCTTGTTTATCTAATCAAGATATTAAGAGCACATAATATACACTGAGAATGACCAGTGTCTTCGTGCCCAGAAATACGAGACATAATCAATCAGTATTCTTTGGCCCAGCATGTAAAGCTCTGGAATGACCTACTGGGAGGTAACTTGCATGACAGCCAGCAATCTGTCAACAGGTTACCAGGGTGGCTTTGTGTAGTCATTCATAACATTGTGTGCTTAATTTCAGGCTTTCTTTACTATTGTTGGTTTTTTTCCTTATCTTATCCTTTAATAAGAGAGAGCTGAAGAGCTTTAAAGCTAAATCCTAGAAATATAAAAATAAAATGAAATGTTGCAGGAAATAAATCCACAACAGTTATTGCTTTAATTATTGTTTTGTGTCAACTTAGCCTTCTTTTTGATTTCGACAGCTTCTAAGGACAAAGCTTAAACCTTGATTGAAGAACTCTGTCACTGACATCCTCTACTGTACGAGGTATAGAGATACTACAGCTGCGCTTTTCCACATGTAACACACAGCAAATGTATTTACATCTTATATTCCTGTATTTATTTGAAAAGAGTGTGACCATTTCAACAAAACTGTTCATAATCAGTTTCTCTGTCCTGGTGTGGGACATAGCAGTTTAAAACTGGACATTAAAGTGTAATCATCATTTTCTGCCTCTGTCAGTGAATCGTTTGATCTAGTTAATTACCTGGCATCAATATATTTGAAGCAAATTGATTGGTTCTATCCAATCAAATGTGTAAGGAATCATTACCACACAAAGTGAGGTTCCCAGGCTTTGCCTGTATCAGATGGGATGGAGAGCTTAGTTTTCTGTGTTTGTATGTAGCAGGCAGATTTTCATCCATTATGATATCTGATGTGTATTTGAATATGTGCTATCATGACTGCCTCTATCTTAACCACCACACTGAAATATTCCTCTCAAAGCATTATAAATGAAACATTATTCTTTCAGTTTTATTGTATTAGCTAGTTGTTTTATGTTGATGATATAATGCACTACACCAGCATATCTCTGCAGCATCTTCCATATAATCTCTACATTTTTATGTTTGCATTTTCTTTCTGCTCTCTGTTTGTTATGCTGTTTAAATCTGGCTATGTTCATCTTCAATGATATCTGTAAATGAACTTAATATAATACATGACCTATATTTATGGAGATTCTTTTATGCTGCAGAAATGTAATTCTTTCAGAGAGACTATCCAGTTATTTTGACTGTATACCATCATGTACTTTTCTAAAAGACTTGCAGGGCTGAGAAAAAAATATTATGTGATTATGGGGAAATGTAACAATTAGGCTGACTACTCCTGAAAGAGAGTGCTTTTGCCTTTCAACTGAGGAGAAATCTTTCCAAGTTCAAATCTGCGGTAAGACTGTACACCTTGCATTCACTCCTGTCTGAACTATCAACTAGAGAGCTTCCCTTTTGGTAGCTTTTTTAAACTTTATTTCTTTTAGGTCTCTGAATGGTACCTAGGAGATGGAAAGTGTATGCTCTTGAGTTGGGACTGGTATATTTTGTCTAAGAAGATATTATAATGCAGGAAGGTGAAACAGCTAACATAATAAGTCTTTTCTATCTTTAACTACTGTGATCATTCTGAGATACAATAATGACTGTTTCAGATGTATCTTTCAATTTTCACAGCTCTGTAGAAATGTTGAAGTGTTCAGAATTGTATTTCACTTTAGATGAAAAATACATAATTTGGGCGTTACACTCATCCAGGAAGTGATAGTCTCATAGAGAAATCAGAGAACTAACTGTCAGATTTGCACCTCAGGGCATGCCTTGGTTCATAAGACAAGATAAGGAAGCCAGGAAAAAGTCCCTGATTGCTGGAGATCACCTCTGGTCTGATTGCTAGTAGTGGTCTAGCTGCCCAGCAGAGCAGACTGCAAGACTACATGATATCACAGTCTGCTGAATAAAGTCTGATAAAAAGCAGGGTATATATGTTCAACTGGTGGGACAGCTGCACTGATGCTGATACTATCATTACTTTTAGGAAGATAGCTCAGGAGTCCCTACATAGTTATACACTTTATCACATATATATATGCTGAGAGCAGAAAAGTATATGTGATGACAGATGCATAGCTTTAAGTATATATATTTGACACCTGACCTAAATCGTAATATGCTTTGGGGATGTTTTGATTGAATATCATTCCACTGATAAATGTCCATTACTCAAAACCAACTGTTTACCAAATAAGAATTATTTTCATTTGATTTCCAGTGAAAAGATGTTTTATTATCCATTTCAGTTTCTCATTTTGATATCTCTCAAAGGAAAGCATCCATTAGCTAACTTGTCCAAGTTCACATAGAAAATCAATGAAAATATTTGAAAACTGATTTCTTTATCTGTACTGTAGATACAAGACAGCATATTTTTTCATTCTTCCAACTGAAATAATCTTTCTAATAGCTGTTGTGTTAAAAGTTGAAATCACTGACCATGTTGGTGAAAGTTTTACAATTTGATGTTGCTCAGCCCATGTTTTCACCCAAATGTATTTCACACAAATATGTACATAAATGTGGCTAGCATTACTTTATCTGATTAAAAACATACATCTAGCTTTGTACTTCTATATGTGAAAAAAATCTTTAGGTGTGTTTGTCAAATAAATTATGAGAAGCTATTATCACAAGAATCTCTACTGTGAATAGGAAATACAGCATATGCTCAAAGTAAGGTACGAACTCATATATTGAAGTAAATAAGTTGAATTCTCAATTTTTTTCAACATGTAGATCAATATACTAAAAGGTGTTACTTCCTAAATGTTATATTCTAACACTTTGAGAACTAGAGCTGAAGGGAAGAAAAATGTATTTCCTCACAATATTGCATTCAAGTCCTGACTCTCATTCTCCTCATCCCTTTTCTCCACGAATTCTTTCAAATTGATAATTCTGGTAAGGATTCCAGGAGATACTGATTTTTTTTTTTCTCAGAAGAAAAAATATTCCCTATAGATGAAAGCTTTCTAAACTGAGACAATCAAAATCCATGGGTGCAACACCTGAGTAACTGAAAAATCAATTTGGAGCTACATTATTTTTTAGTGTTTGTTAGAACATTTGTTTACTCTTCACTGGTGATGGCTTTCTAAATAAGAAGCCTTCATGAAGATATTGGTTCAAAACAGTTATTGGCACAGATATAATTGAGGATATGTGAATTTCAAGTTTATTCTTTTGCTTGTAAAATGTTTGTTTGAATAAAATATATATTGGTTATAAAAAAAAGTTCATAAGCCAAAGCAGAATGAATAGGAGACTTCAGGCATTCATTTTGTTGAAACATCACATATTGATTTGCAATTTTATCATGCATCACTTTAAAGGAGATTAAGCTTGATCTGTATAAATGGGGGACAGCATTCACTCACCTCTTTTGAAACTTATGGAAACTTATTGTGAAAGAATTAGGTTGTATTAGGGACAATCCCTATTGAAGATTTTCAAATGTTCTTAAAAATTTACATTTTAATTTACATTTGCAAGTTGAATTTACATTTGCAAATTAGATTTACAGTGTGGTTATCCTCCCTATTCTTACGCTGTTGATTGAATTGAAAGTGATATTTTTGGCTGAACATTGAACACAACTTCTAATTGTCAGCTAAACCAGACCAACTGTTCTTTGGAAATGAAAAAAAAATCATCTTAAAAAAAAAGCCATATCATTTAGATGAAGAAACCTAGAGTTTTCATACTTTAAGCAAAGACTTGGAATTGGGGTGCTGGAGAAACAGAAGAGAGGATCAACACAAGGTCAGAGAGCTGTTTTGTTATCTGGGTGAAAGACACCTGCCTTTGGCTGTCTTACAAACTCCTGAAAAAATGTTGTTTGTACATGCTAAATATGGGCTTGTGTGTGCCTGCCAATGTATTCTCTGAAGATGCCATCTGCATTGAGCATGTGGCAGCACCAGGACACTCTTCGTGGCTTCCAAGGTCCACTGGGGTTATGGACACACAAACCACAAACAAGAAGGCTCCCTCCTGAGCATGTAACAATGCACTGGCTGTTTCCCCGTGACAATGGTAGAGGAATATGATGTAACACATGCAAAAATCAAAATTTATGTACATCTGGCTGCAAAGCTTTAAGAGAGAAATGTTTTTTTTCTAACTCAAACAACTTCTACTCATGTAGAAAAACAAATTTATGACATTGACTACTGACTATAACAGTTATCTTTTCATTATCATGCCATACAGTCCAGATCAAGAAGTCACTAAGGTCTAGTGCAACATTTCAATTGATGTCTCACAGGTTTTACATCAAAATATAAACTAGAAGAAAATAAATGTACCCAGCAATTTTCATGTTACTTTGATTAATAAGAACATCAGATTGCTAACCTAATGAGATAATTGTATGTATCTTTTACACAAACAACATTTCAATAAATGAATCATTTTTTTCAGTAAATATTGTGATCCAGGATATCCTATTTATTTTAGATTTGTACCTTTCATGATATTTGCATTTTCTTGCTGTTTTGTTTCTTGTAGTAAATGTCAACAATGTACAACCTAAGGTAATTATTCGGGAGACTGATAGCCTTTTGCTAGCTGTGGAAATGCCAGAAGTACTGTGTCTTCTAAATTATTTTCCTCCTCAGATAAATGTTATTTTAAACGGACGTGTTGGCACTTTTGTGGGACTGGGAGTTTGCACAGTTAGGATGAATTCTGCCAGTTCCCTGGTGACAAAAAATGATGCTGTGAGAAAGAAAACATTTTACATGAAGAGCAAAGAAGCATAGAGAAATTAAACAATTTGCCTAAGGTCACACAGGATACTTTTAACAGATGTATGAATCAAAGAAAAGTCTTCTGAAAACTGTATGGAACACCTTAATTAGAAATCTACCTTTCTTCTGCAACAGGCTACTTCAGATTTCTGTTTTCCTTTCCTCAAAAGAATTGTTCCATAACATTTCTGAAATTGGTCATGAAAATGAGTTCATACCTCGCTCTAGCTGGTAGTTCAGTTCAGTTCTCAACAGTTTTCCTTGAGCTTAAGACAGCACTGTCTCACTTGATTCATTCCCATATTCCCTTCCACTCATCTCCTCAGAGTTCTACCTGCTCATGTATACCTTTTTTTCATCCTTACATTGTGGATTTTTTTTTTTTGGCCATATAGTACTTCAACATCTCTCAAGCTTCTTTTTTCCACCAAGCACACTTCTTGAAAAATCCATAAAGAAACAAGACGTCTCTCTTTTCAAGGCCCATGAAAATCAGTAGAAAGATCTACATTAGTTTAAAATGGCTTTGGATCGAACCCATAGTAATATTACATGTACAAGACTATGTTGCCTAGTGATAATCTGAGCTGAGACTTCACAGCTGTAGAGGAGCTAGCTACTGTTTCACATACAAACCTTGCTTAGCACTTCAAGGGATCAGGACTTTGCTCTTAGTGGTTGCACGTGTCTCCACAGAAGCACATATCTGACATAGTAGTAGGTGATTCTAGCAATTTTTTTTTTTTTTTTTTTTTTAGTACTTTCAATTCAGTGAACATATGAGTTCAGTTCCTTCTTATTTGTGAACATTTTGGAAGAAGTAGATATCTGCATTAATTATATTATAGTTGTCATTTAAAGATCATCTGGAGATCTTCAGAGTCATTCTTAATCATAGTCACAGAAACCAAACCAAAAAGGCAAAAATTCATCTTTAGGCATTTTCACCAGATGAAAAATTTTTTGAAGTTATCAGCAGTTTGTTCTAAATAACCCTGTTATTATTGATTAAGGATAAATCATATTTTTTTTCCACACAAAGTGTTAAGCACAGTTAAAAAGAGTCTTAATAAACTCTTCAGTATGAACTATCCAATAATTTAGGCACCAAGTGTCTCAATAGGTTAAACTGTATGTGGTAGAATAGCAATGAACATTTTCTTTCTCTGACCATTGAAGTCATCTGATCACCCTTCATACATTTATAAATGGCAGTTAACATCACTCTTTTTCTTTCTGTTATGATTGCTATAGGAAGGTGAAGCATTTACTGCAAGTCAGGAGAGAAAGAAAGCTGAATAGAGAGCTGAAAGAGAATTGCGACAAGGATAAAGGACAGTTATTAAATTTGTGAACTCTGTCTGGGGACAAGAAAATAAACTCTATGACTGACTAGAAGTGTATTGGAGTATGACATTTCATTTTTATGCAGGTCTCAGTGTGATAAAGGTAACACATTGAAGAACACTGCAATTCCACAAAAGCAGTTAGTGCATTCATTGAATATCAAGATGGCTAAAGTGCTTCTCTTTTGTCGCTATCTTATGTTTTTATGTAGCGCAATATAGTTTAGGGGCTCATGACTGACCATAAGTCTCTCTGCTTCTATAGCAATTTTATTATAGGTTTCCTTTTTATTCTGCACAGCAACATAATCTCTAGCTGACATTTTTTCTCCTCTCAATTTGTAGGGCTGTATTCATTTAATACTTTTCAGACTATATGTACCCAGGCACAACAAAATGAATAGAAGTGCAAAAAGGAATGAGTTGTAAGCTCACCATTAGGTGTACATTGAATATGTGCTGAAATAGAGAGCAAAGGACTAAAATGAAGTACATTTCAGTGTGAAGAGACTGTAGAATTGCTTGCAAAGTTAGAAACTATTTTCGGACACAGTCAGGAACTAACACCATCTGTGCACTAAAGAAAGAAAAAGAGAGAAAAGGATAAAATTACTGGTCAGACAAGAGTATGGCAATATGGCTTGAAGCCCTGACAGCCCTAGTGTGAGCCTGGGTAATTCAGTCTGTGTGCTGTAAGGCCAGATTCCTAAATTTGGCAAGTCCTTGATAGAACCTGGCTTCCCAATACTGCTTTTGATCCAGGGCATGGGAAAACTAGTGCAGCAAACAGTGAATTGTCTACAGATTATGAAAACACGGGTTTTATTAAACATTTATGAATGAGCATCTTTCTGTGAACCCTTGTGCTCTATTTTGCTAAAACTTTTTCTAGTAGTAATTACATCAAAATACATAAATTTTGGTCAAAATTTACTTACATATGGAGAAATGTCAAATGATATCATGCATAGTTTGATTTTTTTAGCAAGTATTTTCTACAACAACAACAAAAGGTTCATTCCAATAGTCCTCAGTAGATCTAAGGGTGAGAAGAAAATGTCTATATTTTTCCTCATTGTATTCTAAAAGCCTTTGAAACATAGTTCAAACTTCAAATCTACCCAGATAGAATGCACCTATATTACTGACTAGTGCTATACAAAGAAGAAGGTAGGAAAATTTTACTCTCCAATATAGTTATAAGACCATATACTCATACTACTTTAGAAGCAATGAAATTTGCACCAACTGTTGATTGTAGGTACACACTGTGCAGCTGTACCTAATAGGAAATGCAAAGTAGATTTCTGTACAGATATCCCAGACTGTTTAGCTATCATTGCTAAACTCCTGCACACAGGTAGAGATCAAACTGCTGGAAAATAATTTTTCTACATTGCAAGCGATGATCTCTAGATGGTGTGCTAATGTACAATGTCAGTCTTGGCTTAACCATGAGGAAAACCTTAAAAAGTGCACAGCAGTGTTCTGCAGCACACAGCAGACAAATCCAGGCATAGAAACACAGCAAATCTACACCTAAAAAAGAGCCATTCCAAAGCTCTAAATCACCAGTGTAGATGCATACAGAAAGTGGCGTGTCAAGAGAATTCTCTTCCCTTCATGAATAAATGAAACTCTACTTCTCAGTTGTGTGGGAGATTATGGCTACTTCTTCATTATCAAGTAATTCAACAATCAGGCTCCATACAGTTTCTTCTCTGCTCCTAATCAACACACACGTGTATCCAATTATTAATACTTTCAAGCTTCCTTTCAGAGCAGATCAGCTATCTCCCATCTAGACAAGACTTTGTTTGAGTGGAAGTTCTCTATAGGGTTCATTCTTGGTAGGCTCTATGGCTTAATCACAAACATGAGACTCTTTTAACTCTCCATAATCTCTCATGCTTGTCCATGGAGGTGTTGTGCTTATTATAAAATAGTTGTGTCTCCCATTCCCTCAAGTGATAGCTTGCTATTAATTACTCATGACATTATGGGAAACAAATGTACAGTAACAATAGTTTTTAAGCTCAGAGGGACACCACAAGGAGTTTGGAGGAGAACTTGGCAAAGTTTTAAACAGTATGGAGGTAGCCTGCCCAGTCTAGTGGAGTCTAGCCTTGGGTAGTATGGAGATCAACCTTTATGCACCATGGGGCCTGGGGAGTGGATGGTCTCACAGTTAGTCTTATTCTTCAAAGTCATCTAAGAGGAAATCCTTTGACACTTTCTTCACAATTTATAAACTCTGTGTAAACCAATTAAAAATAGCATTTTGTGGCTTTATTTAATAAAGATTGTTTAAACAAGAACTACATGTATATATTAAAGTTCCACTGTTTTATTAGTCAACTTATTTGATTTCATTGAGATTTCTTTATTTATATACATTTTATACTCAGATCTCACTCAGAGTTCAACCTCACTCACAGCTTTTTCTTTTTCTTTTTTTTTTTCACTCCATTTGTTTCTAGGGTCAATTAGCATTGATAATCCATTCCATTTCAAACCTACTTTGCTGACAAAATGGAATATGTCTCTCTGAGATTCTTCTTTCAGTTACAATTAATTTTTATATATATATTTTTTTTCCTCTGCTTTGTTGTGGTCCATAACATGCTGTAGTCCCCCAGAGCAAAAGGTGTAGTGTGTAACTCAGGACCATACTCATGTTTTATCCTACCACACTTAGAAAAATAAATCAAAACATAGGGAAAATAAACACTCAGATGACATTCATATCTAAGTGGGGGAATAAACTGAGTGGCTTAGATTCAGTAGTGTTAAGAACAAGCATGACAACATCATTATGATCTACTAAACTAATCTCTGTACCAGCAACCTACATTTGGCCTCACATCTAGACTATGACATACCAAAAGAATGAGAATCCTTCTGTTTTTCTGACAAATTATTTCCATGGTAGCTTGTACCATTATTTTAATTTATATACCTTTTTATCTATATCTCCCCATTTCTTGGACGGTTGCATAAACTGTTACACTACAGCATAAGGCTGAAACATTCTTGGTTTTATTTTTGTTTTGCAGTACTGATAGGTTATTTGAAAGAAGTCTAATTTCAGACAACATGTCTTGCATATTTAGATGATATTGAGGTCCATGGTTATGCTATTTGCCTTTTTCTTTTTTGGAGGTACTATCCACCACAGTGGGAAAGGTGCTTAAGTCTCCACATAGAGCATCCATGAAGTATCAACAGAAATGTGTGTGTAGCAGGATTTAAAACAACTCATTTATCTGAGTGGTACACATATATGATAACATTTGTCATACACTGAAATAAAGATATAAGAAATTCCTTTTGTTTCCTTAGTTTTATTAAAATTCTATAAAATGTACCCGTAAAAACATGGCTAGAACTATTCAATAGATGCTGACTGCAGAAGACATTATGTTTTACAAGCAGAATAGGTTACACTGTAAAGCAAGGTTTTCTTTTCACAGTTAGCACTCTTGAGAAGATTAGTATAATATAGCCTGTTTTTACATGCTATATTTAGACATTTAGAAGATAATAGCACATGAAGAGAACCATAACAACGAACCCTATGAGTTTGGCATTTACAAAACTAATGTTCATAAAACCAGCTGAACTTTGCAATTTCCCCATATGTGCCACAACAATTTAACCTGAAACACACTTGAAATTAACCATCTCTAAAACAGTGGAATGAACCTGCTGAAGTTACCTGAATTAATCCATGAAAACAACTGATACTTTTGGTAGATTATTCTGCAGATTTGATTTCATATAATGAGACAGGCTTATAGTTCAGCCAGGCATGACAATTATTTGGGTTTTAATAGTTTGCTATTCTTCAAAAAGCAATTGTCATGGGCTTCTAATTAATCAGATTATACAAATATTTTGAGTTTTAAATACTTATGAAAAATTTGCATGTCTTTATATTGCAATATGCTTTGCATATTAAACATTCTTGGGATAACTTTCCAAAATAGTTTGCACATAATATAACTGGATGTATTTTGAAATTTTTCAGCTGAATTTCCTGAGGAAATTTGAGTATTTTTACCACATAGAAAATTATGAAATTGATGCCAAGCGTATATTGAAGGTGTAACTACTGAGGCCTAAACCCATGATTGATAGTGCAGATTTAAATATGTGTGCATCTGCCAACTAGAACAGTAGTTGCACAGCATGTCAAGACTTAAACTTACTTAAACATCCACTAGGCACTTGAGAATTTCCCAATTCAACCTTAAAACTGGCGAAAAATTTCTAGAGAAAAATTATGTGTCAGTAAAACTAGATTTTCACAGGGAGTTATAATATTATTTTGGATATTAACAAAACTGAAGCTCCTTTATACTTTAAAATGATCATATGGTTAAAAGAAAATTTAAAATCTAAAAATGCCAAATATTTGTTAGTAGTATAGTATTTTTCCATACCTGAAAAATACCTGCCTGAAAACAAAGAGGCACCCAGGCCAAATGAGACATGCGTACAATAGGAATGACTGTTGGACATGCAGGTAAAAGCTTCAACATCTAACCTATGTTTACTAGCCAACCAGCTGTTAGCAATAATTTTACACAGTGGATAAAACCGTGGACGGAGCAATTTGATACGTCTATGGTCTACATGATGAAGTGGATCAGATGCTCTGTATATCACTTTATTCCTTCATTTTTAATTTAATCAATGTCAGTGTACTTTACAGCAGTGATTAGTAATGGTTGAAAGACAAATGTTCTCATAAAATGGGAGTCTTAGGGAAAACGAATAAAGAAAAACAAAGGTCTGGGAAAGAAATGGAAAGTGACATGAAATATATGCTAGTATGCAAGAGGACTATAACAAGACACAGAAAACAGAATGTTTTCCTCATTCTGAGTAATATTTTGTTACAAATTCTGTGTTTGAAATGTTCAAGACCAAAACACAAATCGTTTCCTTTTGGACAATTTGGGTTTTGCTTGCAGTATAAGGAAGGAGAAGGATGAATCATAGCAGGAGGGGGAGAGGAAAAAGGAAACAACAAACCCCATAAAAGTAACTTCTTTCAAAATAGAGCTTGATCAATGGATTATATGATGTGATTATCTGCTTTAGCACTAGCAAGGGAATGGTCTCAATGACCAACAAAGTCCCTTTATGATCTAATGTTCTACAGTATCTATCATTTTAAGTTTCTTCAGGGATCACTCCAGTTTCAAGATGACAGCTGTAATTGAACCCTTAGGTTACAACAGGAGATAGTAACTCCTTCTGGAGACCAAGTTGTTCCCAGAGCACTCAAGTTGGAAATTTGCATCTGAAAATGACTGATTGTGATGGTGATATGATTATTTGTCTTTTTTTTTCTTTTTCTCTTATTCGCACAGCTACTATCCAAAGGTCTGTTAGTTTTTACTAACTGCAACATCCAGAAGAATGTTTCAGTCATGGGCTCAAACTTTAATAACATTACTCTCTCTGAGCTTATAAATAAACCAAGGTCATGCTCTGCATCAGGGCACACTTCACAGCTTTTGAAGCTGCTTCATGAAGATGAACTCTACATGGATAGGGTCAGATGCAACTTGAAAAACCTGAGAAGAAGCAATCTGAAGCATTTATCCTGTTTGGAGCCAAGTGAACAATCTTCCTGACACCTCCATCCTAGACAGTCTGCCTCATTGCTGTCTGGAAATGAGCATGAAACCCTTTCTGTCACGCTCAGGTTGTTATGTAGAATCTGCAGCTCACATATCTGACATGAAGGCAGGTAGTTAAAATTGTTATATTGGGAATGAGTAGAAAGAAGTATAATGGAAACACACTCCAGCAGAATACCTTTTCTCTAAGAGTAAGAAGGAAATAAAAATAGAAATCTTTTACTAAGATAAAAACAGTTTGTCCTCAGAGAAACAGAAAATCGTGCTAAAGTGCTTTCTTGCTGTTAGCTGAAGTTGCAACCAGACTTTGAATGACCATCAGTGCACTTTTCATTTCAGAAGATCGCTGCAACTTTACTACAAATCATCACTACAGGAGTGAACTTCCATAAAGGAACGTAACAGTAACAGAGTTTTTTGGTTTCATGTCAAAGTTGAGTAATGCAAATGACTTCTGGTATATTTGCCCTTGATGTTATATTGGAGATAAATTTTCTCTATCAGTTTATTTTTTTCCTTATCTTATTAATGCAGTAGCATTTTCTCTTTTTACATTATAGTTAGTATAGTCATTGGACAGTTACAGTAATACTGTTAAAGATTTTATAGATATAAAAATCATAAAAGTGAAGAAGGAACTATTTGGAATGCCTTTTCTGTTTCTGGACTTACATGATTTCAGTTTTGCCTGACAATTCATTGCTCTATTAAACATGCAACAGTAGAGATGACATGAAACATAATCATATGGGACTCTGACGAAAATCTTCTTCTAGAAAGCAGGCTTCTTATTTTAAGGGAGTAGGAGGTAAACACTGAAAAGAAGCTTTGCAAGCAGTTTCAGCTAGACTTACATAGAATCAAGTTTTCTGTTTCTGTGATATACATATCTAACCTAAGAAAGGAAGATAGCTCCATAGACAGATGTTAGTTGTTTTTTACAATCTACTTGTAATGCTCTATACGCACATTTTGCTTTGAAAGCTTGAGATAGGGTGAATTTAATTCTTGGGCTGCAAACAAAGACTCTTCCACACTTCAGATATAATTACACTACCAGACCACAAAAAAAAATAAAGAGAATGAATTTCACTTACTGATTAGAGAGTGTAATTTTAGACTGGAAACCAAGATACTGCAAATATAATTTCATACATTACAAAATAATATATTTTTTTAGCTGTTTCTTGGATATAATTTAAACTGCTTTTAAAAAAGAGCAGGATAAATAAGTAGTTTTCTTTTATTCCAGAAAGTTTGTTTCCCTTCAAGTTTCTAACAGCCTTTCTACTGAAACTTTGTAATGCATATTGGAAGGCTTTTTGACTGTAAATTATCAAAGAGAATGCAAGTTTAGGTACAAGGGAAATGAAGAAGTCAATGGTTTCTTGAGTATCATCCACATTTGAAATGGGATGATCATTTTAGATACATGAGAAGAAAAAACACAGTTGGAAACAAAGACAGAAGGAGCAATTTCCAAAATGTAAGTAACCAGATTAGTTTTGGTGGAATCTTTTTAGGTTGACTTACTATTAATATTACTGAAAAGAATGTTCATGCTTGTATTTGCAGTGTCAAGACCAGGTCAATAGTAATTTTTCTGAGAATCCTAGGTATGTATTTCAGTGCATCATCTAGGCAACTAACTTTCAATTTATTCATTGCCTTCCTCTATTCTCTTGCTGTTAGATATGTCAATAAAACTCAGCAATGCAAACTTTGCCTGAATTGAGATGTCAAATAAACTTTGTCTACAGGTTGTCAGCTGTATATAGCCTTCACTTAGTTCTTTATAATTCATCCCATACATAAATTTGAATTTCAGTACTTTCTTCCAGTTTTGTGAGCTTTTCCCATTCCCAAAGACAAAATGTTAAGGATAAGAAAAACAAAATACAAAATAATATATACAGTTATAGTAACAATAAAAAGTGCTTTTTTCTTTTGGTTTATATTTTGAAGGTTGTACCACAATCTAGAACTTTTCAAAATATTTATGATATTCAGGTAATAAAAATGAAAAAAATGTCGTAAAATATGTTTCACTTAACAGATTTTGCGAACAGTTTGAAGATTAAATAAACACCTTTATTTTGTTATAGATGATAGATTAATATCAACGTTTTCCCCTCCAAAAGACATATCTCTATGAAATTCAGACAAACAATAACACTGGTTTACCAGTGTTAGGCATAAACTACTGGATTGAATTATGATATGATCAATGGTCTGATAGTTCAAAGAATATGTTAACAGCAATAAATTAGATTATTCAAATGTGTTTTAGAAGGCATCTCAAAGCATGGTGTGTACACTGCTAGTGTCAAAAACCATGTCAAAAAGCAGTAATAGCTGCCCCTCCCACACCTGCCAAACACTTGTCACATTATCTTCTCTTTGGAGGCTGTGGACAGCTGCTGCTCCTCTGCCTGCTGAGAAGGAATGGAAGTTCTGGAGCCAGCAGCAGCTCTGTGCATCCTCTAGCAGAGAAGGGAAGGTGGAGATGGTAACCCTCTGTGCTGACTCAGGACCTGATGTGATTCCCTGAGCTGCTGCGTCCCATCTTCTGCATATATCAGTGTCTGCAGGATACTGGAATCTGAACAATTCATGTTTGAGAATCCCCGCTCTGATGTTTATGCTATCTATTTCTGTATGAATCAGGCTCCCCTGCTCACTCTCCCTGCAGGGTACAGAACAGGGAAAAGCCATAGAAATAACGATGGGAGTGATACCACTATCTTTACCAAGCAGTCACAGGTGCCTTGCTAAGAGCTAAACAGAAACTAGACTGAAAAATAGCTACTTCTAAACATCATAGTCTGCCTGGAACAGAGTAGTATGAAATACCAGAGTGTTACCTCAGAAAGATGGTGCAGTGGTTTAATTGTGGGACAGCCACATACACGGATGGCTACTGCCAGAAGCCCGTGTCCAGAGGGAGAGCTCAAGCAACGAACTGGAAAAAGAGCCAGCATTTGTCATGGTTTTCCAGGCATATGGGACAGCCTTCTAAGAGGACAGTAACTTCAGAAGGATTCTCAAGTGGGACAGAGAGAGAATGAAGAGGAGGAATAACATTAAAAACAGATTAGTGCTCTGGGTCACTTTTAGGAAGAGTGATGGAGCAACGAGCATGAAGGAAAGAGAAAGGTCAGGTTAGAGAATGGCAAAGTCATGCACAGCTGTGGGCTGAACAGGGGCAAAGAATGGAGAAAAAGAGATTTTGCTGAATCACTAAAACAAAGTGGTAATAAATATGCCTTGTAAATTGGTTTTCTGGGGATTATCCTATCCCCTGCAGAGGATAGACACCTGTAGAGAATTTTTGCTTACCTCTCTTCTATAACTCAGAAATGCATGATTACAGCCATTTATCTACAAGGACATATGCATCTTATTTGATCTTCTTGCCTTTAATTTCTACTTTAAAATTCCATGGGGAGGCCAGTCACCTAGGATTTAGAGAGATAAGCAGCTTCAGTACTACCAGACTAAAGGTATTTCTTTCTGAATTGAACACATAGATTCCTCATCCCTGGGACTTTTATTTAAGAATGGTAATATGTATTTTTTAATTACCTTCTATATAAGCTGACATACTATTGTGGATCACTCCTCCTATGAATTTAGAAAATATGTATTATTGCATTTTTAATGAAATAATTTAAAGGCAAACATGTAGATGTATCTTTTAACATAAAAGAAAATGGAATATAACAGTAATTGATTTTCCAAACAAATTTATCTTCTAGGAGATTTATATCAGGAGAGGGTGAATGGATGAAGGCTGTGACAAATGGCCTTGTGAAAATTGTGAGGTATGGAAAAATCTTATGTTACAATTCTCTATTTTTAAAAGTCTGTCTTTTGAGAGGTTTGAGGATAGAAAAAGCTAAGTATATGTCATTGTTATGAAAGACTTTCACAAGACTGGTAAACATGGAGTGACTGATCAGTATATATTACAAGTCAAGAATGCTATACAATATTTGGAAAAGTATAGCAGTGCATGGAAGGATTGTAGAACTTGCAAGATACCAAGGAATTCTGCATTCTACAGTATTTCCTGTGGAGGGTGATCTCACATCACCTAAAAGATCCCATTAATTTCTACTGGTCATTATCATACATGAAACAGTGTAAATAATGCAATATAAGAATGTGACGTCCCAGATTCCACTTACTCTTCTGTGATGAAAACACGAAGTAACACAGCTCGAACAGAGCATATCTGCCCTAAAAGTATGCCATTTGGTAGCATGTGCTGCAGCTTTTTGCCATTATGCATTAATCCTTTTTATTTCCAAGACATGTAGTACATACATTAGTATAAAAACTGAAGCCAAGCCTGGAAGTGATGAAAGAAAATTGCCACTGCTGGCTTCCATTGCAAGTGATGCATGATGTCTTTTAGGCAGTAATAAAGGTAATGATTTCAGAGCTCTAAAATGAGCCTGCTGGATTTGTATTCTCAAAATTTCTTCTCATCTTAACATTCTGAGCAACATAACATCATTATCAAAGGTACAGTGGTACAGCTTTATGAAAAAGTATCCATGGGTACTAAGTACATGTTCAGTAGTCCTACCTGTTTTTTGCTTTGTAACAATTTTCCACATGCTAAAAAATCCATGCTGAATAAACACTCTATCATTTTTTTGTATAATTTAATTGTAGAAATAAAAATTTTCTTTTGAAACTTACTGACTTTGATTTTTTAGAAAACAATGACATTAAGAGATCTAATGTTAAAATATTTCAATATTTCAAAAAAGAGAATATTTTGATTTTACTTTCAAATATTATTTTGTAACCAGAAATTTATTATGAAAGCAAAAGTCAGACTGTAAAAAATATATTATTTCACTGGACTTAAATTTAGGTATTTAAGATGAAAACTTATTTGTGGTTTCAAAAATAACATATTTTATTACAAATCCATTTCCTGAACAGTTTCTCGAATATTGCCAGAAGTCTGTTCTACTAATAGAGATAATTTATTTACCCTTACACTTATGCTTCTTAATCTGTCTCTTTCACTTGGACTGGTCCACAGGTGAGTGAATTCTATAATCACAAGTTTGAGGCTTGTAAATGCCATTTTTTAAAAGGGCTTTCTCAGCTTGGCATTTTAAGCTCTCTGATCCAGGTCTGAAAATATATGTAGGCACTTCTCTCTTTCTCAAAGTCTCCAGGGCTGGTTTTCAGCTGCCACTCAAACCTACAGCTGTGTAAATCTTGGTGTTTAATCTATGTGTCAACATTTGCTGGATCACTTTGGTGCTGAATCTGCTCTACAGTAAAACACCTCCTCCGGGTCACAGGTTAAGCCAAGGTTAACAGGGTATAAAATGACTTCTTAAATTGCATGGGAAAAACAGTTTTTGTGATACTGTGATCTGATCACGATGTGATGTTTAGAGCATTTTTACAGTGATTTGCAGTGTTCCTTCATTAAGATAAAAAGAGGAAATTTGGCTACACATGGAAGAACAACATACTGCCCACAAAAAAGAGTCTATCAGGACACAAGTAAGTTAAAGGTAAATGTGAAAGGGGAATTGTGGAAGCGGAGGGAGAACAGTCAGATGATTTCAGGTTTGGCCAACATAGCAATGGATCCTGCCATTAAATAGGCAGACCAGGACAGCTCTAGAAGCATTACATGGGTTAGACAGTTTTCTCAAAACCAACTCCACTATGTACTTGTTGTAATGTCTCAGGTACGAACATCAAAGTTATCTCATTAGAAACAACTAACAGCTATGGAAAAGCATTCACTTAGCAGACAACTAGCTCTTGAAGAGGCTGCTACCAAAGTTCTCTTTGTCTCCTCTCTGTGTTGACATCCCAAAAGCTCTGTTGGTATTGGTTCTTCTGACACCATCTTCTCCAACAAGATCGTTTTAAGCAAGATTAGTTTACACCAAAAGTTTGAGATGATTCAGTGTATTTTATCAAAAGTGAGCCCAGTGAGCATTTCTTTCACAGGATATGAACTTGGGCCAGAAGGGTACCAATGAACTGCTTGTAATGGTAATGTTTCAGACTTTCCCATTTAAATTTTGACAGGAACACTTGTGTGAGGCAAAGGCCAGCATTAGCCCAGCTACACTTTTTCTGCTGTATGAACTGCTTCAGTTATTTCTGCACACCACTGCATAGCGCTTTAGATGTTGGAAACCTAGTAGACTCTTGAATGACACAAATTTCTGAAATATTTGTCATATATTTCAGTAATAAATATAGTGCAAAATGTAATTCTGATTTTCAGCTGGCTTTGATAGAATAGCTTTTATATGTTTTATAGATATTTATCCAATAATTCCTATTCTATTTGCATTTATATATAGGTATATCTTTATATATTAGAAAAATATTTTAAGCATAACTAGGTATACATGCATATCTGCATAATTAATATATATTCATCTAAATACATTTATCTGTTTTTTTAAAAAAGATTTTATGTTATTATAGGAAAAAGTCCCTCATACATTTGTCTTTTTTATTGGAAACCATCTTAAGCCTATTGCTATTATGACAAAGCTCATTGACTCCCTGCATAATTTCTCCTTTTTTATCGTCTCTTTCTGAACCTTAAATTCATTTAAATATAAATTTATTTGAAGAAGAATCAGAATCTTGTACATGCGTCATCATCTACAGAAATCAAAGATGCTTTGCAGTGCAGCTGAGACCATTTCAGAAGTGTGCATGTGCACACACGCACACACTATGAGAACATGAGAGCTTGTGCTGTGTGTGGAGTAATGGGCACAGCAGCACAGTAAAGTATCCTTACTTTTGCAGTTTGAATTCCTTTAGAGGTTTATTGGGACAATTTATGGCAGTTATTTATATTCATTGCAAGCCTCGAGGAAGAACAAAGCTCAAAAGGGGGCTTGCCAGTAGGAGTTTTCGGTCCTTAGAAAATATAAATAAAATGGAAAATATTACCTTATTTTATTATATTGCAAGTGGAACAATAATTACATTTAACCATTCTTCTTCTCACATTGCAAATGAGTTACATAATATTTGAAAAGAACTTATGAAGATTAAAAAGGAGATACATGCATTGTTTTCTGCTTTTAATCTATTTAGGCACAAACATAACAAATTTTTGGGAGCATGAAAAGTATAATTTTAGGACAAATGTATTACAATATTAAGGAAGTCAAAATCAGAACTGAAGGTAAAAGCAAGGCATACTTGTGAAGTTTCAAGACACAGAAAATGCAACATAATTAGTGATAAAATATTTCCAATAGGTAAAATATCTGAAGAAGAAAAGGTTTCCATAGCAATGTACTACTATTACTTTCTCTTACAGTGAAAAGATTCTCTAGAATAAGCCCACTCTCTAGCAAAAATGAGTATAAACATATTATGATGGTTTGATACTGTACATTTCTTTTATTATTTCATTTTATAAGACTTCAGAGTTATTAATGAACTGGGAGACTAAGCTCTAAGGTATGGTGACTTGGCACATACAGATAACACAACAACATCAGTAGTAAAATAAGACACATTCACAAATGTGATCAGACAGTGAAACATTACAACAGACATAATCTTTGATAGCGAAACACAGAAGACATTATTTTGCTTTTTTGCATTCTTCTTCTACCAGCTGTGAGAATGGAGATAAAATTTAGATTTACCTCTGCGCATCCCATATTTCAAAGCTAGCTGAAGGTTTACATGGTTCTTGATGAAATAAGTTCCAAGATTTGTGTTTTAAATGATATTATTGTATAAATGGTATGTTCTGAACTATTATGATGGCTTAGAGCAGCCAAGTCACAAAGTTACGTCTTCCTCATTTGTCCTACTTGCTTCCCCATGCCTTTCGCAGCCAATACAGTAGGAACAATATGGAAATTGTTTCTCTTCCTAGCTTTCCCAACTGTAAACCAGAATAATTACTCACCATTCCATAGCACAACATATCCTGAAACAAAAGCTTTCTATATGCAAGTGTAGGTTATTATTATGATTATTAATTATTCTTAATAAGGACACATTTTGCCATTTTGATTAAACAGAAAAATGCTTGACTTTTATGTCCTGATTATGATAGGAATTTTTCTCCACTATATTTTTCCTTCCTAGTACTAATTATGTTTCTAAAATATGTTATATGAGCTCACTAGGGCAGGACTGCCACTAAATACAATTTTAAAGAAGCATGCCACAGTGCAAAATCAAGTTCTGCTCGTATGTCCATTGCTGAAAGAATAATTACTTTCTGCAAGACAATACCTACATTTCATTCCAATTTTACAGCCATCTAATTTCATTCTTTAGTCTGTGAATGTTACTTGTTTGTATAATGAATTTGTCAGATACGGCAAGCTGAGAGAACTGATCTCACTAAGTTAGTGGGAGGTAAGACTTTAATCTTCATACAAGACGCTGACCCAAAAGTTCATACCAGCTAAAACATAAATATTGTAATGCAGATCTCTCCTATCATTAGTACTGAATTTGTATTGTACCAAGGCAGTGGGTTGAGTGTTATTATTACCTGTTTGTTGTCTCAGTTTAGTCCAATTCTCAGCATTTTTGAAACCTCTTTTAAAATAACAATCTTTGCGCACTATAGTCTGGGAATCTTTGACTTACTTGTGATACTTTAAGAAAAATGTTTTCCTTAGGTCCCTAGTGCCTTCTTTTTTAGTGACATCTCATGAGGAAAAGGAAAAGGAGAAGGAAAACGAAAAGCAAAAGTAAAGTTATGATTATATTCTCTTTCTCTTATAATCTATAATAGTTAACAAGTCATACTTCCTCCCTGAAGGTCAAGTCTGAAAAAATATTTTCCAATATTTCATTCAACTATGAGATACAATTTGATGAGTCAAGTAATATTCTACAAACCGATAAATTATCAAGAACAGCTGTCACTTCATATGAATGCACATGTATATTTGCAAAGCAATCCACTAATGCAGTAATACATTTCTCAGTGTAAATAAGAATTAGTTAAACAAATGAACAAAAATACTCACTTTGATAACAGCATCAAAATTGGCTTTTTTGAAAATTAAAATTAGTAGAGAAAAGAGATCTGATCGAAACTGATACCCATCTAGGTTTATTCAGAACCCAAAATCACTGATTTTTTTGAACATAATATAAACATGTAATGGAGAAATGTCTATGTGGAATGACGTACATAATAGACAAAATTATATTTGCATGATACAGTTCTTTAAGTCTGATGCAAGTATCATATGTAAGTTCACTTCAGAGGTATGCTATGGTTTCACAGGAAGTCAATACATATTTACATTGATGTTGCAAAGGGTTGAAATGCAGACTTAGAATTTTAAAGTAAATTTTACTAAATTCTGTTTTTCTGTTGAAATGAATGGGTTTGGATGTACAAAAGATCAAAGAACATTTGTGTCAGAGATTATATAGAGTGCATCTATAATAAGAATGTGCATATGTTTTAGTCAAGACGTATCTATTTGAGCCTTTGACTCACTTAGTCCTTCCAGTTTTTGACTCAAGCTACTACATACATGTTTTGCTTTCCTTTCTTGCTTTTAACATTCGATGAAACTGGAGTGAGAAGTGAATTTTGTGCTCCACAGAATGCAGAGAATGGCTTTTGTATCTGGTTGCATCTACTGTTTCCTGATAGTCTGGCTCTTTGGGAGCACGAAACTCTCTGAGTGCGCATTTCTGGTAATATTAATTGACCACTATTACTGGTGTTCTGAGTCCTGTGATTTCTTACATCTGTGGGCTCCAAGAATGGTTTTCCTCTCTATTTTGTTGTTGTTAACTCAATAACTCACTCTAACGGGGTGGGAAATGTTTCTCCACCAAGGATTATGTCTCTTAGCCATGTGTTGTGAAAGATTGCATTCCAGTCTTCTGGAGGGTCAAAAAGTTCTCCTGAAGCATAGGAATCATTTGATAATAGTTTGATAGTTGCCACCTGGGCTGTTCTGCATTTCCATGGAAGTATTTACTCGCAGTGATTGGACACAGCTCTGAAAATTCCTTTCTAATTTTGATGCGTATTTTCATTTTCTGTGCTCATTGTGTCCCAGCGTATCCATTCTGGTACTATTTATAGTATTTTTTCTTTTTGCATCAGACAAACTTTTCAACATAATGGCCAAATTTTAGAAACGTGTTTGCAACCTATTGTACTAACACCATTATTTTTTTTTTTGCAAATATTGCTTTGTAATTGCTTCTAAATTTGATCTGGACCTATAATGTTATGATCAGTTGATGAATTCCTCCTCATAAATGCAATATGTATTTTGAGGTCTCAGTTCTGTAACACTTTTTGATTCTCTGAGTTCTAACATACTCAACCACCAACAAAAATATAAAAAAGAGTAAGATTCTTGACCAGGCTTTTGTGAACTCTGTTTCTTCTTGTTAATTACCACAAGTGGCCTTCCTAATGAACATAGAGAAAATACTTACAGAAAAGATTTATGTAATGTGAAATATCTTGTAAAAATATTAAATAACAGATTTCCTCAAAAAAAAAAGGCATACTTCTCTTAATTTACTACAAAAGGTATTTATAATGGTTCTCAGCTGTAGGGAACCAGACCTCAGATGTACAAAATGAACGGAAATCTATTGCAACTATCACGTCTGCAATATAAAGGAAGACACGGTTGAGGGCTTTTTAAAGGTTCAGTAGCTTTAAGTTTTGTGGACACTTTGCCTGTCATATTACTGGTCATTTTCTAAGCTTTCCTTACTGCAGAACTCAATAGAGCCCCAGAAAAATAAGAATTACTTATCCACCCCTTTCACAGGCGTTAATATTATATATATATGTAAAGATATTCAGAACTGCCTTCAAATCAGACTTCTTGAATGTATTTATTTTCCACAGTAAATATGTTAATAAGCATTTTCAGAGGCATATTCTTACCTGGAGCACCCTGAAAGTTTTACGAATTGGAGAACTATACATTTAAACTTAAGAAAAATATTACTGAATAAGGGAGGATAAATAAATACATTATTATGCAATTTAGAATACTTAAAAATCCTTTGACCTTCTCCTACATACGTATTCACCATGACATACATTTTTAAAGAGAATTTAGATATAACATATTCATTATGAAGTGCATAGAATATGACACATCATAAACCAGCAATTGCCATTGAACAATAAATTTTCTGCCCTTACAAACTGCATGTACATAATCCCTGTGCTTTGTCCCTTTTTCTGCAATATATTGTTAAGACAATAATGTATGAAAATTTTCAGACTGATTGCTAAACCATTCTGCATTCTTCACCAAGCATGGCTATTAATATTCATTACTTAATGGCCTGTTCTCGACATAAACAAAACCAAAACATTAAAATAACAAGCAAAGGTAAATTTTTAGCAGTCCATATCTGGGCATTAAGATTAAAAAGTCATTCTTCAGTGAGCCTGCTGTGCTTAGTTTTTCAGTTGATCTAAGAAGCTCAAAACATAGAGGAATGAGTTTCCGTTCACTCAAATTAGACAAGGCAAATACTGCAAACCGTTGGAATACTGACATCATTAGAAGAAAACCAAACCAAACCAAAACAAAGGAAAGCAAAGCAAAACAAACAGCAAACAACATGATTATGCTTTGACTGTATTTCCTCTTTCCCTCTTGTGTTCGTGCCATATACTCAGTGTAACAGAGAAGCAATATGTGGTAGACTCAGTAGAGGGAGTTTAAGATGCAATTCTTCCATGGCGTGTTCACCCTGCTCCTCTGTGGAAATTTCTGTCTCTTTAGCTAAAGTGAAAAAATGGAAAATGGGTCTGTTCTTCAGCAGCCACATTTTACAGACCAGTGTCTCAGGGGAAATGCTAATGGAAGCAGCTGATACAATACCGCTGACCAAGTCTGAGGTGGTGAAGGCTCTGGAACATAGGGCCAGCTGTCCAGGCAATACACAGAAAACCCTCCAGAAGAGAAACATGGCAGCCAGCAGAGCAGGAGCATCATAAAGCACCAGACCTAGGACTCAAAAATGTTTTAACTGAAATCGCTGAGGTTTAGCAATATGAATAGCCACACATTTTAAGCTATGTAAGAAAAAAAGGGTTTTTTTAATAGAAAGTCAATATGCTAAAGTATACACATTTGTACTGTAATGGACTCATGAAGTCACAGAAAAAAAACCTCAACAGTACCTGTGTGGCTGGTCATACTGTAGCAACAAAGCTTACATACAGAGAACTACAGAGTGAAAAAAAAACAAAAAGAAAGAAAAATACATCCTCTCTTGCAGTACTACCTGATATGTTTGAAATATGTTTGACTAGCATTGACCTTTATCGTAATAACTGAGGTAATCGAGTCTTTCTACTATTATTTAGCAATGTAAAAATGATGTATTAATTTCAAAATTAATTGGTAATTTTATAATTAATTGGTAGAGACCCCTGAAGTTCAGTCTTCCCCCTCCTCTATCACTTATAAGGGCTGCTGTTGCAAGTGTCAGACACTAGGGAATGCTTCTATCACACAAACATACTACATTAACAGTGTTTACAGAAATCTCTGCAGGTTTCTAAAGGATTTCTCCTCTTATTCTCTGTGGCTTTTCTGTAGTTCTGAGACCTGTACAAGAAATTTGACATTGTTAAAGAGTCTAATACATTTATTTTAAAGATGACATAGGTAGCGACTAGAGTGCTTTGATGATTGTTCACTATCCTGAAGTCTCTCTTGACACAAACGAAAAGTTAATGCAGAAAGAAAAAAAAAATATATTTGCATAATTTAAAAGTAAACATCCCATTTACTATTTTGAAAAGTGCCAAAAAAGTGACTACTTTGATATGCACAGTTTAACTTTGATATGAACAACTCTTATATTAAATTCCTGAAGCAGAAGGCTCTATTATAGCAATTTAGAATATGTTCCTTTCGTTCTATCAAAACAGGTTAAAGAGGACTAGTATGAGAGATGCCTACATTTCCAATTGATCAGATAATGGCTCTGCTGCTTCAAAGTACACTCTATAATGGAAAAATTTTGCTTAGTTTTTGGTTTTTTTTCCCTTTTCCTTAAGGAAACTAACAAGGTGAGTTGTGGTATTTCTTGTTTGTTTGTTTGTTTGGTTGGTTTTTTTGTGTGTGTTTTGTTTGTTTATTTATTTGGTTTGTGTGTTTCGTTTTGTTTTTGTTTTTCCTTCTCTGGCTTTCCCAAATTTCATAAGCACATGTCAAATATTGGAGATGTGCTCCAATATTTTCTCAAATTTTGGGATGGCAAAGATGGGACAGGAAAGATTAAGACAAGAATGTCTTTGCCTGCTTAAAATGTCTCTGAAAAGCTTCAGCAAGAATTATCTTGCTAGCCTTCAGTTTTCACACAGTACAGCAACAATGTCTTTGAAATTTTCCACAAAGCTTCTGTATTACCTTGAAAGTCCTGTAAAAGACTGAGTTTAGGCATTTGGGTCAGTCTGTAATGGCCTTCCTGCTGTTGAACCACATTAGACTGATTTTCGCTTGGAATAGTGTGAATTCTGTAGGTACGTTTCACCAAATAATTCCACACATTTATTTCGTTTGTTTCCAATTTCAGAAGGTGGTGGTTTCGTCAATGTGAGTTTGTCACGACTGTGTAATCCAGCCAGCATTTAGCTGAACTGTCTCAATATACAGTTGAAGGACCAGTCAGTCTTTTAACATAATCTTGTCTCACATCAGTGATGAGAAGAGGTTTTGTTTTTCCTCACTAGAAAGAGGTCTTTCCAGTTAAATCCAGCATGCTGGCATTCTTTTCTCTACATAGTTGGGTGGGCCATCCAAAAGAGAAATGCATCAGTCACAGTAACATGTTGACTCTCCCGTGATTTACATGCAACCTTTTGTTACTATTTCCGCATAGTGTTCTCAGACGTGGTTCTGCATCTGAATTGTATCTGAGAATTCAGTTATAAAGACTGAGTTATAAACCTGTACTCTGACTTTTTTCCTACTTCTTGTGTATCTGCTTCACAAATGACTACAAACCTCTGTGTTTGACTCTGTACCACTCCAGTGATGATGCCAAAAATCATAAAATCAATTAGAAACTATTCTTCAAACTTTAAAATCTTCTGTTTAGTTTGAATTCCCTTCCCTCTGCTGCATCTGAAGTTAACAACCACCTCCCAGCCATGATAGGATTTTAACTTACTGACATACACAGTTGTTGGTGCGACCTTGTTCTAAAAAGGTGTTTTATTTACTTTTCGCTGCTTCAGAAGACTTTACCCTACAATTCTGCATCTGCTGATATTTAACAAGAATTAAGAAGAGGCACTTCAAGCCCTAAGTAAGTGCTTACATAAGTTTTTATTATAACTTATCTTTGGAATTCCTTGACAGGATACTGCTCTACAAATTCCTCATGTAATGTAAATTATTATTGACCCATAGAGTATATACAGTGACTGCTTCAGCATCTTGTTTGGTGCTACCCTCCCAAAATCTCTAATAATATAAAAAAAATCCAATTTTTCATTTAGATAGGTGATTAAGTCAGATCATATGCCAGATTATCTTGGGAGGATAAGTACAGCAAAATTGTAACTTAATCACTTGCTATTTCAAAACATTAGTAACCTGCACTTAAGTGTTGCTTCAAATCTCTCAGCCTAACTACTTGCTTTACCCCATTTGCTTCCACAAATCATTAAAAACTAGAGTAAACAAATTTTTCCCTTGTCTGACAGTACATTTGTCCATCTTTGGTACTCAGTGAAATATAACTCCTGCCACTGCCTCAACCTCTGCATTAGGAAAAGGATTTAGTCTGCAGACAATATAATGTCACATGACCACAACTACAGTTTTTCTCCTTTTATGGTGATCATAGAATAAACCAACAATACCCATCCCAGGGAACAGGCCCTAAAACGGGGTGAAGGCAGTTTCAAGAAAATCACTTATTTTTCTTCTGACCTGTCTGAGAACGTCAGCTTCTGATAACACACTGTAGCTTTTAATTTTTCTATGCACATCATACCAATATTTGATTGAGCATTTCATAAGCTTTATCTGAGCTATGCACAATACCTGGTACACAGTCTTCATAGATTATATGTATATTTTTCCTAGATGAATACCTCTGCACAAGAACCAGCTTCTAGGAAGGGTATCTCCACATTTTCTCTTAACAATTTGGGCTTAGATTCATAGCTTGGCAAGTGAGAAAGCTTTTCAAAATTCTGAAAGAAACTCTGCAGGAATTTTGTCTGTACAGATGTTAGGTTCATCAAGTCCTGCCGGCTCCTTATCTCATGCATATTTTATTATGCCTCAGTATGCCTCAGGAATTCTTTAGTTTTCTTACTCCTGCTTGTAATATTACCCCTGTAACATAAGCCTCTTTCCCCTTCAGTTCATATCTGTCTCCATGAAGTCTAAAGACATACAGTGGGTACTTCTTCTACTGAAAATTATTAGATTAACTAATTCAGACAGAACTTTAAAAAATCACTACAGAGGCATCATCTATCACCTGGGAAAATCACCCTGTCCTTAGAACTTGTCATGCACATACATCTTTGATCTCACATCCCAAAGCTATGCATTGGAGCTGTGCATCTTCCAGTCATTGGAGAAAGAGACACAAAAAAGTTTTAGTGTAGGGGATTTAAATGTAACCATAACAGATGATTCCTGCTGCAAAGTACTTCTGTGTTGTTTTGTAATGGTCTGACATTGTACAGCATTTACCATCTTCAGAGAATAAGAGGATTCCTGAATTGAAATCCTGAATTCCTACAGCTGGAGATAAGGGCTTAATAATCGAGTTGTAATAACCAGGTGAATGTAACAGGCATGGATCGTACACACAGAGGACAAATAATACAGGGATTGCATTAGCACTGCAAATAAGGGATATCTGTTAAGAAAAAAAGAAATGCAAATATCTTTTGAACCAGTGTGATGCATTGGATGCAGTTAAAATATATTTTTATACCACAAATAGAAAACACCGTCTGCCTGAGATACCAAAACCACATTTGATTTTCTAGTTTATTTTCTGCCTGTATTGCAACATGTGTCAGAGTCTGCAAACTCTCAGAAAAGTAACAACATCTTTGTGCAAGATTCAGGACTATGCATATTAATTGAACACAATAAATATTTGCAATCATTGGAAAAGGACACTTGTTACAGCAGTTGTTGTGTTAGATAGTACGCAGGGGTACAAGGTCAGGATAAAAACACAGGTACATACAACTTCATCATTTGTGCATGAGATGGATTTGCTAGTGGGTTCTGGGAAGGAAAAGTGCTCTATAGCAGTATGGAAATGTGGGTAGCTCAGAAGGCCCAGAGGTGTTTGTACTATGCTGTGACCTATTTTATTATTTGTTCATCAAAACATATGAAACTGAAAAATTTGGAATTGGTAATAAATTATTTTGTGATAGCATATGGTTCTGACAGCCAAATTCAGTATAATAGCTTAGTACTGCACTTCTTTACCATCTAAAATATTAATAGAAGATTGACTAAGTATCTCTTCTAAAGTCTATATGACCCAGAGGTTATTAAGAAATCCTGGTTTTGTCTTCAGGGGCTTTAGTCTTCTTTCCATACCTGCAGATAGCTTTTGTGCACTCAGCTTTTGAAGGATGGATCTTTTTTCAAAGCAAAGGCAGAGGAATGCTAATAAATCACATCTTTATGAAATATTCATTAATTCAGTGTGTTCTCTACAAGGCTGCTGCCAAGGCAGCGCAGGGTGACGAATTACATTTTACACACACAGGAAATGGTTGACAAGATACATTGTCTATACAGAGGGTTTCGTGAATGGTCACATACAAAACTAACCAACAAAAGTTGTTTACACTATTAAGCAAGCAGGACAAAAATGCAGCTGTCTATACCCCTGCCAAGTTCCTGTACCTCCTCTTTTATGAAGAGTTTTCCCTACTGGCTTAGTTTCATTTTTTTCTTGTAATCAGTTTTGTTCTTGCGAGGTTTTTTAGTTAGAATGTCAGTGGAGTGAAGTCAGATGATAAGAAAAAAGTGAGCCAGTCTTTTGGCCTTTGTTACATCTTATAAGAGGATGTGGGCTTCCCTTAAGGTGTCTTTTATTCATGTGTCAGCAGTCATCAGAAACACACTGCACAAAAACAAGCTGAAGGTTCTTTTGCTAGAGAGTAAAATGGAATATCTTTCTTGATTGCCTCTTTCATCTCTTTAGCACTCCAAAACAACTCCTGGGTAGCAAGGACACTGGAATCAGGTTGACTATGCTCCATCTTGCCCACAATTGCGCCCTAACACAACATCATGATAAAGGATGGTGTTCTTGTGAAATCACTCAAAGGGCACATCTTTCATGACAAGGTACACATCTTTTGACTGGCTCAGTAAAGAGGAATGACTTAAATTTACAAAGACGCAAAGGCAAAGTTTGCAGAAAGCAGCCATTAAAACATAATGGAAATCTTTCTCTTCAGGGCAGTGTACGAAATACACAAGAATGGGGTTTTGTCCAGGACATGAAAGGAAACACAAGATGCAAGGACTGTGATTTAATTAGACTGTATCTTTATTAACTCATCTAGGAACTATGCAGGTCATCTTAATTATTTCCACTTTCTGGAGGGCAAAACCCATCATACTCAAACTCCACACCCTCTGGACCTTTAACATAGTGTTTGGAGGCTTACTGCTCTCTACTTGTGCGAAGGTGAAGTGGCTGCTGAAAATGAGATATATCCCCCAGTCTACCTACATATTATATAAATTGGCAGTGTCCAATTCTGTTCCTGAAAATTTCTTGGTGATGTTTCTATACAGGACCAATGTCAATTCCCATAAACTGAGAATGAAATTCTGTATGAGTATTCCTTGATAATGCGTCAAGTATCTTAGTTATATTTGTCAAAGCAGATTCCTAAACGGTTCACTTTCTTGTCTACATACACATATGTATACACACTATCTGGGAAGAGAAAAAATTAATATTTTCCTATTTATTCATCTTTGCACTTTATTTAACATTAGAGCTCTTGCATAAAAAATCTGTGCAGAATTGAGTATCCTATAAGCAGTCAGGAGTCTCAGGGAGCCCAGGTAATGCCTTTCCAAGCAAAGTTTGATTGCAAGCCAGCAGACTGACTGTGAAAAAATATTCCTGACACTTTGCCATCTACCAGAAGCTCTGTTATTTCCTTTGGCAGTAGCCATAGTGCCTATCTTGTCTTTGTTTCCTTCTCATACTTTTTAGCGGTTCCTCTTCCCAGTGAATCTTTCAACTGCCTGTTATCTCAAACCTTAACTTAATATATAAACTCCTTGTCTTTTTAATTTGACTGCAATGGCTTTGTTTCACCTCCTGGACTTGGTTCATACTTTATTTTCTCTTCTCAACTGTCTGTTCAGCTTCTGATGTTGTTCCTGCGTACAGTGTCTGACACCTCCTGTTCCCAGCATCCACACACTCTGTTACACCAGGATCATAGCCGGTACGCAACTCCAGACTCTGTGCTGTACTTATGACCAAATTGCATATGCTTGTCTACCCACATTTTTTTGAAGACACCCGATACATTTTTAATGTATCTTATGTGACCACATTGCAAATATTGCAGCTTTTATCTCCAAAGATATAATGAATGAATCAAGATTTTCCAAACTTCAGAAAAGGCTAGGTCACCAACATGCTTTTTAATTTTGTTCACACTCTTACTATTGCTCTAGGTTTGTTTTGGGTTTATGTCTTGTCGTGATTTAACCCGAGCTAGCAATACAGCTATGATAGCCGCTCAGTCACCCCCTCCTCCCCGCTCCCCCAATAGTGGAGAGAATCAAAAGGGAAAGGAGAAACTTGGATTGAGATAAACATAGTTTAATAAAATAACAAAATACTAATACAGTACTAGTAAATAAATATATAAAATAGAAATAAAAGGTACTCGAGGCAATTCCTCATGGACTCCGTCCACACTGAGCAGTCAGTCCCAGGAAGCCACACCTGGTCCCAACAGCTGATCCCAAAAGAGAGAAAACTGAGGAAAAAAAGGCAGAAAGGCTCAGAGGCCTCTGCAAAATGGCAAAAGGCTGGACTAAACGTCCTGACCAAAACTCCCCCGGCTGCGCCCCAGAGCAATCAATAGCGAGAGAGAGAGAGAGAAGAGCAACCCAGAAGGTGCCGACTCTTCTTAAATAATTAGCATGACACTAATGGGACGGAATACTCTTATTGATCAGTCTGGATATCAGTCAAGGTCTGCCCCATCCATGCCCCGCTTCCTTGCTGCCTCATACCTGTGGGCAGAGTGCTCAGAGTGTCCTTGGCTCTCAGACCAGAGCAATTAAAAACATTAACTCTGTGCTGGAGTGTTATCTCTTCTTAAACTAAGTCCAAATAATGAGTGTGCTAGCTATGGAAAAGAAAGGTTTCTAACTGCATGAAGAAAATTAACCCATTTTCTGTCGAACTGGCACATTGCACCCCTTATTCCATATCTTTTACGGCATGCTTAGGCCTTATCAATTAATTCCAGTTAATTGCTACTACTATATATATACATATGTACCCATATACATATACACATATATACATATATACAGAGATGTAATTCATCATTTTCTTAGTTCATGGGCCATCCTTTTGAAAAATTCATTAAGTTCATTTAGTTAATGACTTTAAGCTTCACTTATCACAACAGTCTCCCAGGGCAGGAAAAATGGTATATCTCGTGCCCAGGGTTTGTGGGTTAAAGACATAATTTTGAAGAAGTTGTCAGGTGCTACTTGTTGAAGCCAGCTCTGATTTCATCACCACTACATTGATCTGAAAGACACTTATTGAACACTGTTACGATGGCATATAGCATCATGCAGTTCAATATTGAATATTATCACCTCAAGTCAAATCCTCTTGAGGTAAACATTGAACTTCTCCATCCTTCAGCACTACCCACCAAGTGCTGCTGGGTCCTTGGGTAAAAGCAATCCCACGAAAAGGCTTGCCTTTGCCTGAGGCAGGAGTAACCCAGACTGCCTTCCCTAACATATTTTTCGTGTGTACTGCAGGGACTTTATCTCCTTCTACAGTACGTAGAATTTCTGATTGGGCAGGCCCAGCTCGATTGATTGATCCTCTAGTGTTGACCAACCAAGTGGCTTTTGCTAAATGTGAATATCAGTTTTTAAAGGTTCCACCACCAATTGCCTTTAGTGTAGTTTTTAGTGGTTTTTCAAACCAGTACATGTCTACATCTTATACTTCCAAAATACATATACAGTTTGAGAACAAGATGGATGTCCTACCCTGAACATAAAATAAGCTCCTTTTTATTTTCATATCGGCTTGCATTTCCTAAACAATGTTTGTGCTTGATTCCAAAAATATTTTTTCTTTTTTTTTTTTTTTTTTAAAAAGCAACCCTTAAACATTACCTATTATATTAGGTAAGGGAAAAAAAGTTGTGATGTGAGGCCCTATCAGTATCTTAAAATTGCAAAGATCTGTTTTTTTCTTAGTTCTGTCACAAGTAACCACTGTGTACTTTTATATCTGGTGGCTGATATGAAGATTCTGAATTCTGAATTAAGTTTGTGATGGTCAACAGTGTATACTAGAATTTTTTTTTTAAGAAATCTAGTTTTATACACTAAAGATCATATCAGAATCTAATCACATACTTAAGGAACTACTTGAATTGATTTTAAGGCTGCAACACATTTTAAAGTGCTTACCTAAGGCCAAATTCAGCTGATCATTAAACAGACTTTATTTGCACATAAATAATAAATACCTTCTATTTTCACAATTAACAGGTATGTAATTAAGAAAAATAATTTAAAATATCAATTTAAACAAAACAACTTGTGTTAGGAAGAAAAGAGTAAGGTATTAATTCTTATTTGATTATTTTTCAAACTCATATTTTTCATATGAGTTTCTGTGAACTTACGTAAAACCCATTTATTTTGGAGCAAGAAAATGCAGTCTCCTGATCATCTGGGGTCAAATTCTCCTTAACATCACCATTGTCACCACAGTGACGTTCATGAGAATAAACTAGCAGATTTTTGAGACACGCTGTCTACAGTAAAAGGACAAACATATTCTTTTATATAGCAGGGGCATGAGCAATGAATGGAAACTCTCAATACTGTTGAAATGCATGATAATTAAAAACAAGAAGTCCAAGAATTAAGTCTAATGGGAAATGTTATGTAATTTGTTTCATTTTCTAACGTCAATTTTTAATAAATTCAAACAAACTTTCATTTGAATCATTTCAGCTCACTAGGGAACATACATCATTGAAGTATCACTGAAACATGTCATCTGGCTTTTCCTCTGCTCATAATCTCTCCCATCCTTGAAATGTCCCCTATACTGATGTTATGAAAAGAGAGGCAGAGGAACTAATTTGGATATCCATTTGCCTTCAAACAATCGTGAGAGATTTTTGTTCCCTTGACAGCAACTGAGCTGGACAAACTGAGCCAGGAAATGTGTCCCTGAACCTTTACTTTCTCTGCTGAGTGAAGATAGTCCTTCACTGGACAAATTAAGTCACCATGCCCTTTATAAAGTTGGTTGCAGAATGCTCAAATGAAATAGAAAGTTAAATAATACTTAAAAATTTCATAGATTTTACATGTTTAAAGTAAAAGAGAAATCAAGTATTTGATCAAATTAGATTTTTTCTATGTGTCTTTTATTTTTAGTCTTACTATAAATACTACAAGCTAATTGAGTGGTTTCGAATTAAGGCCTCTGATACTAATATCCAAATATTCATATTTATTACCGACACCAATATATTTCTTAACTTGTTTTACTTTGTGAAATGGATACTCTAAATCTACAGAATCATTTTGATAGTATTTTATTCATGCATATTTATGATGCTTAGTTTATTTCAGTAAATTCAAAGTTTGGGGCTTTTTGACTCAGCTCAAAAAGGTGAAGCTGCAACCTCACAAGAAACAGATTTTCATAGGCTTTTTGCATATGATAGCAGTGTCATAATCAGCTAAAGACATAGGGTTGCACTTCATAAATTATCAAAATTATGTTGAAAGCTTTTATTTTCTTTTTGAGCTTAATAGGCAGAGACGTAAATTGGCCATGCCAGCTTTGAGGCCTGATTGAAAAACCCATGTCCTAACATTTACCATCAGTTCTTCCAATATGTGCCAACTCCTGCAGTGACACTGAGGTTTTTAAACCTGAAATTTGGATTAGGGAAAGCTCATGGAATTATCTTTCAGCAGTATCCCTCAGGATACTCAAGAGGAATTTAACAAAAAGATTAGTCCTACTAATGCGGAAAAACAATGTCACTCTCATTGACATCTTTCTATATCATGACTTTCTTACAAAACAGCAAGAACCAGGGATTCACACATTTACTGCATATTCACCCACAAACAGCAAAAGGCCCTGGTGACTTTTGCCATACATATGCTTTCCTTTTGCTCCAGTGGAGAGTAGAAGACCTAAGAATATCTTCAGGGTAAAGACTACTGAAAATCTGTATCCGCGCTAATGGCATGGATTTTGAATTGAAGTACGTGTACAGATTTGGATTTATCTTTTTGATTTTTTTCCCCACGCTTTAGATAAGTAATTTGAGAATAAAAGACTGAAAATACTACATCATAGATGAGATTTAACCTGAAAACTGCCTGCAAAATAAAGAACGTCATATTCATCATTAAATATCAGCATAAAATTCAGGAAGAGAGCAGGACCTGGGGAAAAAATATCACATTTAGAAAGAAAATATGTGTTCAAGGGAGCAAATGGCAGATGGTGGTGATAGCCTTTGTAGGTTCTGCATTTTGATTCTTTACAGTGTGTCTTGAGGAATCTAGTAGTGGTGAACACCTCAGAATTTGTGTTGCTGAGTTTCTGTTTGGAATTTGCTCTACAGAGTCACCTTAAGACTTGAATAGACGCTAACAAGAAAATCTCTAGAGTGTGTTTTTCCCAATGAGCTATTTCTATATACACGTAAGCAAATACACAATAATTGAAGTAACACCAACTTTCTTGCTTTTCTGAGACATCTGCCTTGGTATCCATGGTTGTGAGCACATTTAATGTTAATGTTAATATTTTCTTGTTTAATGTGAACAAAAGCCAACAACTCAAACATGGGAGAATGAGTGCAATAAGCCTGGGACTGGATTAGGCAAGGGCATTTTATTTTATTTATTTTTATTTTTATGTTTATTTTTAAAACTTCATCAGTAACTTGTGTTCCAGAGATTATCTCTGCTAGAGAACCAGGGATTCCTGTAATGTTGGCTCAGAAAAAGGCAATCAAAAGCCCAATTTGTTACTCAATTCTGGCACAATTTGGAGTAAGAGGATCTAGCACAGGTTATTTTCAAATCCTGGATCAAAGAACAGGTGGGGAGAAGACATTTCCTGGTTCGTAAGTGTGGACCCTACTCTTCATTTTACTTAATGTGTCAGAAGAAAAGTGTTTAAATGCTGTAAAGATCCCCTTCTCTTTTTCTGGTTTGCTCAAGAGTTTAGAGGGAGATGCTCAGGCTCCCGGGTCAGGTGAAAAGAAGGAATCTTCCCTAATGTTATTTCATTTAACCACTTTGGAAAAGAAAATAAAAACAATCACTTACATATGAAAACCAAGGTTTTCCTGTGTGCTGGATAACATCCACTGCAAATGTCTGGGATATTTGATGGTATAGAAAGTTTCAGTATGAAAACAAAAGTAGAAATATACCTCTCATCTCTAATCCTTCATGCCCTCTACTATTAGAGAGTCCTTTTAGTACCATACTTCCCCATTCATAGTCTATCCTTTTCACGTAAACCATCATCTCAGCATCAGTGTCCAGGCTCTTCCATCAGTCCCTGTTACAGTCCCTTCATTTCCAGATTCTGCTTTCTACCAAAGCAATTCAAGAAACTAAACATCCAAATATCACAGCAAATGTGGTACTGAAATCACTTGACCTTCTTTCAGGATTAAAAAAAATAAATGTCTTCCATTATCCTTTCAGTTAATCAGTGCAGGCTGATCAAGATTATCTTCCGGTGTAATCACCCAGGTAGAAAAATAGTTTCATACTCTGCAATGGCTAATTCTTTTAAGTTGGATGTGCAAATGTGCAAGGCTCATTTTCTCCTATGTAACACTCATGCTCGACAAAAACAGATGGTAACAACACACTTACATGTTAGATGGGACCTCTGATAGGAAGGGTTCAATTTAATAGTACAGGATTGTACCTCTGGTTCAGTAATCACAGTATGTCCCTGTAAGCCAACAAACTACCTAGCAATTGACTGCCTTCAAAGCTTTTGTCTTCACCCTTCCTGTACATGAACATTCTCATCACTTTTTTGGATGTACATGCAGAGACAAAAACCTTATATGAATTGGATTTTCAAATTTGTGTCCTGAAGGTAATAGGTTGTATGCACTAGCTGTGGTAAACTGAGAAGTTTAGTGACAGAACCATTAGAACACAGTTTGGGCTCCTATAACACTAAAATTTTAAAAAGGGCTTATTAGGTTTATGGAAATTTTGGTGCAATTTTGGGAACCTCTTGCTCCAAAGACAAATTTTGGTTCACCTAAAATCCCAGTGACAAAAAACAGTTTCAGGGAAATCCATATGAAAATAAGGAATCCAGAGGAAATGCCTCTTAAGCAGAAGGATTCTTTTCAACCTTAAACACATTAAGTTATGCTGTGATTTTCTGTGCCTGTGTGTGTTCTTGAAATCTTTATACACTGCTGAACAGCTACCAAAAATTAGAGGTGGGAAGGAGACAATTTCTTGCTGAATTTCAATGTTTAGGAGAATCAAATAGCTGATATCTTCAGTCAGGAAACAAAATCTGATTATTTAGAACTTTTTATGGAATTTTGCAACATCGATTCTTTTTCATTATTATTTATGTTTTTTTTTTTTTTCTGATCTATTCTAATGAAGAAGATGTGACATTAAAAAGCAAGCTACAAATAGAAATCAGGCACCAGCAATATTTGGGGTTGTTAAACAACATGCTTTTGTATGAGTGTTTATGTATGCCTGCATAAAATAGACAACAGAAATAGATAGCCACCATTTCTTTGTTGCGTTCATCTGTTCAACTCTATAAGCAATTCTCTGAGGAGGTTGCTGCATGAAAAGTCTGCTTCTGATATTATGTTGCTGTAACAGCAGAGGCAAAGATCTATCAGTAACCTACCAATGTTCAAAATTAACAGACAATATTTTTTACATTTTATCACTCCTGTGTACTGTATTAATATCTTATTTTAAAACCTGAGTATGCTGGTTAATGACCGAGACTTTGACAGCATTAACACTGCTCTCCTACACCACTTCCATTACCCTGCAATGCAGCAAATTGTTGACAGCTATAACAAAGCATCACATCTTGCTGCCTTGTAAGCCTGGGATTCTGAAATGCTCTCTGTTGTTTCATAGTTGAGCAAATGTTAATTATTTTTAATACTGCCACTCAAAACAATCAGAACAATCAGCTGGTCACCTGGAATTTATTTCCTTGATTTGCTTTCTTAAGTGGTAGCTATGAAGTCTGCTTACCTGCCAACTATTTGAAGCTATTTGTATTTAATTGGAGTCTATGATCCACGAATGTGCGAAAAAGTGGGCAATTTCTTTGCCACATAAATGATCTTTTGTCACAGGGTAGCAAATACTGCTGTTGCTGCATCCTTACCTCACTTCAGCTGCTGTTTCACAGCATTGTACAGGTGAAATGCAATAGTTGCTGTATCGCTGTATATCTACTGATTTTTAGCTATAAATTAATGTAATCTGCAGTGCAGCAGTCATTCTGTGAGTCCATGGCAGTACATTCAACTGATCAGTTTTCCAACAAAAGGCTATTTTGTTTGAGTCTTCCCTGTTTATAGCTACATAAATTGAATCTTAGTCTTATGTGGAAACATCACTGCTTTAGAAGTTATAAGCAGTGCAGATCAAAATAGTGATTCATGTCTAACAGCTACATAAGTGCAGTGGTCTGCAAAACTATTCAAATATCACATGAATACCTTTAAAAATACGGCATTTCATGAGAGGTAATTTTCCACAACATCCAATGACAGGAGCTGCTAATAGCTAGAAACTAGATTGTTCGTCTGAACTGATAGAGCACTATCATTTTATTTGGCCTTTTTTGTATTGATCTGTTTTTTTTTTTTTTTTTTATCGTTGCCCTGTTGTGAATACTGACACCACCTTTGTCTTCATTAATAAACCTTGTTGTTCATTTCAATAAAGCAATACTGGCTAATACTTTGTAAGTATTTATAAGTCAAGATTCATACTGTAGTCCTTCCTCAGAGAACATCAGAATTAAACAAGAGCAGAACATTTAGATTGGTTTTGATGAAAAAAATGCAAATATGAAACACCTCAAGCTGCAGTTTCAAGTACACTTCCAGCTTGCACTGCTGCCTCAAGCAGCAGTCCTGACCTCCTTCTCTACCTGACAGCTTATTTTCATCCCATTTTGCTTCCTCCCTTGGGCTAGCAGAAATGTTTGTGCTGCTACTCATTGAACCAGATCAGGGAACCAATCAGAGGTAAAACTGCTTTTTTTTTTTTTTTTTCTTTTTTCTGGATTAATTTTAACTTAGATCAGATTCTCAATTTGGTTCACAACAGGTTTGCATGAGCAGGGAAAGGCTGTTGGCCTGTGGGAAAAGGTAGGTGAGATGTCAGTTCATGAAGCATAAGTATTATCCTAAACTGTTGTTCCAGAGTCATCAGGAATTTGTCTCATTCTTGCTGTTCACATACATGGAAATTTGAAACCTTCTGTTTAAGTCAAACTCCTGGATTTAACTTTTCATTAGCTAAGGTGGTTTTTTTTCAGAATAACCAGTGAACCCCCCCAGCTATCCATGCCATATTTACTCAACAGGTATACATGTAAACTATATGATTCACTGCAAAGATACAGATAGCACACAGAATATCACAGAGTGTGTATCTCAAACACCTTTAATTTCAAAACCAATGGTTCAAATAGTTCATAGTTTAAATGTTCTCTGTGGTCCATCCCTACTTTCTACTACTTTTTAAATTAGTAGAAATGAGGGTGAAGGTCCTAACAACAAATTAATACAACAGGGACTAATGACCAGCAGATATTAGGGACCTTATGTCTATCATCCAGCACTTCTACCTAGGAAAAAAGTACATTTATATCCTTTTCTAAGAATAAGCACTTTTATAAGAGCAATTCAACTATATCGTAGTGAAATTTCACCTTGAGCTTGATAAAGTCAATATAATTTTTAATTTGGTTTGGGATTTGTAATTAATTTTTAAAAAGTTTCATGAAAAATTCAGTAATGAAAAGATTTTAATGAACAAAATATTTAAGGCTTCTGGAGTGTTTCTGATTAATACTCCTGGATTTTTATGTCCTCAAAGTCTGATGACAAGACTACCCCGGAGATCTGAGTTGATTTTCAAGAAGTAGAATAGAATTTTTGTTGTGGCTGGTTGTTTGCTTTAGAAAGAATTAATGTCTCTCAGTTCGTATCTGGGTAACAACCTTTTTCTTGTTACCTCCTTGAGGCAAACTGTTGATGATGTAGCTATGATCCTAAGCCATTGCTCTTGGTTTGCCTGGATGGAACATTCCACTAGGAATATGTATGAGATGAGGTGACTAGGCTTTTTTCTGTCTTTTTTTTTTTTCTATATGCAATGAAATACTTGATAACAGCTTTATGAAACTATTAGTAAATATTGCAGTTTGAACAGTGTATATATGTCCTACAAGCGAGGATTAAAATTAACAACCCTTGTGAAGAGAGTGTGAGGAGTTTTACAGTGGTGTCATGAGTTGTTTTTAATAAACATCAGAATTAAACATCACACCTCACACAGTGGTCCTTTTTAATTTTTGAACATCTGGTTTTACTACTAAAACCACTTTCATTAATATATTAATGCATATTGTAAAAATAACAAAAAAAAAACCCCACCTTTGCATGCAATTTCGAAACTTCTTACATCAGCTAAGGTATATTCTTAACTACCAAAAAAGCTTAACTTTTAAAAGTATGTGACTAGTGCTGCTGCTAATCAGCTAAACAAGTAAGGAAAAAGGTGTTACTGACTTCTCAGGGACTAATAACCTTACTTATATGTCTGATAAATAGAGCCCTCAGTCTGAATGGACTTGAGAGTAATTCAAACACAGTAAAACACTGTCTCTTCAATGTAGAGAATGAGATCAGAGCTGAAACACACACAAATTTATTAACTCTTATCATCGCAGATAAGACAGAGCTTAGCTTTTAAGTAAAAGCTAATTGTCAATGTCCTTCATATTTAATAGAAAAAGAAACAGTAATGTTCACATATCTTTGAGATAGCTTTCAGCTCTCTCTGTTGGAACACGTCTATAAGGTTTCAGTTCTGCAAGGAAAGTGCTTATAAAAAAAAAAAGGAACTAGCCTTTTCAGTCCAGTGTACACTGGCAGAGTTTGAAAGGACTTGGGACTCATTCTTTGAAGTTTGAAGAAACACCTGAAAAGGCAGGTAACTAGCAAAATTATGATAAATTCAGAGAAATTAGAACTAAGGAGAATGGTTGCTAAATATGTAATATGAAATATGTATTTGAAAATATATTGTTCTTTAACTTCCAGCTCATCTTATCAGATTAACTAGTTCTGCCTTATTTTTTCATATTAGCTGATTGACATGTTTTTTTCGAAGAAACATTTATTTATATTATAATATTTTATCTCTAGAATATATTTTACACATAGTTATAGCACAAAACGCTTAATAAATGTAATTGATCCAAATTTCTTATTTGTAAATATTGGTAAAAGTTCACAGTAAAACTGAAAAATGCAAGCACAGAGAATGTAATGTATTTTGATTGTAAAACGTCACTTAAGAAACTAACACTGATTTATTTTGGATCCATGAAAGCTGAACTAGAGTGAAATAGTGGCACTGAGAAAGCGAAAGGTATTAAGACCATTTTACCCTAGTGAGTTTTAATGCTTTTTTCATTGTGAACTTCAATTGGATGTTTCAACTTAAGTATCCTTTTCTTTTTTCAGTAGTTCTTAATTGTCCCAGTTTTAAGAAGTCACTTCTACTTTGTAATATGTGACAGATGTTCAGAAATGGCTGCTGTCCACTGGAATAGCAAGGAAAATCTGACTTCTTTTGTATAAACAGTGAGAAAAGCTTGACACATGAATATTTCAATGCTTGAATTGACTTGTCTTTCACATATCAGTTTTGGGGATTCCCCTTCTTACATCCTAAAGCTGGTTTTGTCTTAGTAATTCAAAAGTGAGGTAGGTATAAGTTAGGTAACTGTAAGAACTCTCTTATCAGAGAGTATGAGAGGCCATGGAACAGATACTGAGTTTAATAATATATTTATAAATGAGCGAGAGGAGAAAGCCAATGCAAACCTGATAGATATATATTGTGATATTTCAGTGTTTGAGCAAGAAATACTGATGGGTTTGATCTGGTTCAAAATGATTAAGTCAAAAATTTGTGGAGGCATATGATTAGCTGGTCACATATTAACAATTTTGCATGATCATCTGATAAATTCAGCATCCAGGTAAGTGTCTTTTTAAAGCAAAAAGCTTATATTTCAACTGGCCCTACTCCAGCTAAGTAGCACTTTGCTTTTTCAGTCAGATATGGTCAATATGTAAGCCTGTCACTGTCCCTTTATACGTTCAGCAACTGACCATTAAGTGATCAGTGTGTTTGTTATAAGAAACTATGGTCTAACACAGTTGCTTGCAGGAAGTAGAAGGCAGGATCTTCTCAAAACAATTGCTAGATGACTACTGACTCATGATATAAATGAGATGTCTTTTTGAAAACTCAAGGGAGATTAAAATTCAGGTGAGTTAAGTACCCTGATTGTAGATATTGCTATTCTTCAGTGTTTCTCAGTGTATTTTTACTTTTCATAATCTTTAAAATGATCATTCTGAAGAGGAGGTGTGCTTACCCATTAGGAATGTGTCTTTTCAATAAGTGGAATGTGCCACTTCTCTTTAAGCTTCCATTCCTCTTTTGTAGTCTTTAAGTTTGCTCAGGTTCATCTGTAGGAACATTTTTGTGGTAAGACTGTATGAGACTACTTCCCAGTTACCTCAGTTTAAAGTGCTTTCCTCATATTTATCGATAGTAATATGGTGAATTTTATGAGTTGACTTCAGGATATCCTCTAAGGTTTGTGTGGGCCTTCAGAGAGTCATTTGTAATGTGAAAAAAAAAATGGTTTCTGAACTCTGGAATTTATATATTAATGACATCCCTGAGTCAATATTGGTGAGATATGATAAGGTTTTCACCACGTGAAAGATTGTTATGAGTTATATGGTTATATAACTGGAAAACTAGAGTCTGAGAAGGGCAATACTAATTAAATTGCTTCACTTGTTTCAATGTCTCATGACTGTGCAGAGAACCAAGATGTGGACTTACAGAAGACATACCTGTTACACAGGCTCTTGGGTCCACTCTGGATTAATTATCAAATATTATTAAACAGGCATAAAAGTATAAGATCATTTTGAATGCATGAAGTGTTTCGTAAGTATTCACTACTGAAAGAGTAAACTCATGAGCCATTTTCAAGCCCTTTTCTACTAGTTAGGATAGTGTTATAGCTGGAAGGCTAGTCTGGGCATGTTAATCTTTGTGAGTATAATATTTAAGTCAGTAGTTAAGGCAGTAGTTAAGGCTGACCAAATACATTGGGAAGTGATTTTTTTAAATAATTAAATATATATAATGTATCTGTAACCCAGACCTATTTATGATATTTAAATTTTCTTTCAAAAAAGGGAAGGCTTCAAAATTATTTAAGAGCCCTGAAGGCAAATATTCAGGCTTATTCCTTCAGAACATATCCTTTATATGATTTCTCATGTAGCAAAAAGTAAGCCAACAAGCAATCATCCCAGTATTAGTTCTTTTCTGCACATTGTGAGCTCTTTTCCTGGGGTAATGTTGACCTCTAAGCTCATGTATAAAAACAATTTATAAGCCCTATTCACAGGTGGCTGCTATTATAAGATTAAAAGCAAAATAAATGTCTAATATAGACTTTTATTCTCCTGTCTGTCTGATTTCCTTGTCCAAAGGAGGGGTAATTAAAGTGATAAGTGTGCTTTTCCTTTGTAGCCTAATCTGAATGCCAAAATTAAGAGAAAGGATCTATTCAGCTTTGAATGGAACCTGGTACCTAACTGTTTCCACGATGTCTACTAATATATTAAATACTCTTTCAGGGTGCAAAATCAGATGTCTGCATTTCCTGTTTTACTAGATTAACCCAGCAGAATATTTTGAAGTCATTGAACAATTACTTGAGAAACAGCTGATGAATGCAAATGAAAAAGAGGACAACATGACATATTTGTTTATAACAGAAATGTTTCTTATTTCTATACAAAATTCAGAAAGGTGAAACCAGCAGAAACTAGGAAAAGATCTAAAACAATGCTGCAGAAGTGATAAGTGCATAGTGAGTATTTCAAAACCCAGGAGCAGGTGAATGAATAGGGAGCTGATTGGTTTTGAAATGAGAAGCTCAGGTGACAAGGCTACAAATTACAAGGTATAAAAAAAAAAACGGAGTGCAGCTTTAAGTGTGTGGAAGACAAGCATGTTAATGGCATGGAGAAAGGAATTTTGAAAACAAATGGTAAGATTCAGCTTCCTTTTTCCTATTGTAAGTATACACAGCAACTCTTTTCAGGTGCAATAATATGGCCAGTAATAGCTAAGCCTGCCCTCTCTTCTGGCATTGTTTTACAAAATACAGGAAGTAAATATTTTTCTTTGTTTTGCTTTAAATAGGTACAATTTTTGGCTTTTACTTTAAAAAACTAAAACCAAAAAGCCACTGTTGGTTTTACTAGATTTATTGTGTTCATTTTATAAACATTCTTAACTTTTGGAGCTTTCTGATCTTTTGGATAAAACTTATAAAAATATGAGTTTGGCCTTCAATTCTTTAAATATCCATAACTATAGACTGAAACAGGAACAGCAGAAGTGTTACTAAAACCCAGCTTTCCAAGTAGCTATCAGACAGGTTCTGGTGGTGTAGAGAGAACATTAACCAATACCTATTTTTGGTATGTCTCTCAGTAGGATTAGGAAAATACCTTATTTTAAGATTAAAATATTTTTGCAATTAATAAAAATAATGCAAAGTAAGAGTTACTGCAAAGACCTCTTTGCCCATGAACCTCATTTTCTTCTTGCTTTGACTGCCTTTCTTTTCCATGGATAGTATTAGTTTCTGTGGTCTTACTTGTAAGTTATGGAGAGTAATTGCATTAGATGAAACTCTCTGGAAAGAGCTGGAGCTTCTTCTTTGCCTGGGGTCAGCTGAGCAGCCTGGAGGGTTCCAGAAACTGCAGGATCTGAAATGCATATTGGCCTTGAAAACACTCCATGGCTAGGAAGGTATTGCTTGACATATACTGTTTGTTTGTTTGTTTGTTTTCTTTGATTTAGATACTTAAAGTTTTATTTAGTTGTTAGGTTCAGATCTAATAATCTTTTTATTTTATTTTATGACTGACTTTTCATTGGAAGGAAAAGTTCTTCCACTTCAAAGATCAAGCAAACTTAAGGTTGTTTCAAACATCTGTAACACGTCACAAAATGAAAAGATCTTATTTTTAAAAAGGTAGCCTTCATACCAGTATATCTACATGTGAGTGTGATTGCAAGATATGAAAGGCAATCCTACCACATAGCTTAGCATTGATATATTTGTCTCAGCTGAATTCTATTTTTCATCCCCGTACATCAAGCAGTATTTGAATCACTGGGGTCTTTAAGAAGAGAAACAGCAGTGATTAAAGGACTGGAAGTTTTTTAAAGAACTCTCTGGAGAAGAGTTTTGTCATGAATGACATAGAGATAGCACAAATGTCAGAGAAAAGGGAGGTACTAAGTGAAGTCTGTCATCATAAACTCATCATAAAATTAGTTTTGCCATGACATACCACAGCTGATGCTATAAAATAGTACAAATATGCATACCATATGAAAAGTTATCTTTACCTAGTCAGCAATATTCAGCTCTTCTTGCTGCATAAAGTCTTTCCCCATCTCCGGTTTACTGTAATTCCATTAATATAAATGGAGATCCTCCTGGCTAAGAGGTTGATAAAGTCCTCACAACCTTGAGTTTTACCTGTTTGAATATAGTATTGAGATGAAAATAGCTATGGTTTTATCTTCTTTTTGTAGGCCAAAGCATCAATGAATCTCTCAAACACATCTTTTATGCTCTAAACAAGTATCCTGAACTTGACAAGAGCAAATCTAGGCCTGAATTACCAAAACCATGTTAGACATAGCTGTTCAGCACCTCAGTATCTAAATATACACATATATACATGCACAAGTATATGAAAACAATAATATATATGTTACAGTAATATATGTATATGTGTAAATAAATAGTACTGTTTCCAAAAGTCTAGCATATAAAGTAAGATTATATAGAACTGATGAGTTTCGAATAAAGGAAAGAGGAAGACAGGAACGTGGGGCCTCTATAAAATACACAAGAGTCATGAGGCAGTAGACATTTCAAAATGTTGCAAATCTGTGAATCATGACATAGATGAAAGTCAGGGAAAGAATAAATGATTGAAGGAATATGAAAGAGGCAGCAGGTGAAATGGAGGTCACAGGGAGGTGAAAAATGGAGACAGAAAATTTGTGATCACAAAATGAAAAATATGTAATGGAAACATGATAAGTGGTTTCAACACCATGCCCAGTATCACAGAAGCACAGAATGGCTGGGATTGGAAGACACTTCTGGAGATCATTTAGTCCAACCCACCTGCTAAAGCAGGTTCACCTAGAGCAGATTGCACAGGAATGTGTTTGTAAGGTTTTGAATGTCTCCAGAGAAGGAGACTCCACAACCTTCCTGGGCAGCCTGTTCCAGTATTCCGGCACCATCAAAGTAAAGTTTTTCCCCATATACAGATGGAACCTCCTATGCTTCACCCTGTGCCCGTTGCCCCTCATCCTATTGTTAGGCACCAATGAAAAGAATCTGGTCCCATCCTCTTGACATCCATCCTTTAGATATTTATAAGCACTGATAAGATCCCCCCTCAGCTTTCTCTTCTCCAGGCTGAACAGACCCAGCTGTCTCAGTCTCATAAGAAAGATGCTCCAGATCCCTAATCATCTTCATAGCCTGTCGCTGGACTCCCTCCAGTAATTCCTTGTCCTTCTTAAACTGAGGAGCCCAGAACTGGACACAGCACTCCAGATGCAGCCTCATCAGGGCAGAGTAGAGGTGGAGGATAACCTCCCTTGACCTGCTGGTCACACTTTTTCTAATACACCCCAGAATACCATTGGCCTTCTTGGCCACAAGGGCACATTGCTGACTCATGGTCAACTTATTAAATTTAATATTATTTGTTAGAAATAAAATAGGTGTTCCTCTATTTTACAGTGTGAACTACATCCTGAAAATGCTTCAAATTATTTAAACTCACTCTTCTAGACTTATTTTTGACTAGGTATATAATGATTCACCAGGTTGATTTAAATAGAAAACACTAGTAATTTGGAAAGTTAGTGTGAAAATAATTTTATTTGTTACCTATTGTGATCTCTTAATTTTGGGGATGGAAAAGTTAAATTTTTTGTTTGCTTTTCTGCAAATTGATCTCTGTTCCTTGGTTAATAATAAAAAGTGCTATACTGATATGAATGTATGTGTCTTCTTTCTATAAGACCTTTCCATGTCTGTTCTAGTGCCCATTTTTAGCTGTAGCTTTTTTTGCTTCCTGATATTATATCTCACCTGTTATATTCCACCTGCTGTTTGGCTATTTCCACTGCAGGAGTGTGGTCCTTTGCAATACTCCAATAGTCATCTTTCATTTACCCAGCAGCCAGGCAAATTTTCTGATGGTGATGTTTAAAGACATTTGTGTGAAACTGGAGTGCAGCTTCTATGGGATCACATCAATGACTCTTTTATTTATTGTTTATGTAAGCAGCTTTATGTTCCCACAATTATTCAGAATATTTTTTTCTATACATATAATTCTGTTTGCATATCTGCAGTAAAACACCAAGGGAAGAGGGACTGTTATTTGTTTAACCTCAATTAAAAAAAACCTTACAATATATCCAAAAGCAACATAAATAATTTTTAGGCTAAAATCTTTTATTTTGCGGAGTTGAAGAAGAGAGTTAAAATTAGTCTGAATCATATTCACAGCAAATAAATAGAGAGGAACAACTTAAGGCACTGAAATTCATATAATAGCTCAAAATTAAAGCTGAGAGAATGATAAAGATGACCCAATTGCTTGTAATTTCTGAAGTCTCAAAGAGTTCATACTTGTAACAGGAGACTTTTTGAATGCTGACACGTGAATATTCATTTTAGAACTGCTTTGCCATCTAATACACATGAATTACAGATCTTAGAGTCACTGAGTCCATCCCTCAGTCACAACAAATCATGAACACGTCTGTAAACTGTACTGTTTTATACCCTGCTTTATACTACCATATAAATCCATGTTACAGATCAGTTCCCAACAAGCTATATTAAAGTCACTACCGACATAGAAAAATACAATGTACGGCAGGACAATACTAAGAAAAGAACAATTATATTACCAAAGCCTTAGATCCTTTTAATCCAATACTGGAGACAGGGGTATAGGGTTGTTTTTTTCTTTCTAAGGCAGAGTATTTCTCAGATCATTACAGATGTTGGACAATATCTCATTCCAGATAAGATCTCAGTAGTCTATGTCAATTTGATCTCGCCAAAATTATTTCCAGATTTTGTAGTCAATTTATACTCAAACACCTAAAGAAGCCATTAAAAATGTTTTAATTTCTAACCCCAGTGGCTCTGCCACTTTTGTCTAATCGTTTCTATAGTTTATCAAAATCCATCAATAAATAATTTAGAACCTTTTAGTAAGAATAAAAGACAAACCAAAAAAATTGCTAATTCCAGAAAACAGTGTTTCATTCCTCACTTGAGAACAGACCATGTGAAATTATGCAAATGGGACAAAATGATCTGAAGTAGGAGCTCAGCCTGATGTCTGACTGTTTGTCCTGTAGTTCTCCTGAGCAGGACTAGAAGGTCCTGGTAGGCAGCAAGCTGAACATGAGTCAGCGGTGCACCCTTGTAGTAAAAATTATTTATGACATCAACAACTTAGTATTGGAATAGGTTCCCCACAGAAGAGGTGGAATCTCCCTCACTGGAAATATTCAAGACTTGGCTTGACAGGGACCTGGAGAGCCTTATCAAAGGCCCTACTTTCAAAAGTGGATTGGACCAGATGGTCCTTTGGATGTCCCTTTCAGTCTAGATTTTTCAGTGACTCTATCATTTAAAAATAATAAGGGAACACAACTTTTCCTTTTGAAAATATTATTAGGTTGGTGCAAATGTAATTGTGGTTTTGGACCACGAATTTTAAATCATTATAACTAGGCTCAAACACATCTTTATTAATCAAAATAAGAACCATTACAATCAACACATTTTTTACCAAAGAGAAATAAGTTTGTTTATTCCTGTAGCATAAAAACCCATGTTTTGGGATTTGACAAACTCTTGGAAAGTATTTTCTGCATCCCATCAGTTGTGGAACCCTTTTCCCTGCAAGAAGTTGTTGAGATGCTCGAAGAAGTGGTAGTTAGTTGGCAAGAGGTCAGGTGAATATGGAGGATGAGGCAAAACTTTGTAGCCCAATTCGTTCCACTTTTGAAGCACTGGTTGTGCGATGTGTGGTGAGGTGTTGTCATGGAGAGGAATTGGGCTCTTTCTGTTGACCAAAGCTGGCTACAGGTGTTGCAGTTTTCAGTGCATCTCATTGATTTGCTGAGCAGACTTCTCAGATGTAACAGTTTCACTGGGGTTCAGAAAACTGTAGTGGATCAAACCGGCAGCAGACCACAAAACAGTGACTGTGACCCTTTTTTGGTGCAAGCTTGGCTTTGGGAAGTGCTTTGGAGGTTCTCAGTCCAACCACTGAGCTGATCACTGCGGTTGTTGTATAAAATCCACTTTTCGTCACATGTCACAATCTGATCAAGAAATGGTTCCTTGTTGTTGTGTAGAATAGGAAAAGGCGGCACTTCAAAACAATGATTTTTTAAATTTTTGGTCAGCTCATGAGGCACCCACTTATCGAGCTTGTTCATCTTTCCAATTTGCTTCAAATGCTGAACGACTGCAGAATGGTTGACACTGAGTTCTTTGGCAACTTCTTGTGTAGTTGCAAGAGGATCAGCCTCGATGATTGTTCTCAGTTGGTTGCTGTCAACTTCTGGTGGCTGACCACTATGCCCCTCATCTTCAAGGCTCTCATCTCCTTCGTGAAATTTCTTGACCCACCACTGTGAGTTCATTAGCAGTTCCTAGGCAAAAGGCATTGTTGATGTTGCGAGTTGTCTCTTATGCTTTGCGACCTATTTTGAACTCAAATATGAAAATCACTCAAATTTGCTTTTTGTCTAATATAATTTCCATAGCCTAAAATAAATATAAAATAAACAGTAAGTAATAAGTCAGTAACAAAAAACATAAAGCAAGAAAAGTGCATTAAAATTATGTATAGCATAACCACATTTTTCAAAGAATGTATTCCAATATCAAACGGCAATTTCAATAATGCAAAAAGCACAATTCCTTTTACACTAACCTAATAAAATGAAAGTATAAAAGGGTAGTCTCTTCCTGGCAAATACATTTTTCACATTTGCACTTCTGCAGTAGTCAGTCATCCACTTACTGGTGTAAAGGATCAAGAATATCCTTTAGGATTTTTACCTGCCATCAAATATATCATGTCTTTTTCTTCTTAGGATATTGCATCCTCTTAATGAGAAATTTTCAATTAATTTACCATCAGCAGTTTCACTGAAAGAAATGCTAGGTGAGATATTCAGAAGGAAGAAACGTTTAGGGTTTGTTTGTTTGTGGTTTTTTTGTTTGGTTTGGTTTTTTGTGTGTTTGGTTTTTTTTTTACTAGAGGTCTTCACATAAACAGTGTATGATTCCCTACATTTTTCTGGAAGAGAGAATGAGAGAAGCTAGCTACTTCTTCTTACTTTTAGATCCAACTATCTTACAGGATGTGTGTTCAAGATAGAAGGCAGACAGAAGCATCCCAAGAGCTGCTCATTACACACTTACTTAGGAGGAGGACAGGACTCAAGGTCAATCAGTGATTGTCAGGACTAAAAAGTTCAACTAGTGTATTAGAGAGGAGAACCTTATATCAGAGAGGAAGATCTTTAATACTGCTCTTTAGCAGCAACAAATTAAACATGCAAATACTGAAACAATCTTTTATTTTTTTACCTACTGTACTTTTTGAAATTGTCTTCATGGATCATTAGCTTATTTAATGGCCTTTCACCCCTGAGGCCACACTTCAAATTAAAACTGTGTAAGCTGTGAGAAGTAACCAATATCAAATTATGTTTTGAATTTGTATTAAAATTGTATAACCTTGGAGATGTGCCTCTATGAGCTCAACAAGCTTGCAAAATGTTTAGACAAGACAACAGTTTTCACACAAGACCTTTTTTCCTTATTAGTACAGGTTATTCCCTATTGCAAATAAAGGAGTCTCCCAATAGAAATATGAGAAATACCTCATACTATTATACAGCAAAGAATACTGGGAAAGGGGGTGGGAACAGGAGCTTTGTTTTGTTAGTTAAGTCTGCTTGAGGAATCTTATTCTACTACGCCAATGAAAAGAGAGATGAAGTGAGTTTCTGCTGCCATTTAGTGGGATTCTTTTCTGTGCACAAGAAAAGATGAGGAAGCAAAATTCTGTTCACAGTTTTCATTAAAATAGTTTTCAAATGCACAACTCTTCTCTGAGATTGCTTATATGACAGAGTGGATCATTTCCCCTTAACAACATATTTTTCCTTGACAGTGATCTATCTGAAAATCATATTTCTTTATTTGAAGTGGGAGCTTTAGAATAAAAACAAAACTAAACAAAAATAAACTCAAGCATACACACCACCCTGTATTCGGCAGAGGCAGTATATTACATTTTCTCATTTGATTGTGCTCATTCACTGCGTCCCTAGTTGTTGTCTCTCTTCTACAACCTTGCATGTGAGTGACTGAGACTGGTGTAGCAGCCCTATATTACAATCGCTTTTGCTTCCAGGAAGAAAGTGGCTAGGGCTCCCTCATGATGTTTTTATAACATGAGGATTTACCAGGAGATGCAATACATCATCTCTGTGTCACATCATATTACTAAACAGAACTGCAGTGGAGCTCATAAATATGTTCTTTCAGATAAATATTGCTCTGGGCAGTGATCCAACTCCTTATCAGAGGGTTTCACTAAACATAGCTCCTTGGCATTCCATACCATTTAGATATTGCTCTTCTAAGTTTTCTATTCAAGGACAGGATGAGATGACAACAGGATGTGAGTACTGCCTGAAGAGAACACCCAATGGTACAAATAAGGCAGTAATCCCAGCTGGCCCCAGCAAAAGGAGAGTGGAAGGGATCGCCCTATACAGGATCTATGAGTCGTCATGTACAGGTCCTACTCCAGCATTCTCAGTCTGATGGCTATAAATAATACAAAACTTGCTGATGGTGGTCAGTATTAATGCCTCCTCATAGTTAAGTGATAGCTAAATTCATTTTTTCTGATGGCTTTCCCTGGGCTACATAACTTCCTTATTAAAAAAAATAAAGGTAAAGCAGCATAAAACTCACTCTCTGATGATTCTTTCCTATAGTCCCACATATTCAAAAGAGAATAGCAAAACATAGCCGATGATAAAAACATGCAGAAAACAAAAGAGGTGAGGAGGCTGGAGAAGAAAAAGTCACAGAAACAGGGAAAAACATACAGGGCCAGAACATTAACAGGTGTTCCTTTTTTGTGTGCGTTAGAATAAGCATAGGCTTTCTTAATCAACTTAACAACTTTTAAAACTATTTATCATTCATTTTGAGAAGCCTTCTTTTCACTGGCTATCTTCATTAGCTAGTTCTGCATACTATGTCTGCATGTCTTTCTGACATGTCATAGTTTATTCTTCATAGTACAGCTTGTTACTCAGGTTCTTTAGGGTTGTGAAAAGAACCACAACCCAACGACGACTATAAATGATAAGTGTATTATCTGCATTTCTTTCCAAATTTGAGAGCAGTGCTTTCACAAGTGCTTTTAAAACTAGGTTTTCTCACAGATAACCTGTGTATGCCTGGGTATTTTTCAAAGCCAAAATCTAACTCTGATTTAAAAGTTAAACATTTGCATTTGTATTTTTCCCGCACCACAGGCAAAAAACCTCCCACAACCTACAATAATAAAACTAACAATAATACAAGTGGCACAAAGATGTCAAAACATATAAACAACTAAAGTAAAAGTATAGATGGTGTTATATTAATCTAAGGATCTCCCCCACCTCTCCAAAAAGGGCAAAAATTGTGAACGGACACCAGAGAGACTAAAGACAAGAATACGAGAATGTTTTTGCTGTAGGCTGTGGGTGATCTGATCGCTTAATCCAGCTGCTGTCAATATATTTGCACTGTGCTAATTACCTATGTAGATTATTTCATAGTTGGTTATATTAATTTATTAATTTGTGACTACTTTTTTTTTTTTTTTTCCTGAGCTTTGGGTTTAGATGTGGTAAGAAGATAAAGGACATTTCTAAATTAAAGGGCTTTGATCGTGAAAGTCTTAAACACAACAGAAATATTCTGGTCAAATATCAGGAAGATCTGTGACAACTCCAATCTGTTCTGTGGATATAATGCAGAGATGACATTCATCTTCGACATTATTATTGCCTTTTACTGCAAAAGTGCAACTCAAATACTTTAAAATTCAGAAGCATAATTCAACGAGTATTTTCAGTAAATGTGATTTTCATTGCCCCATTTTCTTTGAAGAAACTCAAGACTTGAATATTAACACCACCAAAGTAATGGTAAAGATGGTTGTGATGGCAAGTCTTATTAGTAAACAAGAGCTGCATCTGAAAAATATTGTCATTAAAAGCTATGTAGTAGTTAATTGAGTCTGATACGAAATTTAGTGCTGGAAAGTTAATGACTAATGCAGCTATTTCACAGAGCTTGGTTACTGCAGGCTATATAATCATCTCCTTTGCTTCATAGCAACAATGAAATTAACCTCTCTTTTGTCCTGCAGGTGTTGTGTTCTGATAATGCATATCCTTTACAAGTATGAGCAAATGATTTGCTTTGCATACAAATTGAGCATAAGCTGAATCCATATGGAAAAGAAAATGAACACTTCTTATATTTTGAACTAAAGAATACACACTTATATTTAAGTCAAAGTTCAATAAGTTGGTATCTTGAGTGACTTAAAATAACATTAGTACAGACAGGAATTTAGATGGTCATTGTTCTCCTGGGTTTCTATCTCTATTATTCTATTCCTTTTAAACCTTACTAGACATAAACCCACCAGTTAGCAAAGTTCCTCCCGCACTTTAGCTTATGAATCAAATCCTTAAGGACACAGGATTTTAAGTAGGGTGGACTAGAAATCATGTTTGTTAGGGGTGGTAAAAGGATTGCTATTAGCTTTTGGTGATCAGGGTGTCCACTGAGTTAAAGGAGGCAGAGTGCATTTATAATTTGGAGTGGAGGACATAAAAAGAAGTGGCAGAAGCTTCTGGTGTGGTGTCAGATTTTAAAACCCTCACCATCCTCAAAGTAACTAAAACAGAAGTTAGTAATCAAAAGAAAAATAAGACAACACCGTGAGAGTATCAGGAATTAAACAATAGGAAATAAAACAAATACGTGTGGAAAAACAGTAAGGTGAGAATCTGCTGTACCCTTATAAAAGATATTTTTGTTTTTTGTTCATTCTATTGATCAAATTGCTCATGCATGTCTTATTGGTTGCATTACCAAGAGATATATTTGCAACAGAAATTATGAGGTTTGATTATGGATTCACTGTGAATATGAAAGATCAAGAAAAGTTGGAGGATGCTCCCTCTCTTCTCTTTTCCAGATTTTCAGGATTCTAAAGGAATGTGACAGGGGAGATGACTGTTTAACAGAAGATTAATTGATAGGTTTAGTAGATTGTTGTAGTACTATTCTTAATGTAGACTATTCTAACTAGGTTTTTCCTCCTAGTATGAAGAGCAGTTATGAAGACAAGGTGGGAAGTGCTTGCTAACAGCTCCAGAACAATGACGACTCTGCAGCTGACTTAACTGCAGCCAATGCTATCAGTGAGACTCTGTAGACTGATTCAGTTTGCACATTTAGAAACTACATCAGCAAGTGAAAAACAACCTAATAACAGTAATTTTCAGAAAGTGGCATGCTTGACTTATTATTGCAAGCTCAGTCTAAGCACGTCATAAAAGTGATGCATAAACTTGCTCATAAACATTTTTTTATTTTGATAGGAGGTAATTATCCAGGAATGACATTTTCAAAGACTAGCTTAGAGTCAGAAAATGAGTGGGAAGCTACTCCTCTGTATAAGCCACCAGTTCAACAGGACAGTACCGTGTATTTCTATGTCACAGTCAGAGATATATGACTGAGGATGAAACTAGATGCTAGGTTAAGAAGCACACACTATTTAGACTCTCAGTCAAATTTTCTTTATTCTGAACACTGCTTTTCTGATTATTTTTCCGGACATTTAATATGAAAAAGTCTTAAAGGAAACAATGGGACAATTGTTGTAAAAGTGTTTACTTTTCATTTAATTCCAATATAAAAATAATACGAAGGAAGTGTTTGATAATAGACCTGGTGAAAATCATATGTCCCTTAGAAAGGTCTGAAAATTGGGGAGGAAGGAACAGAATAAAAGTAGAAAGTCAGAAAATTCCTCCAAAGGAAAATACTAAAAAGCATTTATTTTACAATGCTAGCATTTTTTGTTGGAAAAATTCAAATTCTTATGTGGATGAATATCTCCCAGCTCTCATATACTGGTATAAATGTAGGAAACTGAAATCTTGGGGCCTCTGGTTTAGTGTGTACCCTTTAGGCAACTCACAGTTGTGTCTATCAAAAACAGGGTTTCATGAAAACTGAAAACAAAACAAAAAATATTACTATAACCGAGAGTAACATTAAAAGTGCCTCAACATTTTCAGTGATTGTATGACACTCCTGGTTGTAAAAAGAAAGTAACATGTATCTGCATGCATCTGTGTACCAAACAGCAAGAGAAAGGGAAAGTTCTTAAGACAAGTATCCATATCTTAACAATTCACAAGTAAATTTTAATATCTGAAATATTTCAGTATCTAACAAATCTTTGTGGGAAGCTCCATTTCAAGCATCCGCTCATAGTTTTTAGTATATGTCAGTAATGCAATGGTTGCCTCTTTTTTTTTTGTTTTTTCATCATAGAATCACAGAATCGCTAGGTTTGGAAGGCACTTCCAGAGTTCATCTTGTCCAATTCCACTCCTCAAGGCAAGATCAACTAGAGCACATTGCTCAGGAACGTGTCCCGTTGGGCTTTGACTCTCTCCAAGGATGAAGACTCAACAGCTTCTCCAGGCAACCTGTTCCAGTGTTCAATCACCTTACAGCTTTGAGAAACCTCATCTAGTAAAAGATGTCCCTGTCCATGCCCGGGAGTTTGACCATATGATCTTTAAAAGGTCCCTTCTAATCCAAACTATTCTATGGTTCTGCATCAATTACACCTTTCCTTGTGTTTAAATTGAACTTCTGTATTTCAATTTTTGCCTGATGTCTCTTGCCTTTTTGTTAGGTACCACTGAGAAGAGTCTGATTCCTACATTTTTATTCCCTCCCATCAAATAATGATACACATTGATAAGATTCCCCTGACCCTTGTCTTCTCCAGGCAAGGAGTCCCAGGTCTCTCTGTGTCTCCTCATTCAAGAGATGCTCCAAGACTTTGATCATCTTTCTTGCCTTTCACTGGACTCTTTCCAATATGTTCATGACTCATACTATAGAGCCCAGCACTGGGAACAGCTCTCAAGATGTGTATCATCAGTGCTAAGTAGAGGGGAAGGATCAACTACCTAGACCTGCTTGCTGATGGTGCTCTTCCTAATGCATTCCAGGATGCTATTGGCCTTCTTAGCTGTAAGGATACATTGCTGGCTCATTGCAGATTAATTTGTGAGAATCAAAGGGGCAAACTTAATTTTGTAGTCTGTAAATCTAAGTCCTGATCAAGAAGTATGATCTCATTCTTGATTTCGAAGTCAGCAATATACAATGAAGTACTGATATTTGAAATGTATGCTTTATTTGTTATTCAAATTTCTAAATTCCAAAACTAGCCTTTGGATGCTTTATTATTACATTTTTGCGATCCTTTTCACCCATCTGGAAACTTACCAGCTGAGTTCTGTCAGTTGTGGGGTGGTTTTTTTTACCTTCAAATTTGTCATTGTGTGGTTTGAATTGTGAAATACGGAGGAAGACATGGTAGTCCAGTGCCATATACAGATACTATATAACCTTCCCTATTGCATTCAGTTCATCCTTGTTCATACATCCAAGCATCCAAAAATAAATCTATTTGCTTAAGTTGTCAATTGTCATTAATTAATTTAGATTTATTTAAATATCTCTTTTGAATCTTGCATCAGTATTTCTGCTATTTAATCTGTGAAAATGGTAAAACTGAAAAATTTATAGTTATTTGGGCCATTGTTTTTACCCTATTAAACCAGAGACACAATGGCAGTTTCTTATCAGTCTTTTGGAACCTTCAGAGTTGTTGAAATTGAATATTAATGATCTAGAGACTTCATAATCTCAGCCTTTTCCAATAATTTTTTGTAAATTATCCATACCTTGTGATTTGAAATGTGCAATATTATTAGGTGTTTTTTGAAACCTGCTTACTATCTGCTGGTAGGAAAAGTATTTTTCCTTCAATAACCACCTGCTTATTTCCTAAACTTAGAACAATATTTACTGGAACACTTAAGTCTTCTACGTCAGAAGCTTTATCATTTATAACAAATACGAATACCTGAGAATGGACCAAAGGTTCATTGACCCCTGAATTGTCCATATGGATTTCAGGGCATTCCAAAAAAGATGGCAAGGGAAGAAAATCACTTGTCAGAGGAAAGAGCACACATTTTGTCCAAAAGTTGCAGAGAAGGGGATAACATACACATAAGTAAATTTTACTATTTTTAGGGAGGCAAGAGAACTATTTGGGAAATTAGCTTTAAAAGTCTGTACAAAGAGGTGGTAAATTTGATCTTAGATAAGGATATATTAAGAACTTTTGCCTTCTCTTCATTTTCTGTCTGGCACAGCAAACAGTTTTGACCTTCAAGGCACAGCTTCTTGACCATTCATAGTGACTATGACAATACCATCTCCCCCTTCCTTTGTGGAAGGGAGACTAGAGTGGTGCAGTGGCCATCACAGTAGGGGGGAGCTGGCAGGAAAGTGGCAGGATGCAGGCAGCAGTACAGAGATGAACCATCACTTTCTTATCCACTTTCTGTCCTAGAGCACAGGTGTCAAACACACGGGCCATTTGTTTTATCCGACCCAGCCCTTTGTTTCCATCTGGTGACAGTGCTGAGCTCCTTGCCCTCAGGCTCCTGCCAGCGCTGGTCACCATGCGGCGGGTGTGACACAGGTTGCGCTGCAGGAGCAGAACCGCGGAGCTGTGCCCGTAGCTACAGGAGAGCGGTGAGACTGATGTGGGACACTAGTAACTGCCTTGGGGCATTGCAAGACAAGACAGACAAGAATTACATGTGGGGGGAAACAGATTGCATTGGGGGGAGTGCTTAAAGGAGTACTCTCGGGGGGGCAAACATTTAATTTAATTTTTTAATAAACTAGCCAGACACATGAACTTTAGCAGTTACATGTTATTTTAAAAAAGTACCTGTAAAAAGATATTTTGTAACCAGCAGCCAGGGTCTCACTCATGAGTTCTGCATTGTTTTCTATGGATACGACCAGCTCTGCCCGGGGAAAGAATTTGAAGGAAAGGTGAGCCTGTGGGAGGGGGCCTGACTATTATTATTTAGCCTCGTCCTAAAGGACATCTTGTTCTTTTACTCAGGTGGCATACCATGCCATCTTTGGTGGAACAATTTGAATCCCAAAATGTCCAGTAAGAGAAAGATTGATGCAGAAGAAAGGCAATTTAATGATAGATGGGAAAGCAAATACGTGTTTGTGTTTCAAGGAGAAAAAACAGTATGTCTTTTGTTTTATGAGCCAGTGCTGGTGATAAAGAAGTATAACACACATAACCGAGTGGCAAACATAAGGCCCATGGGCCAAATCCTAAATTACATTTGATCCTTTGAAGGCAACCATGAGGGTGGTGTGGCCCCTGGTGAAAATAGGTTTGGCACTCCTGTTCTAGAGGAAGCTGAGCCCTCCAGGCCAGCCAAGGATTTCTGAACATGTACTAACCATAAAGTGAATGGAATATGGAATAAAAACTTCCCTATAATGAGAATTAGTGTTAACATTTCCAGCTGTGACTATGAAGTTAAAACTACTTTCTCCATGTAACAGTAAATTTAGACTTGAAATAGAAAGTTAGAGAAAGGAAAACCAAGAGAAGTGTAGAGCTTAAATATAATAGAATCATCTGTGGAAAGTCCCAACGGATGGCAAAGCAGCAGTGACATTGCCAGTGTTCCCTAGGCTTTAGAATGTCAGATGTTAGCTGAGACTACAGAGTGATGCTTTAGTGTTTGTAGAATAACTGTTTTACAGAAGAAGAAAAATTCATTTATCTCAGGAAATAAAAATTTGTGTTGAATTCATAGGCTAGAATTAAGGAGGCCTTGGTATACTAAACATGTCTCTATGCTCTGGGTGGTATTTTGTGCAGTGTTCCCTGTGGATCATGTACTAGTTCTATGAAGGGCAATGGAAGCTGTCTTGCTGAACTCTTCCTGACTGCAAGGTGATGCAGTCATAAATATATGGATATTCAACTGGATGTCTTTTTTACGATGTGCAACTGTGTGTTGGCAGTTGCACTTCCTCCCCGCCACGCCCTGAGAACTGGTGTGGCAGTTGCACATCCCCCTCTCAGAACTGGGGCCTTCAATGGGCAGTTAACGGCTCTTTGTGGACACCCAGAGTCGGTGGGCATGGTCGTCAGCAGAGGGGCCAAGAGCGCCCACAGCCCAGAGAAGCTGAGAAGCTTCTGGAATGCCCACAGCCAGATCTGAACAGACTAGAAATGGGGTTCCTGCCAGAGACCCCATTTGTGTGGTCTCCTTGGAGCTGCGGGTCTGCCATGCTGCCGGAGTCCCTCCCCTTAGACAGAGAAGCCGTCTAAGGTAACCTCCTGGGATGGGGAGCGCCTCACCTCCGCATGTGGGTGGGCGATAAATTACTGAATATATGCTTTAATAAGTCCTCGCCTGGTAGGTGAGTGTAAATTCCTTGTCTGGGACAGATGAGTGCAAATTCCTTGCCTAGCAAGCAAGCGTAATTCCTTGCCTGGGACAGGCAAGTGTTTATCTCTTACGAGCAAAATGGGGCAGAGAGGGCTTTGGTTTTGTTTTCTTGTGAATGCGTGTATGCACGCTGTGGATCCTCATTATTCTTATTTTGCTGCACCCCAAATAATCTCCTAACCTAATATCCAAACCTGTATCTTATGTTATCAGAGTGCTAACTAATTGTATAAACCCCGTTTCTAATCAGTTTATTTGTGGTACTTTTCTGGCCAGAATAAAGCTTGTTTTGGACCTTGTTGTCCGCCTAAACTTATTTTGGGGTGCCTCCGTGACAAACTGTGTCAGCTAAAGTTGTCTCTAGCAAACTGCACTGGTTACTTTCCCTAGGGAAAATGTTTAGGGGCATTTTACAAAGGCATCAAAAGGACAATCTTTGGCATACTCTGTAATGGACAACTGTACAACTTAGGCAAAAAGTAGTGTTTGTTTTTGTTTGCTTGTTTGTTTTTTGGGAGGTGGGTGTGTTTTTGTGGTTTTGTTTTGTTTTTTTCTTTCAGTTTCCCAATGAATGATGAAATTATCAAAACTTTGCTGAGTCGCAAGTTATATAGCTGGAGACCTGCAATATCATGCTTGATTCATTAACACAGCTAGGATATGAAAGAATGGGTAGGTAAAAACGTGTTAAATTAATAAGGAACAGTCTGTCAGTTAAATTTACTCAAATTTGGGACTCTCCTTCCAGTTAAGGGAATTTGAAATCCCAGTATGAGAATTTGAATTCCTGGTTTGTGAACAGATAATCCTGGAAGAAGAGACTTTGTGGGGCAGTGTAATAGTAGGTTGTTTTATTTTTTGCTATAAAAGCATCAGCTGCTCTATAATAACTAAATAATATATTTTAAATGGGTTCAGAAACCCTGAAGGTTTATCTTTGGTTTTAAGTTACACAGAATCACAGAATGGTTGGGCTTAGAAGGGACCTCTGGAGATCATCTAGTCCAACCCACCTGCTAAAGCAGGTTCACCTAGAGCAGATGGCACGGGAATGTGTCCAGGCAGGTTTTGAATGTCTCCAGAAGAGACTCCACAACCTTTCTGGGAAGCCTGTTCCAGTGGTCTGTCATCCTCAAAATAAAGAAGTTTCTCCTCATGTTTATATAGAACCTCCTATGCTTCAGTGTGTGCCTGCATTGATAAGATCCCCCTTCAGTCTTCTCTTCTCCAGGCTGAACAGATCCAGCTCTCTCAGTCTCTCCTCATAAGAAAGATACTCTAGGCCCCTAATCATCTTCGTAGCCCGCTGCTAGACTCCCTGCAGTAATCCCTTGTCCTTAAATTCTCTGAAAATAGGATAAATATGGAAAACTTATATCTTTCATTCACTTATGTTCTGTCAAATCTATGAAATGTTACATAAACAAAGTCAATATTATGAGCTCTCCTAACTTTAAAAACTAGGTACCTATGGAAATATAGACTTACTGAATACAATCTGGGAGACACTTCTCCATCCACGCAATTTAGCTGAAGTTTCTCAATAAAACTGCTGAGACTTTATTTCAAGGAATGCTTTCCTAATGCTTTATATGCAAAGACTGCAGTAAAATGTAATTCTAGACCAAGATTATTTTTTTAACCTGGTAAAGGTTGAAACTGTCTCAATTGAAAAGTCTGATAGGAGAACAATAGATTAAAAAAAGCATCTCATTTATCCCAACAAGGTAGCCTTTACTTTTACATTCAAGACATTAACACTGGCAGAAAACGAAGCTATAAAACATTGATTGCAAAGAAAAAAAATAAAAAAGATCACCTACGTTGGAGAATACTGTGAAAAGAAAAACTGGTAATGCTGCGTTGTTGAATTCTTCTCTGAGCTAAAAAAATCATGAGTGCCTGTTTTCATTACAGAGTTTCAGGTTTACATGTGAACCAAATGCAAGAGTTTTCGCAATTAGGGATCTCATGAGAGGATAATATTCTGGCCAGTTGTCCTTTCTTTTTCTTTTTTTTTCCCTTTTAATAGCTGCACCTATTAACTAGAGATCCCTGAAGGTAATTAAACACGTGGAACTGTACTGGAGCTGTATAAATAGGAAACTACTCCGGTAGTTGCAACAATAATTACATTTAAAACATAACCACAGTATATTAACTTGATGGGAATAACTAATCTCTACGACTACTAAATTCATCACAAGATTGTTTGGTGACTGAACATCAGAATCAATAACGTTTTACTGATGAGAATACATACATCATGATACTGAAGAAAGACATTGGTTATTTTCAGCAAGATGATGTTGTGCGGATTTTTCTTTCATCCTTCCTCCTGCAACATTTATATCTGACTGTTTCCAAGACCAGTGTCCTGCAGCAGATGTTGCCAGCAATACTGAATACTTTCAATTAGTATTTCTCTACTTCTCTGGTAGCTAAGCAACTGACCTGTGGTGAAGAATACATAATGACCTTCTACATATCCACCTTAGAGATCAGACAGAGGATCGTTTTAAAAACATGGATTTTTTTCACCCATATTTGTGACTTTGGCTTAGCCTTTTGTGAATTATGAAGTGTGTTTACTATGTGTTTTATGTAAATAAGTCAAACCCAGAAATAAGAGCCTGCAAATGTATGTTCCTTTGTCTTTCTGTGTTCATTGATAATTATCGTGCTGTTAGCAAGGAAACACTCAGAATTCTGTAAAATCAGGGTAAATAGGGATTTGATGTCATCAATATACAAACAATCATAATTAGCTACACAGCAGAATATTTTTTGTCTATTTTTTAACTATTGTGAGTAATATGGCCTTGTTAATGAAGCAGAGTTTATGTAATGGGGATCTGAGAAAAAATAGCAGCTGGCACACACTTAATCCACATAAAATGGAGAGGCTGCTAGTCGTCAGGTGAATGGTAGCATGAAAAAATAGCTGAAAGAATAACCTTATCCATTATGAGGTCTTCCAATACATTGAGTCTGTACATCAGATTTGGTCTGGATTTACCGTTCTTATAAGAATCCCAGATTCTAGGATATGCCTGAGAAATTATCTCCCTTCAGCTTTGTTTAGTCAGAGGACTATGCTTATTTTAGTTCAGTGAGGCTTTCACAGTCATAATCCCTTGATGTATCACCTGTGGGATACTGCATAATGAAAGGAGGATCGCAACCGTCTCGCAGCTAAAGGAAACTTACAGAAACTCCTTAAATACGCTTGCCAAAAAACTCACAAAGAATCCACACCAAACAGCATAAAACCAACATTTTAGATTATTTAGGTTACATTACAATGATTTAAATAGTTCAGATAGGAAACATAAGGACACTTTGGCCAACAATCTATTTGCAAACACACAAAAGTTGAAGGTGAAGCTAATAGTAAAAAATCATAGTTTAGTTCAGCAGTAGATTTTGCACAGCAGTTTCAAGAGTGTTTGAGTTAAAGAGTAGTTCAGACCAGACCATTCTCCAAGAAAAAGAACACACAGCAATAACTGAGATGATTGGGAAGTGTCTCTGAGATGCTTGTATCTGAGTAGCAAAAAGTATTTGTCTTGTATACAACACTTCAACAGCTCTCCTTTTTCAGTTAGCTGAAGTCCTCAGGGAGTTTTTAGGCATTGTAGTCTTCTGTAAAATTAATTTGAAGGGAAGAGAAGATGTGTGCACTCAGAAACACTGGAGAAACTAACATTTACCTACTGGAAGTCTGTGGGTATCTGTGTAATAGTTCTTTGTTTAGAGAAGTAGTATTTATATTTCTCTTATTTCTCTTGGATTTTTTTTTAAATTAATAATTATCCTCCCAGTCTTTAAAATGCCTTACCAATTATATTAATAGCAAAGACCTAGAACAGTATCATTTAATTTCCTTTATTGAAACAAGCACTGTAAAGTCTTTTTACTATATGCCATTTTCCTACTTAGAGTGTGACAGAGGGTTTTTTTTTGACTCTTCAAATGGATATGTGCAGCACTGTGTATTATGTAATTTAGTAGCTTTATCTAAGATTGCAAAAGCATATGACAGGTATTGAAATAAAACAATACAAACCTGATTGTTAATGATATTGTCTTTTTACAAATAAAAGTTATTCAGCTGAGTAGGTGGTCCAAATTTTCCCAGTAACTACATATTAATAGCTTGGTAAATTCTTTAAAGCCGTAATATAAACCAGAAAACACCAGTGATTCCATGACTTGGCTCTGAGACAAAGAATATCAGAGTAGCTAAGTACTCAAATTCAATCTTTTAAAAAAATCACATAAATTCAGAATTCAGACACTCTTAGATGGCTTTCTCTGCACAGTTGAGTAAAAATACCTCAAGTCCATCCTCTCAAAAACAGTCTGGAGTTATACAGGGTTCTAAAAATAATTAATTATTAAAATAAATACTCTGAAATATTACTTTCTTGAGCAAGGGATTTTCTTTATAATAAAGCAGAGGATTTCACTTGCAAACATTGATATGAAAACCTTCAATAGACAAATAGATCTGGATTCTATTCTAGTCTGGGACTGAGAGTCGCTGTGGGGAGAATAAATCATATGGTCTCCCTTAACAACTGTAGTTCACTGCATTTGTGTCAGACTTTTCCAGCAGTAATGGGTATAAGATATATTAAAGAGAAAAAAGAAGAAAAAAGGATTGCAAGGATACCTAGACTGTTCCTGCCTTATATATATAAGAATTTTGCCCTTCTGTGAAGGAAAGTGCTACCTTGTTGAAAGAACTTTGTCTGACTCCAGGAAGTCTTTGAAGTGTGATGGTGAAAGAGGAACAAAGTGGAATGAGTGCGGTGAGAGAGTGAAGGACATTTTTTTTTAAAAAAAAAAAAAAAAAAGAGAGAGAGATAAAATCAGCAGCCTGGTAGGGAGTAGAGAGAAGAAAAGCTGCTATGAAGATGAGTCCATACGTATATATAGTTGCAAGTAGATTGCAGTTATTTTCAAGGGAAATCACTTAGCACATAAAAATCTAATTTCAAATTATATCTCAGTTTTACAAATTTTATCCTCATTTTTGCTTTCAGTGCTGCTAGTTTGCAGGCTCATTCTTTGTGAATACATTCATTATGAAGAAAATTTCACGGGTGCCCTTCTGTCAGCTGTTGCAGCCACTCTGGACGTTATCAGCCTGTTGCCACCGGAGTGGATGTCCAGCCATAAGTACGTGGCTATCTGCCTTCCAGTGTGTGGATCACCTCATTTCTCCAGCTGCTCTGTCCGTTGACAGGCTGATATCTCTCAGGAGGACTGCAGTTGCTGCTGGACAGTAAGCAATGGTGGTACTCCATGCTACATCAAATTATGGAGCCCTACAAGAATGGGCTATTCAATAAAGTCATTCAAGGAATGGGAACAAAGAACTTAAAACCTAAAATTTCTTCCCAATTTGATTTGCATTTTTCTAAATTTAAACCAAATCAAGGGGAAAATTGTTCCTGTTAGACATTGCTCGGTCATGAGGACGCTGGAGTTGAACTTTTCTATTGTAAGCTCAGGATGATGGTACTTCTCAATAGGACACATGCGCCGGGAGGAATCACAGAATAGTGGTACTAGATGGGCCGCAGCAGGAAATGGCAGTCAGAGTAAAGGGAATCTTGGGTTTAGATTGACATTAGCCATTAAAACAATGTGTTTATACATCTACATAACTTGAAATACAGGAATAGGTTATAATGGGCCATCTCCATACATTCATCTCCATAGATACATAAAGCTGGATGTGATTCCAGCTCTCACAGAATAAGAAACTAATTGTTATAGAAGTAAATTTTGTGAGTTTTAAAGTATTTGCTTAAATAGTTGTGATATTTGACAATTTATGGAGAATCGTCATGCTTTAACCCCAGCCAGCAACTAGGACCACGTAGTGCCTCACTCGTTTTCCTCTCTCCACCACCAAGTGGGATAGGGGAGAGAATCAGAAAAACAAACAAACAAACAAACTACTCATGGGTTGAGATGAGAACAGTTTAGTAGGACAGCGAAGGAAGATAAAATAATAATAATAATAGTAGAATATACAAACCAAGTGATGCTAACTGCTCACTGCTTGCAGCACCGATAACCCATCTGTTCCTAAGCAGTGGTATTCACACCCTGGCCAACTCCAGTTTATATACTGGGCATGATGTCATATGGTAAGGAATACCCCTTTGGTCAGCTTGGGTCAGTTGTCCTGGCTTTGCTCCAGCTTCTTGTGCACCTGATAGAGTATGGAAAGTGGAGAAATCCTTAATTACCCAGCATCAACCAAAACATCAGCGTGTTATCAACATTCTTCTCATACAAAATCCAGAACACAGCTGCTGGAAAGAAAATTAACTATCCCAGCCAAAACCAGGACAAGAATTTTAGAATCTCCTACTTGGTTACTGAAACAGTACCCTTCAAAGCCTTCGACTTCACCTCCCAGTCATTATCACCTCATGTTTTTTCTGTTCTTGTGATGTCTTGTTTCGACTGAGAGCTAGGCATGAACAAGATCCATTATTTTCAATCGCTCCTGTAAGATAACATTATCATTGCACATGTTTATGAGAAATGTTGATTTCGGGGTATGAAGAAATCAAGCAGGGAAGGATGAACTATTTGTTTATAGGTGAGCAGTGGAGCAGTGGTTTGCATATTCTGTATACAGACCAGGCTCAAGATAGCTCTGTAATATCCAAATGACAGTAGTACTTTTTAAGTCAGGCATTACATATTCTGCCGAAGGAAGAAGATCACAAGCTTCCTCCCGAAGAAGGATAGAGGGAAGTCTAAATATGTTTTCAGGAATTTTTTAGTTTCAGAAAGCTGCAGGTATCCCCAGAAAGAGGGTACTGTTCAGAGAGTGATCCTCCGAAGGAGGTCTTTGATTCCATGAGCCGTGCAGTATCCCAACTACTTTTGCTGCATGCATCAGAAGGCAAAATCTCTTGGAGTTCTAAAGTGCAGGCAGAAAGATGGCGTCTTTAAATTAAATAGATGTATTGCTACACATTCTTTTCTTTTACTAAACCTTTGTCTGGCTTTAAAGAAGTTTTCAGGGTTTGTGATAGGTGGGGTGGTAATTTCCCACAGCTGCAGCAGTGCAGTATCCAGCACTCCAACAATATCGGGCAGCTGCAGGAAGCTGCTGTGCTATGTGTCCACTGAAATTCTATGGATACATTTTGGTAACACAAAATGTTACTATTGGGGTGGCATCTTCTATTGATGGCTTCTCATCAGAAGCCTTTAGGAATGCATCAGGATATCATAGTCATTGATTGAATTGTGAGGATTCACAGAAGTTTGTAATATGCTCTGTTTGCTAACAGTTTAAATTACATTACATTCTTTGGGATCTTTTCATGGAGATTTTTCATTTAATGTATCATGTAAACTCGCTATTTCAACACCAAGGAAAACACAGGAAGAATATATTCTCTCATTCTGCTGAAGTGTATATTTCATGGAAATAAGTATGTGACGAGCACTGATGTCAATCATTACACCATGCCTTATGTCCATAAAGCTTTTCAGCTTCATTTGCCTCAGCAATGAATACTTCAGCAGCTTAAGCAAGGAAAGAGGAAAGATGCAAGGGGAAAAACAGCAGAGATGATTTATGCTATCGTTGCTGCTACAGAGAGATGAAGATGTCAAGGATTGGTAGTTTGATGACACAATGATAACTAGGAAAACAAAAATCTGTTTTCTCATTAGAATATTTTCCTAAAAGCTGACAGGATTAAGTAAATGAGATTTTCTGGGATTTTTTTTCGCCCCTCGTTTTTGCACATATTACAGGTAAAGTACAAACCATTAAATCCTGCCTAACTATAGCAGGAGAAAGTGTTTCTTTTAATGTAATTTTACTCTTTTATTGGCAGAAAGGAATATTTAATGAACCCATGAAAGAAAGGAAAGATGAGAGTTTAGAGATTAATTCAAATTCGTCAGCAACATAGTTTCATAGGAGAGAAAGAGTAAATACTAAAGAGATGAAAACTTGAATAGAAAAGTTAATACTACTTGTGAACTAGCATCGCTGAGAGACAAAAGTAGATATTTAGCTGTGGATTTGTTTCTTCTTGGATACAAAATTCAATGGCATTTTTTTTCCTGACAAAGAATCAAGAGAACATGCTTTGTGAAACTAAGAAAGCTTTGAAGACCCTCTGTTTAACAGTAAGCTTTTAGACTATAATACTATGCCATTGAAGCCATAAATCATATAAATCACATAAATCATCATTTGGATTTTTCTTTTTCATTTGGGGTTTTGGGAGTTGGTTCCATCTGCATCATATGTTAGGAAAAAAAATATATCTACAAGCAAGACCCAATCTAGGTTTTTAATCACCCTTTTGAATCAGTTTTCTTGTAATCTTTGCAGAATACAGTTTGCTGGTTTTATTCATTCTAAGTTTATCTTTTGATGACCTGCATGAAATAGTAATATTCTGAAAGAGTTACAATGAGATGTTGTCATTGTTCTTAATGGGAAAATTGCTAGAGTAGCAACACATTCCTTGCTCAGAGAACAACTGCGAGTGGGAAAGCTAGGTTGGTGTCAGAGCAGAATGCCGTTAGTTGACAGTTAATATATTTCTCATAAATGCATTTTTCCAAAGGAATTTGTGGACCTCATAAGGAAAAAAATACATGTTAGAAAGGCAAAGTATTTGTCTAAACTCCCTAGAGTTTGTCAGAGTACATTGAGAGTCTGCACATCATGCTACTCTGTGCTATGGGCAAATACAACAGTTAGACTCTTGCATTATATCCTTCTTATGTGCAGACTGAGACTGCCTTCACCCCTCCTGCTCCCCCAAAAGAGATGATGCGCTTAAAAGGTGAATGAGAATTCATACCAAGTGAGACAGATGTTTTGGAAAAGCTTTGCCATTGCTGGTCATCCTCTGACAGTTTGCTAGAGTTTTTATAGCAAATATGAGGACCCCAGATATGTTTGGAAAAAAAGCATCTGTGAACATTTTTAAGAGATTCTTGTTCCTGCCCTAGTTATTCTTCAAGTTTATAAAAGTTTTTCCCACAAACACATTTCCAGCCAGGATTGTTCCTGTTTGCAAAGTGCTTTAAGATCTTCAGATAAAGGTTAACATAAATTATGACTCTTGTGTGGGGCAGTTTTGGCACACTTTATAGTTCTGGTTTCATGAATCCAAACTGAGGACTTACTACAGAATACTTTGCATATCTTCTAGCCAATATACCTTCTTTTTCAAAAATCACAGAACCACAGAATGTTAGGGATTGGAAGGAACCTTCTTTCCATAGAAACCAAATTCTCTCCAGAAATTGAGGGTATACACCTGGGTCTCATGCCATTGTGAAATTATGTCACGGCTGTAGAAAATACCCTTGTTAAGGGGGTCTTCCCAGACCCTCAGGAAAAACAGGCTACCAGGTGCATGCATTCTTCCAAAGCAAGAAAAAAAAGAAGGGAATAAAAAAAAGCCCAATAATACAAAAGACCTCTAGGTGGTTTTGGTTTTGGAAATAAAGAATGATTTGTATAGTCTTCCAGAATCTGCGACTATCCATTTCAGATAGAACTTGCACTTTTTAGCAACATTTTCTTTTTACTTGAATCAGAGTGCAATTTTATGTTAAGATCTGTGTCCAATGTTAAAAAGGCTCCTGAGAACAGTTTTCTTTCAATGTCGGCATGAAAGACAAAGTCATCTGAAAACTGAATCAGGAAATGACATCTCCAAGGATATTAATTTATTTTGGCTCTGATAAGCCCTTTAAGAGGACTCGATTCAGAAGATCAATACAATGACAAACCACTAAAAAGTACAAACATTGCTTGCTGTTACTCGTAGAAGAGTTCTGTACTGAACAGCCATAGTACCCTGCTCCTTCGTAATAAACATTCTGCATCTAATCAGGGAAAAGAAATACCCACCCAAGCAACTATCTCAGCTAAAATTGTCTGCAGGAGGCAGTAAGTGGCAGTGACATATTTTATTTATATTTACACAAGTATTAATTGATATTATGTGTGCAAAAATATTTTTTTTCCTCTTCAGTGAATTTGGGAAATTCCTAGCAAGACAACAATGATCACCTGATTTTCAAGTATAATGCAAGTGACCACCCAGATATCTCTTGTTAGCTAGAACGGTCAGGCATTTCATTACCAATCTGTATTTGTTTTTTAACTATTTTTAATTTCTAATGTTAGAAGACATGAATATCTCTGTAGAGGTGAAACACACTGGACTGATTATTATTGTTATTTGTTATGTTTTCATGTGTATCATGATATATTCGGTTATATATTACCTTGTCTGAAAGCAAACCATTTTATATGTAGATTTAAGGTAATGAGCATTCAGCTTTAAAAAATGCTTCTGGTATCCTGTAGCTTCTCAATAATAATATGCACTTACATTCCAACAGAGAAGGATGGATTATGGGTTTTTCTATTTGCATCAGGCATATTAATTGCAGAGTAAGATTTCTACATAAAATATCAATGTACTGGAACAAACTGTTAATGTACCAGAATATGAACACTTACGTTCATTTTTTGAGATTTAAAAGCAATCTTCTTTTTCATACATCTGAATAGCATTTTTTAAAAAATCTGTTAATGAGAACAATGTAACCAATGTTTTCTGAAAACCTTAATTAGCTTAAGTGTTAATAGTGCTTTCCTAGTCGTTGTACTGCCAAACAATACAACAAGCCATTAAGGAAAGAAAATAATTTACAGAGTATGTGGAAAAACTTTAGAGCAGCTTTTAAAAAACATGACATGGAAGATCAACTTTATGTTGTTATAGCAAGAAAAGAGACATTGAATTCAAGTTTTAATTTTTTTTTTGTCTTGCTCTCCCCCTGAGGGTAGAGATTCCTAGACTAATAAAAGTGTACTTGGAAGTGAAGTTCATCTGGGAATTTGCAAAGTGATTTTAATGATATAGAATAGCAAGCTTATGTTTTATGTTTTATCTGATTTGTTTGAATTACACACAGAATCCAAAAAATATGTTTTAATAGGTATTAATAACATCAAACAATTTTTCTGTATTTTATAAAATTTAATTCTTTAAGAACAGGTAAGTAAATATTAGATAAAAAGGTTTTTTTATGACTCTAAGCACTGCAAAAGTGGTTGTTTACAACCATTATCTTACTCTTTATCTTACTTTTATACACCTGAAAAATTATATATCTTATTGTTCATTTTCCAATACTAGACTGTAACTGTACTAAAAATATGCTGTTGTCAAGACAAATTAATTCACTTTTTGTTTATACTGTTTTGGTTTATGACTGCTCTGTTTCAAACTACTAATATTTAATGGGCCTTCAACTTTTTTTTTTCCTTTTCTTTTTTCCTTTTTCTTAAAAACAACGAATGAATGCAAGTCCTTCTTTTTAAAGGCAAACAGAAAGAGAAAAATATTTGAGTTTGCATGCCACAGCTGCAGGCTGTGAATTTTCACACTAGGGAAGAGTAGAAATGCCACCCACATAATCCAACAAGAGATCTGATTAATTTTGTGTCTGAAGCAATCACTGTGGTCTTACAAAGCTAAAATGAGTTTCCTTTGCAGCCTTCACAGGAGAAAAAAAAGGAGACTATCATCCTTACTACTTCAAAGCAAGATTCCACTTTTAAATTTATTTTACTCCTATTTCTTATTTTTATTTTTCTTCCTTAGTTTCTTACTATTTTGCAACTAGCTTGATTTTATATGTAACAGTGGAATTGAATTTATGGTAGGATATAAAGGAGAACCAAGTAATATCTTCCCAGCTCTATCAATCCCAGCTGAATTTGTGACACGTGGTTTAGTTAGTGTATAAGAACCTGATCCAAGGAACTGTGCGGAGCCTGTTTTTCAGCCTCCTAATCATTCCAGGGCAATCAGAAAACTTTGCATCCTATCTCACAGACAGAGGCAGTTAGTATGCCATCTGTTTAAGATCCCAGTGGAAGTACCTGCCTAGATTTCTTCCTAAATATGCAGGACTCTACTCAGTATGCATAAATACTCTTTATGTAGCTTCCTACAGATCATCAATAGTGAATAATGAAGAGAGAAATATTAAATTCTGCCTTTTAGATTCTTTACTCAAGGCTGTAGGGAGGTTTTGTCCTCTTGGGATCCTAATGCTTGAATTTTCACTTGAAGAACTTTAAAGGGCTAGGATCTTTCAAAAAATGAGCTGGATTAATGATTTAAAAGTTCAGCTTCTGACAGATAAGATGATGACTGCAGTAAAAGTTTACTGGTTGCTGTACTTGTCCAGAAACAATACATGTTTTCTCAAAATATTCATAAACTTGCTGTCCATTCCTCCATACAATACTGTAGTCACAGGGTGGTGGTTATTAGGGCAGGAGAATAGATAGGAGGTAGGAAGGAAGTGTGGAGAGAAGAAAGGAAGAAAGGAAGAAAGGAAGAAAGAGAAAGAAGAGAGAAAGAGAGAGAGGGAAGGAGGGAAAGAGAGAAAGAGAGAAAGAGAGAAAGAAAGAGAGAGAAAGAGAAAGAGAGAGAAAGAGAAAGAGAGAGGGAAAGAGAGAAAGAGGGAAAGAGAGAAAGAAAGAGAGAAAGAGAAAAAGAAAGAAAGAGAAAAAGAAGGGGAAAAAGAAAGAAAGAGAGAGGGAAAGAGGGAAAGAGGGAAAGAAAGAAAGAGAGAAAGAAAGAGAGAAAGAAAGAAAGAGAGAAAGATAGTTGATTTGAATTATCTTGAAGAAGAAGGTGGAAAAAACATTTTTTTTTTCAGCTGGACTAGGTGATCATTGTAGTTCCCTTTCAATGGGAACTATTCTATTCTACATCCTGGTGAATATCTTGGACATGAGATTAATGCTTCTGTTTTACAGGAAATTAAAACTGCAACTATATGTTTAATGTATATGAGCAGGTGCACTTTGAGAACACTCTCCAGATCAAAGAAATCGCAAGCATGTGGAAGAGCTCATCTCTTAATCTGACTTTACAAGTCTTTATCATAGAAAGTTCATAGATTTCAGATTGTTCCTGGCAAACAAAGATTTAAATTAATTAAATTACTTAATGTTATTGTAATTCTTATTTTCAAATAGTAAAAATTGTCTAATATTTCAGTATTTTGTTGCTGTAATCTTTCTCTACATTTGAATTGAGATTTAAACCCAGGTTATATTATAGATGGCTGCAAATCTTAGTCACATCCATATGAGCTTAAACTAATATGTATTTCAAAATTTAAACCTAGATCTGCACTTCTTCTAGTGACAGCAGAAATATGGCTCAGAATTCAGTGAACTCCCACAAATTTTGCTGAGACTGGTTAAGCTTTAAAGAGATATGGGTAGTATATTTAATAGCCTTAGACATACATAATGATCTTGTATTAACCATTGTTTTAAGCTTCCATAAAGAAAAATATAAAACTGAAAAAATATAAGTCAGCTCACCACTTATCAGTTCACTCATAAAACATAGCCTTAGCTGTATTTTATTAAGTATATGTAATCTCTGAAAAGCTTGCCAAGCATTGCCTGTGAACCCATAATAACAGGCATCCTAAACAGAAAAGGAACAGGGGGAAATAACTGTTCTGACAGCTTTGGCATGGTCCTCGTTGCCAGGGAAACCTCTTCTTTGTCTCTACGTGTTCAGAATGGCTGCCTCATTAGACACTGAACCTGATCTTCACTTTACACTGTGGGGAAAAAGAAAAGGGAAGGGAAAAAGCTAACAGGTCTGTAAATTGTTAAGAAAATGCCAAGAATTAATAGAGGTAATCTTAAATAAATCTATGTGTAATTATAATCATGATTATGTTCTGTTGAGAGTAAATTTGCCCAGGCTGGTTCATTCCACATTTATCTTCAGGTGAAGGAATGAGCAATTCTTGATTGGTTTTTACTGAATTAAAAAAAGAAGGAAAAAAAAAAAAAAGAGTGTAAACCACAAAACTGATCAATTGCATGTTTTGTCTAAAATATGTTTCATACTTTTAAATATTGCAAAACATCTATTTAATAAGGTCATTCAGCTTATTTACCTACCTGAGACATTGCTTTAGCATTGCTGCAGCAGATTTTATTGATGGAGTCAGAAGCATAAAATGGCAGGGAAAAACCTGCAGAGGTGCATTTATTACTCTGATCATAAAGAGGAGTGGTGAAAAAATAGTAAAAATGTGAAAATATATAGTGACAAGAGAGTTACTTTATGTTAACTACTAAGTTTTAATCAAGATACTAAAACCAGTACCACATAAACTTTAGAGGTGCAGCAGAAATAGATGCAGTTTCAAGGCATTACTCATTGCTAATACAACTATGAACCCAAGGTCCCTCAGGAGCTCAGCTCCTGCCCTTGGCTGATGAGAAAAGCCTTTGAAAACAGAGTCAGAGCTCAACCTCCACCTTCTGTGGCTTATAAATATCAACAGAGGGAAGGGATTTTAAAGTCATCATCCCCACAACTCTGTCCTCTGAGATGAAAAATGGAATCTAAATCACAGGTGAAACAGTTAACAAATGCTTAACTTCTCTGCTCGCATTTATGAAGAGGCAAAGCAATCCAGGTAGAAAGTTTGTTGTTGTTGTTTGTTTTGTTTGTTTTTCTTTAACTGTAGTAATCATGAAACTGAGTAGTTAGGTACAAAGAGAAGACCGTACCTGACCATGTCTGAGATTAACTGGTTACTTTTGAAGAGTATAAAGAAATGACACAAACTAGATTTACATGCACCTGGAGACATTTTCCTTGTTACTCAGTGATAATCTATGCTGGATCTTTGACTATTGCCTAAGGAAAAATATACAAATTAATTAATTTATATTTTTAAAGAATGCTTTTCATAGAACAGGCGTTTCTGTGGAATTTTTTTGCCCTCGATGATATCATTATTACAATAGGGCTTATAGATTACAACTAGAAGAAAAGAGCGAAGAAATGGTGGAGTATAATCACACTTGCTTCCCCTGGAAACTAGTTCTTTTCAGTTCCATGGCAAAATGCTCTCAAATTGTAATGAAAGATGAGTCATTACCAAGATAAATATTTTTTTCTAAATCGGGACCTGATGCAGAGAAAGATGTTCTGGAGGACTTGTATAACCATCAGATTGTGTTGCTTTCTATATGGGACTCTTTTAAACAGTTACACATAGAGAAGAACTTGATGAAGATATTTAAAATCAATACATAAGACAAGAAGTAGCATCAAGAAAGACACTAGAATATTGTTTGAAGTAGGCCTGATATGCAAAATTTGAAGCAACTGTTCTTTGTACCACTGACTTAATAACAACTTTTGGTAAATATAGAGGAAGTAAACAGTTCCTCTTGGCTTCCCTTTTGAGCAAATACACACAAGGACACAACAGTTTGAAGAAGATGATTGAAAAACACTACCTGAATCTTAATACATAAGTGTGTGAGCCTGGATGTCTGTGAGAAAATTAATTAGAAGATACAGTTATAACTCGGTAGTAGTTATTCTAATAATTCTGTTTTCTTAAGATAGTTTAACTGAACTGGGCTGGGAACTCTAGGACTTCAGTGTGATCTACATCTCAGAGTCCCATTCATGTTTTGAGCCATCAAGTACCAGATTTTTTCTTGAGTTAGTCTCTACTGACATCATTTCTTGATTGCATTTCTCTACTGACATGACTCTTGATTGCATTAACAGACCTAAAATGTAAAATCCTGTGTCTCTTCATTTTTGAAGAGGAATTTAGAAAAAATCAGTGAGATTTCAGTAACTCACTGATCTCTCGATGCAGAAAGATAAAAATGTTTAAGAAAAAATAGGTATACTTTACATTCTCAGATATTTTACAGAAATATAAGGCATGCTTTCTTACACAGAAGAACAGAAATAAAAAATTGAAATTCAAAACCAGCTTTTGATCAAACATAATTTGTAAACTTATAGATTAATTTTAGGCTTCATATGAATTAATTCCTAATATCTGATTGCTAAAATAATGCACAAGCTGTACTACTTTTATGACTCAGGGCCCCACTTCAAAGAAGGAAAATCTTCTTCCTATGCACTTTGTGAAATTTCTGCAAAAACTGTACTTATTGGTGTATTGAAAATAATTTTTTTTAATGTACCAAACTGTACAATTACAAAATAGCTCACATTCCTGTATTTTACATAGTGTTGTGAGAAACAAGGAAACAGTCTTATCAAAGTTTAAGCCCACTATATTTTACACACCTGGTATGCAGGCCCTAGGGTGGAAATGGAAACACAATTACCATCATCATCATCGAATCAGAAACTTCCGGAACTAAAAATATAAGCAGTTCTATTTGGAGGTAGAAGACCATGAAGTGCACTTGTACAGACTGCAAACACCTCAGAAGTCTCCAGGCAATAGTCCTTATGTCACCACTGAGCCCACAAACTGATCCTTGTGCATCATCCTTTCAATAAGAAAATCAGAAAATATGTAAGCAAAAGGTTTGGGCCTTTCAGATTGTATATTATAGATGCCTAATATCCTCACAGATCTTTCGTCTTACAATGCAGAGTGCATCTTGCTCTCTGATCTCAGCGTACCTCCAAGGCTACTACAAGAAAGAGAGCAGCAGGTCAGCTTCATCTTTATCCTATTTTTGCATGTGACAGAGTGCCCCCCTTAGATAAGCAACTAGAAGCCCTGAATGTGAGCAATGATGTAATTCTTCACTCTTGCACAAGGCACATACAGGAAAAGAAATGATGTCATTTGTTTAAGGTATATATGGAAACGACACAGAAGAAAGGCACAGATCTCTCATCTTAGTTGGTGTTATTGGAACACGATGAGTGCCCATGTTTTTTTCTTGTGTTTCTTTCTCCTCTTGAGAAGCTACCTTTAAAAGTGTGTGTACATCTTCCTGCTAAGGTACCTGCATTAACAGGCACAGTCAGTGAAGGGAATCTTGAAGTTTGTATTTGAGTCCAGTGAGAATATTGCAGTCTGTTGTGTCTCTAGTCTGCTTCTCTATTTGGTGAATATAATAAAAAAACCCACTTTCTCAAAGCTAGAAAGAAAAATCAGAATTGTAAGGTAGAAATGAGGTTGCCAAATACCAATTGTCTTACCAGAGCCCCAAAATTACACCCTTTGGATACTTTGAATGTAACTTCACCTTTAAAAGGAAGTATTCTTATCAGCCAATAGATATTTTTAAACACAATATTGTCACTGCAAAATGAAAATCACTGACTGCTCTCACACAAATTTGGTACTGGCAGTTATGAAAGCGTCATTTTGAAGTGTTAAGTCTTGGGACATACTGTTTGTGCAGTCTAGCAGCAGTTCTTACCTCATCATAACATATATTAAAAATGTAGAACACATTTAAGGATTATTTTTAGGTTTTCTTTTCCCGTCTCTCCATGCCTTTCCCTTCGAAATTATCTCTGAAACAATAGTATTGCATGCATATTTGTGACTGGTATTGCAGGTATATTCAAGAATATTTGAAAGGGTACAAAAAGATGCTTTCTCTTCTGGGTTCTAAATTTTAGCTATGTTTACATTGACATTGCAGGTGAAAGACAAAAAAAAAAGAAAAAAAAAATTAACCTGTCATACTATTGTCAGTCTTGTTCCCAATCACATCAAGGCAGAAAGCAGCCCTGACACTTCTGTGACTGCTCCAGCCCATTGTAAACAGGAGGTGGCAGTTCTAGTCTTTGATCCCATATGCTGCAGTGTTATAAAACAGCAGTAGTTGGCTGGGGAAGACATTTACACTATATACAAGCTAAATAGCTTTTCCAAGGCTAGCGGAGCTTCTTTCCCTTTAATTCTTTTTTTTGCAGAAGACTAAAAAGTGTTACAGAAAGAAAAAAAACATAAAGCAGCTTTCTGAAAGCTCACTATTGGTAGTGTGATAGAGACTCTGGAGCTATCTGCGCTGCATCTAAAGCTTTTTTATTTTCAGTGTGCAACTACATAAAAATAGTGGTTTTAGGGCTTTTTCTGGAAACAAAATCCTCTTTATTCATCTCGTGCTCTTTCTCATGCACTGGTTTCACAAATCTTTCTTATCACAGAAAATGTTTTTATTCTATAATACTAAAATTCCTCTTAAAACAAAATTAATACACCCCTCCCCCAGTATATGACAAGGTGAAAGCTAGCAGGAATGGACCTAAAATACAACGTAACCTATGCAACAGGCCATTATTTTTTTATTTCTATTGCCCTTCTGAGATTTCCTTCATTTGCTAAGAAGACATTGCTTTATCATTAAAGTACTTCAGGATGAAACCTCCCCTGCCGGCTCTAGTTATGGAAATGAGAGCCTCAAACCACATGTTAAAAAACCCTATGACAGTAAAGACCCACAGCAAAGTAGAGCCACTCTGAAAGTCTTTCACCACAGAAAAAAAAAAAAAGAATAGAGCAGGGGAGATAAAACGGCGTGAAGGAGACAGTCTGACATCTAAGAGAAACAATACAAGTAAGCATTTTATTTACTGCTTTTTAATCCAGCTCTATGTCTGATCAAGAAAAATGTTGAGAATCACAGCAGAAATATATTACACAACTATGTTGAGAATTTTATGGAAATTCTAGAAACTAGGTGGAAGTGAGAACTACTGAAAACACCTGACATTAAGAATCACGCAGGGTAGCACATATCTGCAAGGTACTAGTCTCCATGAAGCCATATGTAATTGCCAAACTACAGCCTGTCTGAAGAGGTTTGGGATGCTTCATTCCGATCAAACACAATTTTTACCTTTGTGATATTCCGTCTTCATCATCCCTGTAAGTAACTTCTCTCAGAGTAGAACGACTGCTTTGTTCCTGATGTGTGAAACTCGGACATATTGTCACAGCCATAGATAACAAAATATCCTGCTCTGCCCATCTTGTTGTCCAGTGGGAACTCCTGTAGTCAGAGATTCAGCAGTGTACATAAATCTTCACAGGGTTATACAGGACATCTGTAGCACAATTCACTTACATCCTCACGACTATGTCCAATTGCAGAATGATATGACATGAGTTGATATTACTGATCAGACGGGCACGTACTCTGACCTGTTTGACAACAGGAGGAGAATCCAAATCACGTCTTCTAGCTGTGGAGAAGAGTAAGATTGATAAGGCCAGTACTGAATTGAGAAATCTGGTTATAATTGTGGAAGTATTGAGAAGGCAAGAAAGTAGTACAGAGATATTGACACATATAATTCTTCCAGGATCTTTATGAGTGAATTTAGGAAGCATTTTAAGGATGTGCATACAATGAAGTTCTCAGTTTAATTACTGTGTGTCAGCTGAGCCATAGTGGCAGTCCCCAAGAGTCCCTTTTGGCCACATCAGGTGCAGAACACTGGTTACCCTTCCTTATTTTCAAACCTAGCTATGTATAACTACATTGCATTTACTGAGTACTCGGAGAGCATAAATGAGCAAGTTAGTGGTTCTTCTAACATATAGTACCTCGGGCTCTGTTAATCAGACTTGATAGCTATGTTTGTTTGGATGATTTCCTAAAAAAAAGGTACTAAGGCAGGGTAAAATCAGCACTGCATATCCTAATTTAAGGAGACATCTGGCAAACCAAACTTCTCACACAGAAGAAGATCTCATGGTAAGAACTAAGAGGCTGTGAGAAGAGTCACAGATGTTCGGTGTGTAAAACAGAAAAAAAAAAAAAAAGAGTAGAACTCATATTCCTGAACTTCTGTTCTAAGCAGAGGTGGGTGCCTTCCTGTCTTCCACAAAGATCCCTCCCTTTAAGGTTTGAATTTTCTTACATTAAGATATTTTCATAGTCTCCCTCTATCCATGAAAAACAAGAGCAACCCCAAACTACCACTCACAAGGAACAATATTTACTTGTCACACGGAAGAGATTTGGAGCCAAAACTTGAATTTCATTTGCCTGTGTATGGATGAAACCCAGACATCATGTGGCATCCTGAGATATGTTTTTTTCCAGTGACTCTACTGAATATTGTATTACTTCTGCATAACTATTCCAGGTTTCCCCAGACTAGAATCTCCAAAGATCCCTATGTTATATATACCTAATAAGTGCCTTGAAGAGGAACCTACAGAGTTAGTCTTTTTTTTTTTTTTTCCCTCCTCTCTCACACACTGATATTCTTTCATGCAAAAAAGGACAGCTCTGTCTTTGAGAATCCTTCACCTTAGAAGACCAGTTAGCATTTGTGAGACCAGGGCTCACATTCCTCTTGCTGTGTAGGAATTGGATGCTAATCTCACATATAAAAGTTCCAGGTGGCTCATGGTGGCATGCAGGCACCTGCACAGTTCACCAGACAAATGCAACTCAGCACTCCTACCAGGAGGGGAAAGAGTTGCCTATTCTGGGCATTACATTTTGAGTTTTTTGAGGTCCAGCAGTGGTTGCGATAGCTATGTAGCCTTGTAGATGTCCTCTAAGAAAGGAAGACAAATGAAACAGCATGGAAAGTGAGGCAGACAGAGAGCAATGTGGTCGACAAAAGGCAGTTCTGAGACTGTGAAGGAGATTATGTGGTATCTATGCCCTTCTGAGAAATACAGCTCTTGTTGAAACTCAGATATGTAAACTGCCCAGATAGCTTCAGTGAGACTTTTAAAGTGTTTGAAAAAAGCTTAGAAAGAAATTTAAATACTCAGACACACAAACAAGTTGCTGAAGGTTAAAAAGCTGTTGCATGTCAGCTGAGACACTAACTGTTCACGTGAATTCTCTTTCATTGTAGATGTGACTAAATCAAATTATCCCAACTTTGCAAGAATAGAAGCTCACACATTGACAGGAGAGGAGAAGGGAGAGAAGGAGAGGAAAACGAAGAGAGAGAGAGGGAGAGGGAAGGGAAGAGGAAACTACTTGCCATCAAGAACCAAATAATTGAGAAAAATGTCAAGTATAAAATCATGGTTTCTAGAAGGAGAGAGACATTACTTATAGATGTGTGAAAAACACTGATCTAAACAAAAAAAAGAAAGGTGGCACAGAATTCAAGGGGGTGAATTATACATTAGAAGTTGGACAATCTCACAGAAAACAATATGTTTTTTATTTCTGCCTATTTACCATCTCAGTATTTGTAAAATCTAACTGATTTTACCTGAGATTTTTGCCTCAATATTATAATGAAAATGTCTTTCATAGTTTACTCATTTTCACTAGGTTCCTCCTAGAATTTCATATACAGTAAGGAGATTCATTCAATAAGTATTTTCTTCTGCAAAAATATTAAAATAAGCTTTTTAATGTATTTTTTCTTTCTCTAAACCACACATGCATATAGAAGCATATTCTCCTCCACCGTCTTTTTGATCTTGCCAGTTGCAATGAGCCTTAGACCACTTCATTAGTTATGACTTATCAGAAGCACATGATACCAATTGCTGCTCAGTGTCATTTACTCCCATTTAAATATAAAGTCTTTGCCTGCTGCTGAATTATCAGATAAGTTTTACTCCCTGAAGATTATAATAAAAATTGAAACTGCCTTTCCTTGTTTCTATCAAGAGGAGGAAACAAAGTTGTGGTTTTGTTTTGCTTTACTTCTCAAACCTTCATGCCACTCCTAACTATCCCATTTTTTTTCTTTCTTGTGAAGGGTTTATTATGGATTGTTTTGCTAAATAAATCAGATTGTGGTCTAAATAAAATTAGTCTAGAAATTTAACCAACATAATGATAAAATTGAAATTTTAAGCACAAGACATTCATAGAAATTGTCCGGTTTTCTGTTTAGAAACAAATTCACAGACAATGTGTGAGAAAACAATCAAGACTGAATCCTGCAAGTAACTCTGAGTCTGCAGACTGTCATTAACATAGATGTAATATTAGTAGCAGTGACTTATTTCCCCTTTAAAAAGTAATAAGAAAAGAGAATAAATATTTGTTGGTATATCTGCTTTCTTTAGCCATTAATCACCAGCACCAAAACCTCATAAATATGGTGACAGACACAGAGTAATTCTTATATTTCAGAAAAGGTCAATCAAAAATAGATATGGTAAAAGTTCAGTCAATAAATAATCTTACAAGACTAAACATTGCACTCATTCTTTTCAAGTCACTCATTAGTCATCTACAGTGCCCTCAATGACATTTTTAAGGTACAATTTCAAGGAATTTTCTTTTTTATTGAGAAGGGAAATATTTTTCCCTTGCAAAGCTCCATCTGTAGACAAAGTCCAGTTCACCATAAATGAACAGTTTCCCAGTGGACAAGAAACTACCGTGACAGGCACATTAATAATATGTCTGAACATCTACTGCCCCATTTCATTTTTTTGAAGAGGCTTACAGTTTTATGGAGAAATACGGGAGAAACAAAAAGGAGAAGGAAAGAAGAGGTAAGAAAGGTTATTCTGTGACTAAAGCTGGTGGAATTATTCATTGTTTAACATTTAATCTTTTAAATCACTGCTTAAAATTTCAATCCTAAACCCGTGATTTCATTTTCATTAAAAGGAGACACATCTTTGCATAACAGGCCATTCATTTAAGGGTAAAATTTCTGAAGATTAAGAAAGAAGACTAAGGTATCACTTTGAACTTGAAAGACACTAGATGTCTTTTGGATATTTTCTAAAATCCCTGGAAATGGCTCAGATGCCCATGTAATTTCTTGAATTGCCTCCCCTTACCCTTGATATCCAAATAACATTAGGAAGTCTTATATAAGCATCTAACTTTGATAATTTGTTCCTTATGGACATACTGTTCAATGTGTTCATTTCGTTCTGCATTTAAATAATTCACATTGAATTTATACAGCTATTAAATGTATTGTAATAAATCGTTCAAGAGACTTCTTATTTTTTATAATCTAAGAATTTAAAAATCCTTATTTTGATAAACTTTTAAATTATGTAAGTCACAGAGTCTTGTTTTCAAAAATGTCTCCAGCTCTGAGTAGCCTATCCCATTGAAAATTACCATTTGGCTGTAATGTTATTCATAGGATGTATTTGATCTCTTCACATTTTATCTATTCACACAGGAGATCTGCTCTTTAGCTGTTTGATGGCAGTTTTACAAGGACTATAATGACAAATATCTAAATATAAATGGTTAATAAATCAGTTATGCAGTTTCAGAAAAATAATCTGCTCAGTATATTAAAAAAAGGTGAAGAGACTTTTAAATTGGGAATACAGGGGCTACCAAATAGTTGTAAATAATTTGTAAAATACTGAATGAATTTGCTGATAACTGTAACAAATAAATAAAGGGAGAAATATAGGAAATTCAGAGAAAATAAGAATCTTAAAAGGAATGGAAAAAACTAATAAGAGCATGAAAAGATTTGGATATATTTTTTTTTTCTGAAAGGAGAAAAGACAAATCAGAAATGTATATAAAATAATGAATGATGAAAAATAAACCCAAAAAACGTTTCCTATCCTAGTTCTATGGTATAAGAACAAAGAGAAAATTAAATGGTGCAAGGCTTGAGGTAAAGAAAATATATAGTTCCTCACAGAAGATTAAGTCACTAAGACAAAGTGTAAAATGAAGACTGGACATGCAATTCCCACTGTGGATCAGTGTGGCACATCAAACCCAAACATTGTGGATGAAAGTGACATCCTGACCTACTCTGGACCAAGGCAAGGTACATGAAGGAGACGTGACTCTACGTACAGTGGCACAGCAGTACTTCTCCCTGGTGACAGACAGATAAAGCACCGAGTAGAACTGCATTGTAATGGAAGACGATATCTCACAGGTTCACAGGACTTGATTTTTACCCTTTCTCTAGGGAGAGGGTAATCAACTCCAGACTAGGACAAAAAGAATTGCAATATTTATTGTGTTCTGTTTCCCTTATCAAACTGTTGTTCTGCAACAAATTTAAGACTGAGGGTAAGTGGAAGAATAAGCTATAAACATGAAAAGAGAAGCAATGATACATAACACATTTTGCTGGTGGCAGTATTTGGGAAACGTTCTTATGACCTACATTTCTAATTAACAGCAACTCAAAAAGTTTTGTTTCTTGCTGAGTTATATGTATGAGGAGGTAGTTTTGATCTGTCAACCATTTCTCTCTCTACAGCTGTTGAACTGTAAACTGATATTTTCACAGTAGTAGGTATTATACTTAGACATTATTTTTCTGCTGTTACTTGGATTTAATCAGTACAATAAAACTTGAAGAACCAAAAAAGAAATAACTTTCAAAGTCTCCAACAATAACATGCATACCTGCATGCTTTATAAAGGTGCGCAAGTCTAAAAACTTCTTCAGTTCTAATGTGAATCTTCTGTACAAGGCAGATATTTTTGAGAACTTTTTAAAAGATCCATTAACATCTGCTGTATGAATCTTCATAAACTCAGTTCAGAGAGAGAATAAAATAATTTGTACATGATTGGATTTAGAGCAGCAGCAACTAGGCCTGATCGGGTAAATGCAGCTAAAAAATTACTTGACTGTCAGCTCAGCCGTGATGACCATCTACGTACATCTGCTGAGTTCATGCCAGTTGTGGAATGGATCTCTTTCTCTGAATTTTGGGACACTACCACAGAAAGTTAATTCATTATTGTGAACTGACTTCACAGCAGTTTAATTAAGATTGCAGATCAGCCTCAGGGCTGACTATTATTATGGCAAGAAGATAATTTAAAAGTTGAATAGCACTGATCTGGACAAGCTAGATTAGTCACTTGGAAACAGTGTTTTCACATGTATTAAAAAGCATCTTCTTTACCATAATATTTGAAAATCTCTTGCCTGAGTTCCTAGCATCATGCATGCAAATAAGGCTTTTTGTATATATGTTAGTAATGAACCATCTTTGGAGCAGGGCTTGGAACAGTAGAGATCTCTAAACATAACTTTTACTGCTCAGTAACTAAATAATTGAGCAGCAACTTAAGGAAACATAGAAAGTGCCCAGTTAAGAGATCGTTACTTAAGCTTCTGATTCTAAATCTAAAACTGCCAACGTGTCAACCAGATGAAAGAATGATTAAGCATGTTGACCTTAGAATATGTGTTTGAATCAGCCAAAAATGGAAAACAATTGGACTCAGAATTAAAATGTCTTTTTCATTATAACCCTTAGTAAGACTGAACAAGCTTTTATAACAGCAGGAAAGGAGAGTGACAGTTGTAGTCCAGCCCCTGTGCATACCGGAGAGTCTGAGCAGGAGGTGGCCTTTTCCCACTAGATAATTAAAAATAGCGGATGATGAGACAGGAGTTTACTGTGAAAGAGCAATGAAGTATAAACTCACAGAGAAAGTGAGCTGTCCTGTTTCCACTTATTCTGTTGTTATCATTTGTTTCTGAAGCTTGATTACTTGGGTACAGCTAAGAAACAATTCCCATGAGCTATTTTCTCATTTTGAGAACAGAAAGGAATAATATCAAGTGGTGCAAAGAAGAAAGGGTGACTAAGGCTGGGCATTGAGAAGGCTTAACATTTCTTGGAACTCTCTAGGGTCAGTTCCCTTCTGAAGACACTCCTAGGCATTCAGAATCTCTCTCTTTTAGTAAGAATGCTTGATTTAAAGAAGACTAGGGAAGAAAAGAATGGCTTATTCTATTCTGTCTCCCACATCATCAACCATTTTGGAAGCCAAATTCAGTTTACGGAAACTTTACTACTGCTGATACCTGGGTCAGGATTAAAACAAAACATACAAAATAAAAACCAAACAAAATGCAACCAAGCAAAAAAAAAAGCAAAGCAAAACCAAACCAAACCAAACGAAATCAAATCAAACCAAAATGAATCAAAGCAAACTGAACCAAACTGAACCAAACCAATCCAAACCAAATCAAACTAAACCAAACCAAACCTTCTTGGCTTTTAGTTTATAAATTGAGTTGGGCTGGCAGTTAGAATAAACTGTCTTTCCACTTGTATACAAAACAGATATTATCTGCAAATCATTGGTATAATAAAAGCTGAAACCCATAATGTCATTTAAGAAAGGTGCACTTTAGAGTAGAGTACAACTTCAAGCAAAGATTGTTCATGTTCTGGATGATTTTTTTCTGCAAAAGAACTGTAACTTCTTTCTTCCTGTTTTTTCCACCTTCTTGCACACAAAAAATGGTGAATCTGCACATTTATGACACCATTAATATTAAATAGCAGTCCAAACATTGTTTAATTTCCCAGAAAAGAAACCTTATTTTATGTACTGCAGGAAAATTGGACACTTGTTATCACTTAACAATATGTTGGAAAAAGTAAATGGTGAAGGAAATACATAACATCAAAAGTTATTTAAGAAAAAAAAAGTTTAGTACTATTTTGTTTATGCTGTTGTTTACAAATTCATTTAAAAGTTGAAAATGCCCAGGAATAGGATTTAGTTAGCTTGAGGTGTGAAGAACACATAAATATTTAAGTTTCGACCCGTACTTGCATTTGTTTGAAAACACATACACACTCAAGACTGGTCACGTATCTCTGTACTTGTAATATAAAAATCACTTTGTAGACTATTAAGCATCTGCCCTTAATTTCATAGGGATCACACTCCAAGGACATTCAGCCAATAATCTGTAGATAAAGCTTTGATCCTCTCCCTGATCAGGCTAGCTTTACTATTGATTCCTTATTATAATTTATTTAACATAAAAGCTGTTACATAAGGTGGTTAAAGTTGCTTAATGAGCTAACCGATTAGGAAGAAATGAATTTGAGATCACTTTGAACCCACTCTAATTTTCCCAAAGAACCAAAATTTATGAAGTTAGGGGTCCTAAAGGAAAAGAGTAGAGCACAGTTCTTTAATTAATGGGATATTTGAGTAGCAAAGATACTCACTACTGAACAACTTTGATTTTTTTCATGGAACTGGAACATAAAATGAGCCCATTCTCTGCCTTTGGTTAGGCCATTGACACTGAGCAGAATTTGCCCCATGTCAGAATGAAAATCCCTCATACTAACACAGACTAAACTTCAATTGTTTGTTATTTTTAGTATAAGATCAGAATTGAACTAAATCACAATGTTATGGAGAAGAGGACAGAACAGATGTGCATGGAAGTATAAAAGGAAAGTTTGCTTCTAGCAGTCTTTATCACATCTATTTCTTTATCCTATTTTTAAACCAGTTAGACCTGATTAGGTTTCATGACCCTTTTGCACCTGAATACATTCATATATATGACTTTTGATGTCTAATGAAGTAAACAAGGTCATAGCCGAAAACTTAGCAATAGAATGACAGGCAAAGTTAGTAGGGGAAAATGTTTAGAAACAAACTCTTCATAAAACGGCTTTGAAATTTTTCAGTCGTCAGCTCTGTTTGAGTGGCCCAGATTTTGTTTTGTTGTTTCATTTTCACTAAAGGCACAATAAGGGCTTCTATAAGGATCCTTACTCCTGTTTTCCACACTATTGGATTACAAACAATCGGTGTTTCTGCTAAATTTAATTGTTCTATATGCAGTTGTGTAATGGCTGAGGATCCGGTCAATTAAGACAGGTTCAGGATGAAAAATAACTTTAAATGGAAATATTCTCAATGTTCAGCACCTCAGTGTTTGACAAAACAGTAGTGACAGTGTTCATATGCAAAATCCCAAATGAATCAGAGGGGATGTGCATGCTACTTTGTTATGGTGGCATAAAAGCTATAGAAAATAGCTCTTGTTTAGTTTTAAGTGCCATTATCATGAATAGGACACGATATAGACATTAGGAGAAAAACAGAAATAAAAGCTAGCTTGAGAATCCATTGTATATTTTAATATTCTCATCCCTTTGGAAGCCCCTCCTTACTGGTAATTTATGAAAAAGTATAAATAGGTTAACTCTTTTATTTCTCTTCACAATCCTCTCATAAGAGTAAGAATGATCCACATTTGAAAAGTAATTTTTTCTTTATTTCTGATGCTTTTAAATATTCTTTTTTCAATATTTAAAAATAGTTTAACTAAAACAAAATACATATAAGTTACAGTGGAATTACAGTTATCACTGTTTGGGATTGAAGCAAAATAGCCTGAGAGCAGTTTCAATGTCATTTAAGAGAGAATGCAGACCAGAACCCCTACGTGCCTCTTTATCACTAAAACTTTCTCTGGAAAAAACCTTGAATTTCAAGTGAAAAAATATATCTTATAGACAATATGTCTCAGTGTGGTCAGTTGTTGGCACTCTGCTCTTTGAAAAGAAATACAGGGTATTTCAAAAAGATGGACCCAATTTGAAATCACTATATCTCTGAAATAGGGTCCATCTTTTTGAAACACCCTGTATCTTAATTCTTCACTGATGCATCACTTGCCTTGCTGGGCTTTTGTGATTTAGAACAATTAAACATAAAGCCTCAAATATTTAATTATGTTCTGTGGAATTCAAATGAGGGATTTTAATTCTTAATGAAATCCTATTTTTTTTTTCTCCAGGAAAAAAGAATAATTTCAGTATTGATCCAACCTCCTAAGTTCATCCTCCTAAATTACCAATTCAAGCTGGTAAACTGGAGTCTAGTTCACATTGCAAACAGGCTGTTATGTGCTTTTTCTTTCTAAATTGCCTTCATCAATTCTGAACAGTTAGGAGACTTCTGTCTTTCTGCTTCCCTGATGCCCAACCTTGTCTTTTCTACTGCAATTACATTTCAGCTATTACATCTAATAAAGTAATTTGGATTTTTTGGTATGAGCTTGTTCTGTGTTGATGGTGGCTTTCTCTTCATAATTATCACAAAAAACTCAATGCGTGGTCACCATGTCACGGAAGGGCAATCCAACTACAGTGCCTGTAACAATTGTGCTGTCTCAGAATAAACACATAACTAACAGACAACATACAGAAAAACAACTTGTCAATAGTTAGGAACAATAAACAAATTCAGAATGTAACTCATCCCCTAAATATTGGTTCACAGTTTTGCAGATGAAGTTGTGGAAATTTCCTTGCCCAGTACTCGTCAAGGTGTCTGCTTGACATCATAGGTGTCTGCTCTTGAAAGCAAAGCCTGATTTTGGCAGAGTTTTTCTTAGGAATTTTGGTAAATTTTGGTTTTGCAGGCTCTTGAGCTAATCTTGGAGAGAGATGAGAAAATGTTAATCTAACAGAAGATGTTGGGAGAAGGATATAATGTTGACAAAGGGATCCCTGAATTTTGTATGCTCATCAGGCACTCCCTCTGCTGTACTGAATCTGTTGATGTATTAGTTCTGACAGACTTTTCTAACCTGTTAACACTTTTCATAGGATTCATCATCTTAAAATGTAGCCTTTTCTGCTAGAGGAATATTTCATCCCATCAAAAAATTCTCTGATAGCATTGTTAAAGTTAATGGGAACTTCAAGTATGATGCGCAAAAGGAGACCTAAAATAGGAGCTTTTCCCCCCCATGATAAAGATGTTTCTCAAGTTTCATTTGAGAAACATGCAGCAGACAACAACACAAATTGTCCTGTGAAATTATTTTAATCTTTCTTGCACCTCATTTTAAAATCAAGCTTCCAGTGTTAATAAAGATGATGATGTCCTAGCCAAAGATTTTGGACAAGCTGAAAGTGATACCCCTAGCACAATAGCTTATATCAGTGAATGTAAACTGAAAGAGAATACTGAAGAAAATTGAATTCTTAACTGCTTGCATTAGTTTTACCCAGGAGCATATTTTGCCTAATGCCAATGAAAACAAGGTAATATAGATCACATGGTTTAAAGGATAAATCTCTACTTAATCAAACCAGATTCCTCACTCCATTGTTAAAGTTGTGGGTTGTGTTATGCTGTAATTCCATTAGCTAGCTAAAACCCTGTAGAAAAGAACAGAAAAATAAAAGATGCAATATTGCCATTGATAATGGGGAAGACTAAGGTTCAAGTAACAGTTTTGTTGAGTAACGAGTCAAATTCAACAGCCCACATTTTAAATAACTCTGAGGATAATAGCCTCCAAAATGTGCTGGACATGAACTCTATTTTAGATGAAAACTTGTTCAAAGTAGCTTTTTGATTTGTTATCAGTGACACCAACGGCCTCAGAGACAGTGTTCCTAAAAAATTAATTTAACTTTGGATGAAAAACCTATTAAAATGTGTATTTAATTTTTAACAAGTATTGCACTTAAAAGCAAATTTCTAATATAATTATATATATGCCAGCAAGACAATTTCTAAGTGATCTTTAAGCACAAAGGAATATTGCTTTGTAATGCAGCTTTAGAAAACTCTACCTAGATTTATCAAAAGTATAATGAAAATCCTATTTCTGCAGGAGCATTAGGAAAAAATCCAACTGAGTTGGATCACCATTTTCCTACATAATAATAGACATTTGGAGGGAGTTGAAACATGAGTTATATATTTAACAATGATGCATGAGCTAGATGACACTCAGGTATCATCTTTAGAAACATAATTTTCATAGCATTAACAAATACAATCTCTAAAACTTCGTGCTTTTACACTACATTACATTGTGCCTTATTGAATAGAGATATTTGAAGGGGAAATAAGGGTCTAATACATCTAATAAGGGTCTAATACGTTTCAATAGTCATTTCATACAGACACATGCTTATAAATGTGAAAAAGCTCTGAGGGGTAGGACTAGTTAGAAAGTTTACTCTGCTGCAGTCTGGGACAGACTAGTGTAGAATGTGGTGACAAGTGACGTGAGAAAGTATCTTAATTTAAAGAGTTAAGCCTATCGCTGTACAAAAGTCTGAAGAAGTATTTTTTCCTGCCTCTGCATTATTTGTGAATGTAAGAAATGCACCCATTGTAGCAAATCACTCAAAAAGTTCAGGCAAGCTGTGTGGACAACAAGCACAGCAAGGCATTTCAAATCATATACAGTGTCTAAGTTGCCCTGCTCTGTGTCTCACAGCAGGAGGAATTTTGTTTCTTCAGACTCCCAACTGGATGTATCAGCCCTGGAATAAATCTTTTATACATTTATGCAGCATTAGTTTGTGAGCATAATAATGACTGATCCCCTGCAATGGAGCACTGCTGTCTTGATGAACACACAAAAATATTGTAGAAAGCATGTCTGAAAAATATAAAACTCACATCAAGCTCATATTCAAATACTTGTTATTCACTAGTAAGTGTCATCTGAAGAAAAGTATAACATAACCAGCAGGAGACAGTAGCATTCAGAAGAAGCAAATACCTAAAAGAAAATTCAGATGTATCTGACATTTTGTAAAGTAAACAGATACAAAGTCTTTCTAAAAAAGCAAGCTGTGCACATTTTGGGATTTTTCAGGATCACAAAAGCATGCAGAAAAGTTGAAATTTCTGAAGGGTTTCATAAAGATTTGACTTAATTTATACAGTGGAACCTTGGCCTTGGGAAATCCTGTGGGGAAACTCCCTTTGATTACAAAGGAGCTGGATTTCCAGTGACTGTGATTGTTTCAGCAGCTCACAAATCTGTATAGAGAGTAAGGGTAAGCAAGTCTTCTAGGTACAGGGGGGTTTTAGTACTGTTACCAAAAGCTTTTTCAGTGGTGATTTCATATCGATCTTTTCTTTTCAAACAGTAGCTATTGTGGAAATCATAGCATAGATAAGGAAAAAAAATTATTTTTGCTTCTGATATATCTAAAGCAAGATAAAAGGATAAACATATGCACATATTTTCTTCAAATCCTTCTCTGTGCTATCAGTGATCTAGCCAACACAGACTGCATGACCGAAGGAATGTGGCTAAATGATTTTTTTAATATCCTTTTTTGAAATTTGTTTTGTGTTTTTAAACATTTACTGAATGTTTTGTTCTCAGGCTTTTGTGTTTTCATTTTCCCTCCATTTGTCCAAAACAATTTGAGAAAATAATTTTAAAATGTTAATTTAAAAAAAAAGCAAAAATTCTTCCTCCTCCACCCAATGGAAGCTTCTCACCCCATTTAGAATTTAGAACTTTTATTTAAAAAACATACATCTTCCCCTTTCTATTTCTGCTTGAATGCTGTAGCTTCCTCTGTTGAAGGTGCTGTATTTTTACTTGCATTTGAAGCTTTTGTCGTGAAGCACAATCTTGTGAGGCAAGACTAGATAGAAAAAGAACTAAAAAATGCTTAAGGGAAAACATTAAGCATGTAGTTGGCTAGCTGCAAAGGATGATAGGATTTAGGATTTAACACATATCTTTTATTTACATGAACAGACCAACTTAATTTAAAAACAATTGTGCTGAATGTTTTCAAAATTAAACAATGAAATATAATTTGTTCTTCTGTGTTACAGAACAATCAAACGTGTTTAGTGAATTGTTCCATTAACGTTGTGAATAGAGATTTTTAAAATGTTTGACTATTCCCAAAAAACCCAAACAATATACATTTTGATTGTCTTTAATGCACATACTTTTTATATAGTTTGACTTTAGCAGAGTAAAATGGATCATCAAATCTTTCATCTTGAGGTTTTTTTTTCTGAAATAGTGATTATATTTGCTCATGTTCTTTTGGCTTTCTTGCCAGGTAGGTAGGGTCCTATCCACTCATTTTGTGCCAAATAACGCTGCATGATTCAAATATGAGCACACATATCTCAATTTGCTGAAAAACAATGAAACAATTTAAATACTAAATGGATTTTAAATTAGCAAATTTCAGATAATTAAATAATTTAGACTAATTTCTGGAGTCAAGGCATGAGTTTTCTTTTTCTTAGGGAGTACAAATGTTTTGATGTGGTGACAAGGTGTTATCAGGTGATGGACAGCAGAAAGTAATGAGTTGTGAAAGGCTGACTGGCTCAGACTATTCTTTTTTGAAAAAAGATGTCTAATTCACTGCTGCAGGGCATTCTTTACCTGTAGTTATCTTAAACTTCTAGGTGTATTAGGAACTTCAGCTGAATAATGGAATAGTTTAATATGTACTGGTACGTTTTGGTTATTTTGGTTTCCTGTATCATTTAGTTTGCATCATCATGAAAGGCAGCTACATAAATATTCTTGCAGTTAGACTTCAAAGGAGGAGAGACAATTTGTTTCCCATTTTTCAAAAAACTTGTATAAACTCTCCAAGATTTTTTTTTTCATTTCAGCTGTTTTGCTGTACTTAAACATTGTATCATTTTTGTCATGACATTTCTGTTTTATGGTATTTTTGAAGTTGGTCACCAACTGTTTGGTCACAGGAACTTTTGGGGTCTTATGAAAGCCAATATGCATATGAAAATATAAATCCGTTCAAGATAAGACTTTATTTCCTGATATTTTCCAATTAGACATTTTGGTGGGGACTTATGGATAGAAGCATTTTGATTTCAATTAACTTTGGAGACCTATTGCATGTTTACCTTTATGCATAAGTTAAACATGTTGGTGGTTTGAGAATTAATGCTTAGCATTGTATATGACCTTAGTCCCTTCTTCAGTAAACACAGTTCAGACTGCTCTGAACTTTTTCATCATGCATCTTATAGCAAAAGAGAATAAAGCAGTTAGCAATGATAATCTACCCTGTCAGTAGTTAAGAGGAAGTGTTTGGGTTAAATTTCGCTAATGTATGGAAATTCCCCTTCTGACAAAAGGGAGAAAGGAAATTATTTGACATTGTTTTTTCTTGCAAGTTTTAGGCATTCTTAAAGAAATGGACCCAAACCAATTGTTATAAAAGTCAAAGAAAGAATATGTAAATATTCTTCTACAAAAACATTTTTCCTTTAGAATAAGGTATGCTATTCTGTTTTCCTCTCCTTTTCTAATTCTGTTATAATTAGTCTAATTTATATAGGAAAAATGTATTTCAGATTTCTGTAGCTGTGCTAACAAAGATAAATGGAAACAGTCATTTCAATAAAACTTTTCAAACAGTTCCCTTATAGCTTTTCAAATGTACACAGAATCTCAGCTATAAGTTTTTCATTTACTTGTCAGTTTTGTCAACATGACTGACCAAAATTATCAACTCTTACATTCGATCTCTGCTCAAAAGAATAAATTGACAATTCAAGTATGAAGCTTTAAACTATGGTTTTAGCCCTGACATTTCTTACTGCCATACAAGATTCTATATCAAAAAAGAAGAATTTCTGGAAAAATCTGAAGGCAAACTTATGTGTTATTTGAATATAATAAAGTATGCTAACAGAATAGAGCAGAAAAATTGAATAATTTTGTTTCTACTTTTTACATTATTTTAATGCAAATTGCAACTGGCAAAGAACTTAAAAAATATTAACTTTGATTTAATGATTATTTCTACTATGTTCCTGATGCTATTGTGTTTACAACCCACAACTATTTTAAAATAGTGTTTTTTCTGTTTGTGGGAATTGAATTATAAGGTCTTGGTTTTCACATCTTTTATGACCACCATGCTCAAGTTCATATGTGCGCAGGGTATTCTTATCTCAAAATTCACTAGTCTATGCAGGAAGTGGAAGTGGCATCACATAATGGGTACAAGGAAACATGCAGCCTAGTGCAACAGGTAACCGGGCAAAACCATAGCATTCTTTTCACTCCTGTCTTTCTGTTTGGGAATTAGCTTATGGTTTTCAGAGAGAGAATCAATTGCTTGATTAAGCAAAAGAATGTACTTAAGTAAATTTTAAGATTGCCAGTACAATTTCGTAATTTCTAATTTAATCTGGTTTTACATATTTTTACACGTTTTAGAAAACACTATAAAACAAACAAAGAAAGCAAACACTATAAATCCAAACCACTGTCAATTATTAATCCAAGAAATTAGATATTGTAATTAGAAAATCAAGCTCAGATGTGGGACTGAATTAAATCACAGACAATCGAGTTAAAACCTTCAGCAATCAAGTCATTAAGTTAATACAGGATGCAGGAACTGAATTAGGTTGTTCAGTTTCTTATCCTCAGTAGAAGTAATCTTTTAAATTTGCCTTTATATAAAAATCCAAATTCATTTAGCATTCAGTCCTCAGGACAAATTGAGATTTCTTTTTCCTCAAAATGATGTGTGTACAGGACACTTCCATGCTCCACCCTGCTTATTTTTATTCCCATTCAGTCTGAGTTCTGTAGTTCTACAATTTTGAATCTGTGAGAGTTGTCTGATCATACATATTTTCTTACAGAGGTAAGCTAGATTCTCTGAGAGGTCAAACAAGCATTTAAAGGGAAAGCACTGCTGTGGCTTACCATGTAGAACTCCTTTAGCTTCCTAGAGGCAGGACATTGCTCTCAGTTTGTTCCCAAGGGATAGGGATTATTCCCTATAGCAAGGAAGACTGAATAAATACACATATTTGTATATTACAGAAAGTATCAGATACAATATATAAAAATATAAGAAAATCGGAAGCAAGGTTTAAAATCTTTAAGGCCTGTGGTATTCTGAGGTACATGCTATGAGAATCTGTGTTGCAGTTCAGGAACAAAGGTAAGGTAAAATTTTTACTCCCTTTGATGATAAGAGATGTGTAATATTTACTAAGAAACCTTCCTGTTCCTGCTGTAGAAAGTAGGACAACGTGCCTTTGTGGGTAAACTAGTCAATTACTAATAGACAAAATAATTTAGGAGGAATGTAGAAAAAATTTTGGAGATTAAAATACTTTCATGGAATATAGTAATACCAAAAGGCTTACTCTAACAAATATAAAATAAGCTTCATTTGGGATCTTTTTTGTTTTAGTTGATTCACATCTTCACTAATTTAATCCTTTTCGTGTGATATGGAGTGGAAACCAAAGGAGTACCAGTCGGGGAACTGGATGCTGAGTAAGCTGAAGCAGAAATATTCTGCCCTTACAGGAACTAAATCTAAAATGGGTACTTAAAATGTAGTTCCATTTTTTCTATTTAAAACTTTATATGATAATTTTTTTATTCCTTATGGGTAACAGCCAATCAATATCTTGTGTTGTTTAGTTAATTATGTTCAGAACAATCTACATAATTATGTTGCTATAATTGGTGTTTCTATTATTCTGGGGTTTTTTATTTCTTTTATAAACCATTAGCTTTATTAGCACTACAATTTTCATGCCAATAAACATATTAGAATATCTGCATTTCTCCCTTGTAGTTAAATACTCATAAGTTTAAGACTTTGCTTATTCAAAATAATCTAATTACAAACATTCTATGGCAGAATGTGTCTACAACTTACTAAGAATAATTGTTTCTCTTTAGTCTTCTGCAGCTATTATCATGATGGGAAAGTATTACTCTCTTAATACACCAAAGTCCTACCTACTGAGTTGCACTTCTTGTTTCCTGCATCTATGGGGAAAAAAAAAACAAACAAGAAAATGTTGCTGCCAAATCTTGTTATCCAAACAACATTGTCTCCTGTATAAGAAGCTGGGCTTCTAGTGAGTATATCTGGCACTCTTTTTTGCAGATGAGCTACGCTTTCTTCATGATGTGATCTGCTGCCAAGTCTGTTAGAAATCAAAGGTGAGAGATTGGGTCTATGATATTAAAATTTACGGTGTGCTAACATGGGCTTCCAGTGAGGTCTGTGCATGGTCAGTGAGTTTTCCTCCACATGCAAGGGGCCCATGGATATCCATATGATTACAATTCTGTCTTTTTGACCTCTCACGAACAGAAGTCAGATATACCATTTTAAACAGAATTAGATCTTATGTTCCAATCGTTTTCAGAACAGGAATTCTTAAAGTACAGGCAGTTTGAAAAATCTCCCTTCTGGAAGCTTTTTATTGTATTAGAGCAACTACATGTAATGTGGTTCCAGAAATATTAAGAATAAGAAAAACAAGTCCTGCTCTCTCTTTAAATAAAATGTTACAGGATTTTAGCTGCATATATTTTAAACTGCGTGATTTGAATTATAAATAGAAATAAAAAATAAATCTGTACTCACTACCAGTCACAACTATAAATAAATGTTACCAAATACTCCTGAAAAATTGTGATTATAAGGCCCCTAGAGTAATGACTTTTTTTTTTCCTCCCCAGAAAGGATGTCTAAATAGAAATATGTTCAAGGAATGTGTGATTCACTTGTGGATAAGCCTTGAACAGAAGGAGAGGTTAACATTTTTAGCTAAATTATGCATTGCAAATGGCTCACTCAGTTTTGTTTCATTTGCATAAGTGGCCCTGGTTCAAGAACTCACTGATTGCAATGGAAGCTGTTTCACTGTCTCAATTTTTTTTTTTTAAACCACTCTAGATAGGGTTCAAAACTATAAGACGGGGGAAAACCAGCACAAAATGCCCTTATAAAGACCACCTTCCTATGCTTAATTAACACAGCAACATAACTGTTATTGTAAATGAAGTTCTGTAACTGACTGTCTGGAATAAAGAAGTTAGATACTGAAAATGGAAGATAAACAATTCCAAGCTGTAGACAAAAATCCCCGCTATTAAGACCTGATGTTTTATCCCCTTAAGCTATGTTTCATTAGAGGGATTTCTCTGACTAGTGGTATTTGGATAGCTTAGTATTTCAGTAATGTTGAAGCAGAAAAAACATACACTGTTAACTTGGTGAGTTTGTTTCTGTTTAGAGAAATGGTGATGAGCTGCCCAGAGGTTTGCACCAATGAGTTCTGAGGTATGGAAGGAGGAAAGGAAAGACCAATAGATTGGTTTTGTTTGTGATTTTTTAAAAATTATTTTTAAAACTTACATCTTTCACCAGCATTACTTAATCGCCACGGTTTTAAAACTATTAATGATATCCTTATTAGTTTAATGTAAAGTATCAGCCACTGAACTACAAAACTCACCAAAATAGAAAGTGCCAGGTAATGTATTGCGTTTAAAATAAAGTCAATCAGCAAATCAGACAGTTATTATTTCTCATTTGGTCAAACAGTTCAGGAAATGTTGTGTCTTGACCTAAGAAATAAATTGCAGAGCTTTACCTTTATTTCATTAGCTGAATACACCACCACTGAAAAAATCAGATTAATAATATTTATCTGCTTAAGAGCTGTGAATGGGATTTTTCTACTAATTATTATTTAAAATTAATACATTTATAAGACTGTTCTAAAGTGCAGACTCTACAGAGATACATCCTACAGATACTTGTTTTTATTTTAACTTCTTGTATAATTCTTACACTGAATGGTTGCATAGTCATCTGCTGGTCATGATGGATAATTTTGCTGTCAATGTATTTACCGTTAACTAAAATACGAAAACATTTACAAGCCTCATCAAGATTTACGAGCCAATAAGGAGCCTAGAATGCAGGGGTTAAAAAAACCACCAAACCTACCTAGCTAGCTTGCTAATCCTGTCAAAGAATTATTCATTCTGGAGTAGCTGCTCTCTCTGATATACATTCTCTGCAGAAACATTGCTTGAAATATCAACTTCGTATTTGCAATTTGGGCAGTGTATTTTTTTTTTTTTATTTTCTTTATTAAACTGAATTCATTAGTTTTCTAATTTTTTAGGCCTTACTGTGATTACTTACTGGGTAAACCTATAGTCAGTTGTATTCAAAAAAGGAAACCTCTTTAGTATAGTTTTAGATTTCAAAAGATTTTCCATTCTGGTTGAGAAATATGAGTCTCCAAGGAACATCACATTTCTGTACAAGAGAAAAGTTGGGCCATTTGCACATGCTTTACTTTCCAAATTTGGCACAAAGTCAGCCAAAGTAATTGAATTTCTGTGAGAAAAACTGAATCCTTGATCTAATTTAGATATTTTTTTCTAGAAGAATGATGACCACATATCCTTGAGGAGTGACTGCAGTGTAATTCAATTGTGCCACATTTTTTTAACCTAAAGTGAGATCTGGATATAGTTTACGATTTAAAATGAGCTGTAGTTTTGTGTCAGAATACCTACTATACTAGAAAATATATTTCTTGAACATAAAATATTTTTTTCTTTTTTTATCTACATTTCTAAATGAGCAATAAGATATTTCTACAGATTAGAAGAATTATCAAGAGTTTAGGAGCCTCACATTGTACCTTTCTCATAGAGACTTTTTTAGGTAAACTTCAGCAAATCACTGACTTATTTTTTGTGTATCATTGGTTTAGACCCATAAAATCAACACTTTCTTATCTGAAAAGGGTTTTCAGAATATTGTTATATTAAAAACATTGATTAACATAACAGGAATAGCTGTCTTAGAATGACTGGAGGCAGATATATTCAGAAAAACAGTGTTTAAACTTTAACTAAATGCATTAAAAAGACATTGTGATCATTCACTTAATGTTACCATAACTTAGGCATTAAGTCAATTATATTGATTGCAGCTGTGACAGTGTAAGGATATAAATAATGTAAATCTTGCAGGAAGATATAGTATCTTTTTTTAGATCAATTGCTATACCTTTATAAAAGAGGCAATCTTTTTGGATCCATAAGCTCTTCTGCTATCAGAAACTGAAGAAGTAATCTTCAAAGCTAAGTACAAGTTTTGGAACAAATACTGTGAATGTAATAAAATACGTTAATCAGACTGTCTGAAAGAAAATAGTTGATACCAAAATTCTATTAAAGGAGAAAAATGAGATGAATTACCATGATCCATGAAACTGTTATCTATTATCTCTAGAGTTTATGACTTTAGAGACCTGATGATGTTATTTTGTTTTCTAACTTAATCTTTTGAAGGTTGTTTGTTTTGATTTTTTTTTTTAATTTTAGATTTCTCTGAAGAACAAATACTGAGGTGACTGAGGCTTTTTTTTTTTTTTTTTGAGGTCTGCTTACTGGATAAAACTCTCATCTACAATCTACATCTCACTGCAATGTTCCCCAGAGCCCACACAGGTGTTTTCCTTAGGGCCTCTTAATAACTTAATATATTAACAAGACAATTTCACAGAGTTATTACATGTGCAATACACATCGATGACAGAGCATTTTTCTATGTATTGTGAGATAACTGTCTATGATAAAGTCAGTAAGAAAAAATTCACAAAACTCTCTCCACATATGAGTACTGTACTCATTTGCACGGAAGACATCTGGAGAGAGTAGGCATTCAATTGAGTCAACATTTAGCTATGTGCAGTGGAAGGCCACGGGCAGATTTATCCCAGGATTCCCTAACCCATAGATAGTGCCAGCTATACACACTGCTACTAAAGAAAAGGTTGAGGCATTTCAATCATATTTTCCCCTGATCTCTTAATTTTGTTTAACTGAGATTTTTCCACTGCTAGGGCAGTTTTGTATTCTGTGAAATTATTGAAATTAAAATTTAACTTTGTCTTAATTTACAAACATGTGAACAAGCCCATACTCTTTGTATCACAATTTTTGTTCAGAGTAATGCTAAAGGAACAGCTATAAATGACATTTCAGTAAAACTTACCTGAAGAGCAATTGTACCCAGATGCCATTAATTTGAAATGAAGACTAAATTATCATCTGAACAAAAGCTGTTGCAGTAAGATTCACAGTTATACTCCCTGATAAGAATCATGAAAAACAATGGAAAAGTAACGATTACCTGAAACCACAGGAAGCTCCATTTATTTCGTTTTGCTCCCGCCCCAGCCCCCTTCGTATTCGTCTCCAAGTACATTTATTTATGGAACATCTGATCATTTCTATTCTCAACATAATTAGGACATATATGTAAGAAGGCTTAGGCTTAAAGTTTACTATTTAAATCCTACTCTTGCTAAACAATCATCAGTATATATTTTAAAATGTGAATTATTTTTTCCTTAGCGGGGTAACATTTCTGTATATGACGCTTGTCAGATCTGTACTTCATACTATTTCCTACCTAATTTTAGAATAAATTTTTTTATAAAATTGTTCACTCCAATTTTAAAACCAGAACTGCTGGAAGCTCAACAGTCATTGTCATGAGATGGCAATGAAAATAATATTAAACTTTAATTTAATCAGTCAGCTACATGAGATTAATTTCTAAGTGGAAATCACAGACTAACATGAATAGAGAAACCAGCAACATACCACTGAAATTATTTTTCTGTTCTGGCCAGGATTGAGGGTACTTAAACAACTGAGAGTACTTAGACTACTAAAAGGTGTTTGTTTAAAGGTGTCTTTAAAAAAAAAAAAAGGCAAAAAATAAAACACACACAAAACCAAAACTGAAAAACAACGCAACGCACAAACAAACCTCTGTTAAATAGAATTCCAGAAGCACTGACTCTAAACTGGTTCCATAGCTTTGTCTTTGTTATCATTGCAGTCCATGTGGTTGCAAGCTACTTCACATCTTGTGTATTCTTCATGTACTTTTTGAACAACTGGAGAGACATTCAGGTGTTCAAATTACAGACAACTGTGTCATTTCAGATTTCCTTACAAAGCTGACAGATACGACACTGAACCTACAGGAGATACATGTCCTTTTGAGACAGCTGCTGGAAACTAAGCAGGACATGTGCGCTGTTTGAACTGGCTCTAGACATCAATGTTTAAGCAACTGAAGCCCACCATAGAATTTTAGTTGCTACAAACCTTTTCTTATTAAAATTTTAATTTTACTCTCTTAGCATTCATGTTTCCAAAATGACTTCCCCTCTGTTCTCCTTTCACTTCCTTCAGTGTGATGTGTTCTTCCACAAATGTGGCATCCCAAAATATTCTAGCTGAGACCTACCATTGCTAAATAGAGTGAACTGTTTCCCAAGTATATATCACCACACTTTGAAAGTATTCTTATCTTTTTGTGTGAACCTCTATCACATTTCACATTGTTGCCTGACTTCACAGATCATCTTAGCTTTCCAAAGTCAAAGTATTTCATTGTAATAAAAATAGTCCATATTTAGAATGTGTTCTATTCCAAAAGAATTCACTATCCCTAGTGTTACAGTGTCACAAGTATGATTTATTGTGTCGAGGTCAAGAGTCTTACAAATGTCCAGTAAGACCCAAACCCAGGAGACATTATGATAGAACCTCATTTTAGTATCCTCTTTTTTTTATTCAGGTAAGGGCTCAGCCAACCATGGCTTCACCTCCACCACTTTCTTTTATTTTGCTTATGACAATGTTATACAAGACTATACAAAAGATTTCTTGAAATAAAGATATAACACACATACTACCTCACTATCAGAGCAGTAACCTCATCAGTAAAAGGAAATCGGGCTTACTAATAAACCTCTTTCTTGATTAAATTAATGTCAGGTTTTGTGTATATTTCTACATTGCCTCCTATGTAGTCAGAAGCTGATTGTTTAACTGTTTATTTGAAGGGGTTTTCCTCTCTCTCCCTCATCCCAAAATGGGCTGATTAGTAAATAATTCAGCTTTCTCATTTTTTCCTATTGGCTGAAATGCTAAGAACAAACACTCCTGTGAGATCTGGATCACCTGAGACCAGAAACAAACCCATCTGTTTCAGGGTCCTCAGTACATCCTTGTCCTCCCCATCCTGCTGACCTGGCTGTCAGGCCTCAGATGGAGGTGGCTTCTTGCTTTATATAAGGTCGCCATCTGTATTCTAAAAGCCTGTCTCTTCTCATTTGTGAGCTGCTGTAACTTTTCATTGTTATTTATAGTAACATGCAAAGCTTTGTATAAATTTGCAAGGCCTCCAGACTGAGACTCGTCAGGCCCATTCTGTCTTAATAGTTCTTGATCTATAACTTTGTTTTACTTGGTTTAGCTATGATAATAATTTCTCTAATTGACCTGGAATCTATATCTAATTTGGTTTACTTTTTTTTATCTTTGTGTGATATAACTATAGTTTTATACAGATAGCAGTAACAAGCACTTTTTCTAGGCAGGATGAGATATTTATGACCCTTGCAGAATGATGTAGTACAGAGATACAGGCTTGGTACGATAGCAGAGACCTTGAAAAATGGAGACATGGGAAGTGGCATTGAGGAGTACAGACATGGGATGATGGAGATGGGGCACAGGCTTGATATGGGAGAACTCACAGCTAGAAACTTCTCATTAATGGTCAGTTTAAAAAAGACCTGGAAATCCTCAAAACTGGTTTAGGGGTAACAAAGATAACAAAGAAATAGTGCCTAATATACATAAAGAGCATCAAATACAGTAATTCTGGATGTAATCTGAAGTGACAGAGCAATGAAAAAAATAAAGATATAAATACATGTTTATAAACTGTGTGTGTGTGTAAGCATAAGGGGGAAAAAAGCAGAGGAAGAAAAAATAATCAAGAACACTGTATTCTTCTCAGTGAAGGAGTGTAAATGCTGTCAACTTTCCATAACACCACCACACCACCACCCTCACTTGTGATCAGAATGAAAACACCAAGCTTAGGACCCAGAGGAGTAGTGGAAGGATGAGTGTAATATGGAGAAAAGGGATAGAAACCAAGTGTATGTTACATAAATAGCAGTAATACAATTAAAATTGTATACAAGTACTCTAACTGCGTTGTTATTTTTAGTTTTTCTGTAATAATGTTTGCTTTATTTGTAAAATTAGGTGTACAGTAGTGATGACCATTGAATTAGATTGTTAAGATTTCCGTTACACTAGTAATGAATGATTAGCTTTGCATATCTATCTATCTATCTATCTATCTGTGTGTGTGTGATGTGCTTTCCCATTAACAAGATTCTGAGCATAACACTCTTTTTGAACTGCACTCTCACACTTGGCTCCCAAGTAGGGCTGTACTGCAGCAGTGTTGTAGCCATACCAGTGATGGTCAAATACACCTTGAACTTGTCTTAGCCCCACAGACTTCCTTCATCCCAGACCTGTCACATTACTGTGGACTTGCACTGGACTTAGTCAGAACTTGCTTATTGTTATTTGGATCTGATCCTGACTTGACCTCCCTCGTTGATGTTGAAGGCATCTCATTCCTGTGGGCTTGCCTGGTACTCTGGATTCCTGGCTGTGGACCTCCAGCCTGCCCCTCTCCTTGCCTGGGGTTGTTTGGTGAGGCCATCCCCTGTCAGCCCGCATGAGGATTCCCTGAACTCCCAGCTCCCTGACTCAGGGAGCAGGGGCTGCTGAGAACAGAACTTCCATGTGGGCTTTGAGCAAAAGCTGACATCATAGCAATTACTTTGGTTCTTATTTACATATACATTTGTATCTGAAAAATGAGGCAAAACAATGTGAACATGGGATTCTGTTATTTTTCTTTTGTTTGTTTGTTTTGGTTTTTTCTCATTATGTTATTTATTTATTTATTTATTTAATTTCATTTTTTTAAAAGCAAGTGCTGATAAAGTTTAAAAGGAAATACAGTAAATGGGTTAAAGTAGATAATAACTCACTCAGACATAGAAAAATCTAGATTAAAGCTTCTCTTTCTATTTTCTCAATTAAAGTTGAGTGACCTAACCAAAAGTTGTGTTCTGTGATGCTCTATTTCTTGTTTGGAACATTTTATACACATTGATAATTGCATTTTCTTTTAGAAAAAGAAAATGCTCCTTACTTATGAGCTGTTTACATTTTGCAAGTTTTCTTTCTTTGGTTTTAATTAAGAAATTAAGATTGGCCAAAGATTCAGCAGGCAATGAAAGTTTGGTTAAAATGGGTTTATTTGTCCTAGAAAGTACAGATTTTAATATTTCCCTCTTTTCAAAATCAGTAACAGAATATTAGAAGATTCTTGACTGGTCTTAATACATGTGGATTTTAACAGACAGAGGCAGAGAACACATTCTAATACATAAAATTTTTAGGAAATTAGTCATTGTTTGTAAACATAGAAAGGAATGTTATACAATCCCACAGGGGGAAAAAGGTATCTAGGACCTGAAGAGTCTTACCTCCTGTGGCCTTAGGTTAGGTGTAAAACAACAGTTACTAGGAAAAATAGGATGGCTTATCAGAACTGTTCTTCTAGAAGGCTAGTCATTACTGTGACTGCAATCTTAATTGGACTTTGGCATTTATGTTTTAACAGTTTTCTTTTGAATGAGTACCTTGTATTTTGTTAATATCACATTTTTTATTCTCCAAATTTAATTGTCCATTATTTATAACTCTCTTGAATCTATTATTCATTGAGTGTAAAACATTAAAACAATGAAAATTTCTTACAAGAAATGAAAATAAGCCAACTCCTTGAAAAAAGCAGTGGCTTCCCTACAGTACCTAGGTTCTGGTTTAATTATGCCTTGGAATACTGTCTTACGAATATCACTCATTAAACAGCTTGATAATCCAAATACCAATATCCAAATCTTTTAATTTAATTATACCGCTACTACTGTATATCCTGCTTTAGAAGAAAAGATTTGCATGTATACCATCCCGAAAACATGATAACCCTGAGTGTGAGGCATAATTTTGCTTAGATATTAGTTTCATCTACAATATTTGTTGAACCTATGGTCGTACTTTTTTTTTACCACTCCCCCAGACACTAATCTTCTTTGTTAAACAGTATTTTTAAAGAATCTGTAAAACTGACTAAATATTAATTCCTAAATCTATATTTTGGTTCTCATTAAAGAATTCATTACTTGACAGATTTGTGCCATTATTTATTATGCATTCTTTAAACAATCTATATTTTCTAAATTAATTTTCAGCCAGCTTTAGAAACCAGTGACAAGAGACAAAAAATATTTCGTTTCTCCAAAATCCATATTTTACTTGGAAATATATAATAAAAGACTTAAATTATCATGTCTACTCAAAACCTAGGAACAAGCACAGATCTGCAGAGAGAACTGACACAAATACATTATCGTTGACATGAGATCATACCTTGGTTAGATTAGGAATAAGTATGTGCAAAAGAACAGAAACAAACAAGACTGTGTACCATGTTTCCTTTCCTAATGTTTTCTTCTATTTTTCTGCAAAGATCTAACAACAATTTTTTCAATGGCAAGGTGACTGTGTAGTTTAATAAATTTTTATGATTAAAATAGAAGTGTTAAGTTCTGTTAAATCACCTCTTTTAGTGCCTGGGGAGGACTTGTGGATTTGGTTTTATCTCCTAGTTTGGTTTCTAACTCTGACACTGTGAAGTCAACAGAGCCTCACGTCTGGCAGCTGGAGCCTAATCCTAGTGATGCATATATTTCTTACTGTTAAACACCTCCAAACATCTATATTGAATGTTTCTCATAATGAGAATTACCCTTTTAGTTCTAAGAAGTTTCTTTGGATGTCAAGCAAACATTTTGTTTGTATATCTTCCTTGTGTTTTGAAGTTGTGCTCTGCTTCACAGAGTACAGAAAGTTTATATGGAAAGAAGGATGCCTTCCGACTAATTCATTTAATATTGGAAATTTCCTTGAGGAAATCAATGACATCCCTTATTGATCTGAAGAAGGAATTTGGCTTTGCTGTCTTGTACTGGAAACCTGATTCCATTGCATAACATGGTATTTTGTAGGACAAGATTCTCAGCTGCCTCTGTTTAAAAATGCTCAATGTTGTATGAAGTGCTCACAAACTCAGAGGACTAATTAAATGGAGCTTAGTGTTTAAAGCACTTATTTAGGGAGTAGAAATCCTGTGTTAGAATCTCTTTTCCAAACAGAAAGTTGTCTGACCTTTCAAGATGTTATCCTAATCACTGGATATTGGGTAAAGAAGAGTATTAGGAAGTTATTTTCTATTGTCCTGTGCTGAATGGATGACTGCACTTAAGGACATCCTTCACACATACAAAGTGAGTCCAGGCAGAGCAAATCTTCTGAGTTTCTAAGAGGACCTAGGTCTAAGTCCTTGAAGACCAACTTAGATAATTCTCCATTCAGATTTTTGGCTTCTGTAACTTTTCTGTATATTATATGGAGAAACCTGAAAATCTTCTTTGGGACTGCAGATGCTATTAAGTGTTAAGACAACTAAAACTGAGGTACTCTAATGCCTGAGTCACTTGGTACATTTACTAGCTGCACTTTAGTCCTATGAGTCACAATTTACTAATTATAACCCATGAATTTGAAGTATAGCTTGTCATTACTACATTTCATCATGTCTAATTGTTGTGGTAAAGACATCTAACTTGGTTCTTCCCAAGAGAACTCCATGGCCAGAAATTCTAGAAATAAAGATGCTTATGATGGTGTCACATGGGTATAATTTCCTTTTGTTGTCCCTAAACAGAATAAAAGAAGCTCCGCCTCTTTTGAGCAAGATCATGCCACTCTCTATGTTTGTAAGTCCCAGCTGGTAAATCAACAGAATTTGAAGAACCCACTAATATAAGGTACTGTTGTCCATTATGCATTGATGAAAAGTCTTTTTTGATTTCACTTTTCTAAAAGTGAGATACAGAGTAGCTGCAAAAAGCCTGTAGATTCCTTTGTTCATTATTTCCAGACAGGACATTTGGAACAAGAACAGCCATAAACTATAAACTAAGGAATAAAAAAAAAATTAGTAGCAGTGAATACACCAAGTCAGTAAAATTGTTGCTTGTGAATCCAGAACATTATTTTTCTTTCAGAGTAAATACAGTAATTCTCAGTCCAAAACTAGTCCAAATTGTTACATTAAAATGGGTGAAAAAGGAAAACAGTTGAATATTTACCTATAGATAGAGCAGCCTCTGTTCACATCTGTAAAAGGGAAAGCTGAATTAATACTTAGGTTTCCAGTGTAAATTGGCACCAGCGTAAATACCAGTTAGAAAATTGGTATTATTCAGAGACCTGAAAACATGCTTCATAGGCAGTGTATAACACCATGAATCTCATGAAAGAAAGGTGAAGGTTCACAAGAATTTGGTATAATAAAGATGACATCTTCCTCATCCATTAGGGACTGAGAATTCTATGAATTGACCGACTTATTCAGTGGAGTTCCTTCTGAACTTTCCACTTCAAATAACTGCAGGAACTTAAAATTCTTTTTCTTTGTTTTCTTGTGTGCAAATCCAGAAAATCCAGAAAATTTGTATCACTTCCACACTGTTCTTTGAACTCTTTCTATACACTTGTCACATAGCAATTATTATATAAAAACCTGTGAAGGGTGATGACTCACCACTTTCAAATTTCAGGCACATAGTAAAATTTCACCTCCTGCACAGTGAGGATGGCTATGCTCCCTGCAGGCAAAGCTACTTAAAAGAAACTCACCAAGGATAAAGCAACTCCATCAGAAGCACGTGCTGCAAAGACAGAGAGATCAGCTTATATAAAAGATGCCTCACACGTTATTCTGAGATGTCAGTAGCATTTCTATCAGTTGTTACGGAGAAATATAAGCTTTCTACACAGATCCAACTTTTTATTTATTTTGTTGTTCCTTGATTTCATTAAAAAAACACCATCGCAGTGACTATGTACTTAGATGAATCTGTGTGATTAGTTTAGGAACTGTTTTTTCCATCACTTTGATGTTCTATGGTACACATCAGAAATTCAAAAATGAATTTTTTTCCTATGTATTTTCAAAAAGTTAAAATATGCATCTCACCCATGTCATTTTCAGTTATGAAACTAAACAAAAAAGCTGATGTCAGAAACATCTATTAGTAGGTTTTGATATCTCCAATACAGATAAAAGTGTTAATACAGAATTTTCTTTTGACTTTACCTGTGGGTTACACTATCCTTTCCATTCAACTGGATCTTTGCTTATTCAAGACTCAAATTAATTGACCAAAATGAATTTTTTTTATTTTTCTGATAATTTATATGAATTCCAAAAAACCTAAAAAGTTCATAAGAATGATTACTATGGATTTTGCTTCACAAATATGTCACTGTAAATGAATAGTATTATATAGATATTTTCATTTGAACCTAAATGTGTGACAGTACAACTTCTGTGTGTGACAATCTTTTATTTCCATGTAAGAGGTCATTTCAGATACAAAGCTTGGATCTAAAGAATCTAAATCTGTCATGATAAGTATAGTTTCAGACCTACATATAATAAATTATTTTCTTTGCCATTAAAAAATATAAACGAGTAGAGTCTGGATCATTTCAAAGGCAGAAAACAAAAGTTCATTGAAACTATTTCAGAGAACAATACATTAAATCTTATGATATTCTGAGCTAACTTCACACTCACAGATTTGATTCATATGAGTTTCAAAACAATCTAGATGACAGGTTATGGCTATCACATTCTCCAGTTTTAAAATATTTGAATACTAAGAACTTTAATTATATTTTCCTTTTTTTCTCTTGCCTAATGTGAATATCATCAAATCATTCAGTTTTATGATTTACAAATAACTAAACCATCAAAATTAACAACTGAGGCCAGATTTATAACAAAGAGACTAACCACCAGTCTTCTGTCCCCTTAATTCTCAATACACCTTTTGGAATCTCTGTATATTGGCTTCATATTCAGTAGCACTCAGTACTGACCATTCCACTGCATACCAAGCACTTGAAATCCAGCCTCTTCATTTGTCTCATGAGAGCTGAATTGTTTTGAAAATCTGGCCTTTGTGGGCCAAATTCTCAAAATGCTTGCCTAATAATTACTCAAGGAAAACCCCCAGTGATGCTGTGACTTGAATTTTAAGAGGTTTACCTCATAAGAATCAGAATTAGGAATCACTGAGACAAATGCTTTTATTTAATTATTTTCTTAGTAGAATGTACATGAACTCCCTCAGGATTACAGTAGGCTCACAGCTGATGTATTTGGATTACTTTTTTAAACACATTTAATCTACCTTTCCTTAATTAATGCAACCAAAGCAAAAAAAATAGCTGATTTTAAAAACAGTCAGTGTCAAATCAGGACAGGTGGTGCAAACATACCTAGTGCTTTTATTATTGAAGCAGTATGTACCTTGCCTTCATTATGGTATTAAAAAGTAACTCCATAGAAGAGGAAGAACTCCCTCCTGCCTCATTCCTCTGAGTGTTTGCTTGTTCCATTTAGTACACCTGCAGCTGGTACGTATTCCAGTTGGTACTTTTTTAACACATCATCTGCCAAGGAAAGAAGGGGAGGGCAGGAATAGCTCGGCAAGCAGCTGCTGGCAGAGAATGAAAGCTTTCATGCAGTGTGAATCTAGGATTATATTGTGAGGTTGGCAGCTGATATAAACTTTGGAAGCAAGAATCTGTTATTTTAAACCAGAAATTCTGAGACTTGTTTGTATCAACCTAGATAGTGAAGCCTAGTCACATATAGTCAGGTCAAATACTACACAGATTTAGATGAAAAAGAAAAAGATAAGCAGATTTTTTTGATGCTCAAAGAAAAAGAAAGATCACTGTTGTTAACATTATTTTGTTTTAAAATGACATTGCAGGGGCGCATGGAATCAGCAGGTATAAAATTTGCCTTATGTGAGAAAATGTGTTATATTGTGTTTAGTGCTTATATGCTATTGCTATTAAACTGTTATGGACTGAACTCAGACCATCATGTTTGTTTCAGTTTACCAGCTTCATGCCCCAGAGAAAATGGCAACACTTTGATCTACTCTTACCATTTCACCCATACAATTTATTTGTATTGATCTGTATAATTTGCCTATTTTACTTTTTTAAACACATTATCTCTCAGCTCAAGTTCAGAAGATTAGAGAATAATCAAATTAAAATTAAGGTAAACCAAATTCTTAAATAATAATAGCACAGGCCATTTGAATCTACTCTCATAACAACAAATCCTTTTAAGGTCCCCAAAGCAAAATTAGTGCCATCTAGTATGCGTGAGGGGCAGCGGGGGTGGGTAGAGACTAATTCAAAGCAAATTAATCTGCAGTTCATTGGCAAATACTAACGTTGCTTTTGGGAATGAGGAAATTAGCAGGATTATAATTATAAGCAACAAGTGTCTTCATAAACCTTTAATTGTTTTTCAAGGATGTACAATATACTATGTAAAGCCATTAGGTAGGATTGTTGCATGCCATAAACCAAGTTTTCAGTTGTGCGACAGATTGTGTTTGCTTCTGAAGAGGCATTACAGTGACCAAAACAATTTCACGGGTGTCAGCAGGCCTGGTGAATTGTAATAAGAAATGAATTAAAGCACAATTTCTTTCTTTGTCTTTGTAAATTAGGCGTCCTATCCTACAGCTATAGCCAGACACCACTGTCAGCTGAGTCCTGCGGTAAAGACAATAAACTGACATTAGACACTGAAGGAAGAGGTTCAAACAGAAGATCTCAGGCATCAGACTGTCTGGTGTCTGTCAGGGTTTGTGTGTGTCCATGCAAACACAAGCAGTGATGTGAAAGAAAAGCAAACCAGTTGCCAGCAAGTCACTTTCTTTAGTCATAGAAAAGATATTGGTTGCCAGGGGAATCAACTTAGATACTGACTCCTATGGGGGCTTGTTAGGTTATACAGCAGACATCCTGCAAAAACCTTGAATAACAAACAAGCCTGGCAGGCGGAAATCTTTACGATGCTCATGGCTGCTCTAATCAGTCTGTACTAGCAGGGTCACTTGATGGGATGCTATAAAGAGCATGAAAGGGATTTAGGAGAGCTATGTTGCCTAGAAACTGACTGAGCCTTTTTATGGGGGAAAAATTTCTACACTCAAAACTCTTCAAAGCCTTTTCTGTTTTTAGGATGTTACAGACTGTATTTTGTATTCTGATTCCAAACAGATTTGTGAATGCTACAGGAGATCAATTGTTTGTAAAACTTGCTTGATACAAATTTCATGAATGTAAAATCCATCGATTCCAGAAAGTCTTACACAAAAGGCTTGAAAAAGAAACATTTCTATATGTACTTGGTGTCTGTTCTAAATTTGATTTGCACTTTCTGCCTCATTTTTGTCATTTGTCAGTTTAAAGGCCTGCATCGATGGATCAGCCATTTGCAAGGTGACGGGATGACACACAAATACACAAATAGATTAAAGTTTCTGCAGCTACATAGATCTAGATTAATGACTGCTGTGCTTTTTATAAATGTGCTCTTGGAAAGATTCTCAGACAAGAGAAAATGTAAAATATCCTGTTTAAAACAAAACAAAACAAAACAAAACATGGAAACATAAAGAACACATCAAAATTCTAAAATTTATATAGTTGTATATTCTTTTCTGTTTTTCTTTGAACTATATCCACCCCCAGAGGATGGGGACACAAAAATAGCGGCAGTCAACTAACTTGTCCTGGCTTAGCTTCCAATGCTACCAAGCCAGTTCCTGAAATATTTTCAGGCAAAGTTTACCTAGACTTTAACATTATTTTACCCGACTAAGGGTTATACAGGGTCTTAGAGCTTTCTCTTTCCCTGAACTGAGCTGAAGTGGGAAGTAAAGACTGCTCAAAAGTGATGAACTCTTTCCGAATGTGAATTATATAAGTAGATGTTGCAAAAGGGGAATTAAGCCAATCCCAGTAAAAGAGCAGTTTTCCCCAGTAACTTCTGAAATCATGAACTTAAACATATGTATTCAATGTTGAGTGATGGGAAATTTGTGTATGGCAGCTGGGATGTTCTCACATATCTTACCCAAAACGTAAACTTCAAATATATTGAAATTCTTGCTGATTCCCTTTGCTTCCAAGGAAAAGAATTTGCAAGGTCTGATAAGACATTTAGACTATGAAGGTAAGTTACATAGATGAAGGAGAGACTTGTGTATTGCAATAAAAAAAAAGATATAAAAAAATAATAGTATCTGCCAAGATATATTGTTAAATAACAACATTTCATAAAATCCCCCTGCTTATAGAGAGCATTGTGGTACTGTCAAATTCAAAATCCTCTGGATTCACTAAGGGTGAGAAGACCTTGAAAGAGGCCTTCTTGGGGAGGTAGTTTATTTTATTGGCATTTGTAACTGAATCACCTTAAGACTATCTGGAGATTTAGCTATTTAAAGAAAGTTCTCACTTTGTTTATAGCTTTAATATACTTTATGTATCATCACTCTTTCTCTCTGGATTAATCTTGTTTGAACCAGATACTATGAATTTTACAGGAGCATCCAGGCTCTTACAGATACTTTCACCAGACTGTGCAGCTTGAGGTTGGCTCCAGAAGTCATTCCTAAGCAATCAAAACTTGTTCTGTTCAACAAAAATTTCTGTCGTAGCTCTGTGTTCAGATTTTGAAAAGCAGGATTTCTCTCTTTTTATGTCAACAAAATAGATTACTTTGCTGGCACATCTGGCTTGTGCCTGGCTGAAAGAAAAATACTTCTGATGCTCTGTAAATAACAGAAATGAGATTCATTTATAAGATTGAGACAGCTTTCAAGTTCCAAGTTAACTCTCACGGTTTTCTGACAGATTCCTCTTAAGTTGCTTGTAATATTAGTTGGATGAAATGAAACATTTCACTACTTCAGAATCTAATTCTGTTTGAGAAGAAAGAAATAATGATCTCAATAATAATTTGCTTCAAAGATTAATTTTACTGGAAAACAAAGATAGCAAATTACACAACTAATATGGATTCCCAGTTTGATACTAAATGTACAGAACATTGTGAAAACTACAGTACATTAAATTTTTTTAAAACTTCAACCCTTCTTCATATCACATGGTCTACTAATGTAGCTTCAAATACAAGTATTTGTTTAAAAAAATGTTACAGAGAAATTATATCCTATGGGATATAAATGTTATTACCAAGCTTTTAATATGCAATTGAATATGAAAAAGAATGCCTGGTTTATACTTGTATGTACTGTAATTATGCATGAAATTTTGGGAATTGTGCATGCAAATGACAAGAGGAAAAACTTGCATATGCACATTGTATGTCAACAGACATGAAGCTAGGCCCAATTTTCAGGAAAGAGTGAGTGATACTCAAATTCAGAAATTGGAGAGTTGTTTTTAGTTTTGAGAACGATTTGATATTTTGATTTCCCATGATAAAAAATAGCATCTATGACTTGTTTCTTTCCATTCATGGCTTGTATTACTACAATGTTAGATAGATATTAAAAAAGAAATATTAAAATGACAGATTTTTTAATATATGTTAATTGCTGTTAATTATTTCGTAATGAAGTAAAATTGATTTTTTCAGTTCTTGTTTAGAACACTTGGTAATGTGTTGGGTGAAAACAACAGAAATTTGCCCAATGCCAAGTTCAGGGTCATCAGGAAAACTTTCTATAAGGCCTTTCAGTCTGTTCCAAAAAATAGCCTAAATGAATTATAGTGTAAAAGGAAAAGAGCAGAAATGATGACACACAAATGACACATGCAGAAATGTTGCAGCGGTGGTTTAGGTATGTTGCACTGCTTATCAAGTTGTGTTAATACAACAACAAGTATGATGAGCTGAAAGTGGCCTATTTTCTATGCCTAGGTTAAGAGGTTCCCTAAACAAAATGGACAACTATAATTCAAATGTGTTTAAAAGCACCAAATAAAAGAAATGGAAATATCACTGTAGAACAGAGGACATTTAAAAATCACCATTAGAATGGTGAAATGTCAGGGACCACTGGTTTCAAAATGGCCTTTCCTTTAAACCATCTGTATTTATTACTTCTCAAATACTGAGTTATAGAGGTATTCCTGCTGTCCACATTCACCTGTAACCTCAGATATTTTTTGCAGGTGCTTCAGCTCTGTTCCATTTAATGTTCATCCTTAGCAATTATTTCTGCCATGTTCTCCAAAGAGGATAAACTACTTTGACTCCAGGGTGTATTTGCTCTGTGACAGACTGAAAGTTATTCACCTTTCCCAGTTTCAAGCATGTGCAAAAAGTCACTAAATATCATTCTGCTCTAGACTTTTTCTGCTTGACCAAGGAAGCACTTCAGAGGAGAAAAACTACAAAGATTCAGACTACAAAAGAGGAACACATATCACTCTTTGTATCAAGTAGGTTCTGTGGCTAATAACATTGCTATTAGATACAGGTCATTTGCTCAGAGGGAATAAGGAAGACTAATTCAGGCAGTCAGCTGAATCAAACTGAAACTTTAGGGGAAAGAGAACTGCAAGCTTGGCTTTAAATCAGCTTCATTTTCCAATAGACTTTGAAGTGCTTCATTCTAGAAATAGCTTTAAGAATCAATATGAATTATATGAATTATATGAAAATTAACTATACAGATTTAGAATGTAAATCTATAGTTCATGTATTGTTTTGCTTTGTTTTTATTTTTGTTGGCTCTGCTGACCAACATGTGACAAAAATTATGGCTAACTAAACAACATTCAAAACATTGTGAGCTTGTGTGAGAACTTTACTTCATAAACACTATAATTATTTCTTTTTTTTTCTCTAGAAACTGTGAGATTTTTTATGGTTTAAAACTCTAAGATTTCTAATCAATCAGAACTGAACTGTTCATTTTCAAACAGTATCAAGATGTGCCCTCAGCTCATGCCCAAACTCAAGAAGGATCAGGGTATTTTCACTGTTTTCATTGACAAATGTTTTATAAACCATAAGAATCAATAATTGCTTATTCGCATCACATTGTACAACAAATGTTGAATAGCTAATGAACTTTAGGAGTCCTCCGGAGTCCTTCACTCACAGTCATACCATATTTTTGTTGAGTGTTAACCTGACCTGGCCTCTTATAAAACTTAAACAATTTGTATTCAATGATCTTCCTTTGACTTGCCTGTCGTATGAGTCTGGAAGAGAATACACTCACTAGAGTTTTTGATATGGTGGCAGTTTTTATGGAGACTATCTTGTGAAAAAGGTGACATTTACCAACTCACATTGATTGCCAGGCTTCACCTTGGGGAAAAGTCAAAGCACTTCAGAAGTGACTTGCTATATTCCTGCTGCATGAAATACCAACAAAATTAAATTACTCATAATGAAGGTATGAGTGAAAGGGTACCTTACAGTACAAATATATCACCTATATTGTTTCATTTTTAAATGCAAATTCTGTCTTCAAATATCAAATAAATGACCTTTTTTTTTCAATTGCATATTTTTTCAACATTTCATTTGAGTTTACTCAAAAGTGTTTTTTTCTTTTCTTTTTTTTTTTTTTTTTGTAAACCCCTAAATGCAATAGATTGAGAATTATAGCTTGTACCAGGGGTGTCAAACTCATTTTCACCGGGGGCCACATCAGGCTTGTGGTTGCCTTCAAAGGGCCAAATGTAATTTTAGGACTGTATAAAAGTAACTACTCCTACATTTATATGTACATATATGTAAGAGTGTATGCAAGTATGTATAAGTTGGGCTTATACTGAATCAACTAATTACAGTTTGAAGACAATTATATATACACCATCTTAAAATATCCCATCTTCATTCACAGGTGTTCCCACTGTGCGGAAGGGTTTTACTGTGTTTTTTTGAAGAGTGGGTACTTTATTTCTTGATGACTGCCAATTCATTAGTCAGACAGGAACTGTCTGCAGTATTCACCAGACAACAATAGACAAAGTTTTTTTTTTTCTTTTGGTTGTTTCTTTATTATTCTGGAGTCCATCCTCTCTATCTTCCATCTGTTTTCCTATAGATTACTTAGAAATATAAATTTTGAAAAGAATGCAAGAAAATTCTTTTGGCTCACATATGTTCCCTTTCCTACGAAGCCTTTGGTTTCCTGTTAAGGAAATGTTTACAAAGCCCCTGACCCCCGGTGAACTGGATAGGCCAGTACTTGTGCTCAGGTCAATGTGAGACTGTAACATCATGAATTTTTGATTCACTAACTGACTAGCAAGATGTTTTTTAGCAGTGTTGATTATGAAGAACTATTACAGAGAAGTAAAGTTTCTAACAACTGCAGACTCTTTGTTTACTGTTTGAAAGGGGTTTTATTTTGTGGGGTGGAGGAGAGGTGACCAATAATTCTTCCCTGATAACTCTATTTTTTTTTGCAGTATAGAATCTGCAATGGACTGACTGTGGCTGTGGTCTCTGCCTTTCTGCTTTTCTTCTGCATGTAAATCCTTATCCACCCATGTCTAAGAAATGCATTCTTCTCACTGAATTTTTAGCAGGCTATTTTTTATTTGGTTTTCTTCACTACAAGGAAGCATTTCCAGCTAGTGTTTCCTCTTTTGCTCATCACATAATCACTTTGTCATAGCTTTCATTCTAGGGACAATTTACATAGCTTTCTGGACTGCTTGAATACTTGGCAGCTGTTGATCAAATACATTATTTCTTATTAATTATTTATTTCTCATTCATTATTTATTTCTCAGATCTGAGAAGCACACAGATTTTTCTTAATTCAATTCAATATGTGTCCCTCCCCCTGGCTTTGAATTTCTGCGGGAAATCATTATGTACTGAAGTCTTATTTTTCAAAAAATTACCTACTCTTAGTATTCTTTCTTTCAGCAGAGTTGTTTCTGCACTGCGTGATGTACTTGCATTCATCTGCCAGATTCTAATAAAGGATATTATCTCGAATTGCCTACATTTTTCATCAATATTGTTAGCTTTTCTTATGGGTCAGGGATATGAGTTGCATAGTTTTATGTATGTGTGTATATATATATATATAAAAATGTGTATGTGTACATATACATGTGAAATGAAATATATTGGGAAATCATCTCATTGACGCTTAACAAAACATGTAACAATGCCTTTTCTTAGAAATGTATAAGACAAGCAATTAAGTTTTTCTTCTTTTAAAGGCATGATTGCTTTCTAAGGAGTAAATGAGATTTTCTTTGGTCCTGCTTTCTTTGTTTTCCTTATGACCATTCTCTCTTGATTTACAGTCCAAGGTTTCAAAATAAAGAGTCTTACGAAATATTTTATGAAGGACACAGGCAGATGTAAAAGTGCATTTCTCTGAACATAACATTTAAAAACCTCTATAATATTTTAAACAAGACAGAAGTAAAAAAATAAAAGTGCATTCCAAAATCTGAGTTAATACATGTGGAGGTAGTAAATATGATGTTGCATTTGCTAATACTTGTGGTCTTGTCACATAAGTAGAAGACTGATCTTCTAAGACTTTCTTAAATTAGATGGACTATAATGCAATTAAATAGAAAACTAACATCTAAGCATACAAAGAATCCCATTGCTCATGCATGAGATGCATGAAAAATGTAAAAAGTATCTCCTAAAAAATCAGTAAAAGCAAAACAATATTTCACTTATTTTTTAAAAAGAAAAAACATTTTTCATCTTTATTGAAGCTTATGTCCAATATACATCTAAAAAATTCACCTCAAGACAAAATGGAACTTTTGTTTAGTTGCCTAATTAGTGTGTCCCACTATAGTTAACTCCTTGAGTATAAGACACTTCTGTACAATCTGCTATTTTGATGTTGATGTTAATTCTCCAGCAACTACTGAGTGTTCTAGCTGTGTTGTATCGACTACTTCAATATTAAAAAAACCTAATAATTTAGACTGAAAAATTGTTTACATATTGGTTTGAAATATTTCCCTCTCCAAAAAATTAATGGAGGGACAAGTTGACCCACCCTCTAGGCACTATGACTAAAGTTCAGAAGAGAGTATCAAATAACTACCAAGGAAAACAAAACAAAACAAACCAAAACATTTATCTGGGTCAGTAAACATTTGATTTATAATCAACAACAACATGCATTTTGACATGCTTTTCCATAATTAAAGGTTTTTCTTTAAAAAATGTATTTCACATTGCAAAGTGGACTGTTGGTAGGATCCCAGAATCAATGAAATGCAACCAGCATTCATGAAAGTCATATAAAAGAGGTTGTATTAGCACTTAACGCAAGAAGAATGGAGGATAATCAAGTAGTCCCAGCCCACATAAGACATAAAAAGATAAAACAACAACAACAACAACAACAAAACAAACAAAAAAGATAAATAACTTTTCACTTTAATGTTGTTGACAAATAATAAGCATTCTTTTATAGTGTGAATAATAGAGTGGAAAAATAATTGCAGTTTTTACCCTGACAGGTACAGTCTATACCAATTTTGAAACTAAAAATTTGTACTTCTCAGAATTAATCGTACTTTTAGAAATATCATTATTTGAAAATTCTAGCTATGAGACTTCCTGAAGCTGCATGTAATTTGTGTTACATATTCACAATGTTTCTGTCATCAGCAAGGAAAAGAGCTTTTACAGGAATGATTATTGGGTTCTATCCTACTAATGTTGTCCTGTTTTCTTTTTATTTTTGTTTAGTAAAACCACAATTTTTAATGGCCAAATTCATAATCATGTGCCTAAGTAATTAAAAGTGTAATTCGTATGTTCCTTTTCTTGTGTTTGTTCTGTATTATAATAAATTATACAATAAATCTAAAAATTGTAGATTTGACTGCTAATCTGTCTTTTTCTCTTTCATAGATTCTGTGGTTGTTATTTGGTGTGTAATTTTAAGGTAACTTTTGTTTGAAATATTCTTCGAGAAATACTTTTAGACGAAACTGCAGTGAGCATGAAGTACAAGGATGATTAGATATTATTATGTTGAAGTTTTCATAGAACAACTGAAAATTGAGACTGTATACCACAGGTTTTGATTAGACAAAGTAAACTTTCTTCTGGCTGTATGAGTGAACTAGTTTGTAGTCGTCTTCTGTTGTGGACTGTTCAGTGGTTTTTCATTAAATACAGCAGCATCCTACCTGGCATGCCTTTACTGTAGCTTTGTCCTTGATAGAATACTGAACCATTTTGGCATTTGCCATTTTTGTGTGTGTTGGTAGTTAGAATTCAAGGGAAATATCAAGCTGGACAATTCTTGAAATATACTAGGAAATATGTAGTAATTCAAATACTAGATATCTGTAATGTATATTTTTCCAAGGTTTTAAATGGTTTGGCTACCAAACCCATTATCAATTCTTAATGTTTGTCACTATGTTACATTTTAGAATACTTAACGAACAAACTGACACCATGAAGGATATAAGATCAGAACTAAAACATGTGTACATAGCAGTCATAGAAATATTCTTCTTTCAGAAATTTGTCCTAAATCCATGGAATTGTTACTAAACAAACTGCAGTAAGGTGTTCTACAGCTTCTTTATTCCTGTGCAATGATTGACTGTTTTGGAACTGCCCTTTCAACTTTAATTTCATGCATTTCCCCATGTCCTCATACTGAGAGGACATAACAAACAGTAAATCCACATTCAGTGTCTCTATGCCACTTACTACTCTATGAAACTCTACCATATTCTTTCCTTACTTTTTTTTTTTTTTTTTCCTATAGTGAAAAAAGGATGTTGGAAGGAAGCAAAATGCCAGAAATATTTCCTGAATAAGTTTGGCATTTATGCTTCTTCACAATTTTATTTTGTCAGTAAACTAAAAGAGTTACTAGTGGGGACACACAATATGTAAATATTTTCTTTAAAAATAATCAATGGTTATGATGTTTGAAAGTGTAGTTCAGCAGGCATTTATGATACTTAAAATTAAGATGTTTTATTAATTAATATTGAAAAAGGGAATTTTAAAAATATTCTTTTATAAATTTATTTGTTCCTGACCTTTATGAGAACTTTTAAGCCATCTAAGTCTCATTCTACAAACCATATCTATCATGACTAAAGCACTGAGTTGCATTCAGGTGCAAAATTTTTTAATTTTAAATGATAGTTGAAGGACTCAAAAGGATACTACTAATAATAAGAGGTATATATACATTTAGCTCTTGTCATACACATAGTAAATAAGTCTGTAAAATATATTTTTCCTTGCAAATTTGCAAGTATTGCTATGTCTATTTTATGGATAAGGAGTCAAACTCTAGGAATATGTAGACTGTCAGACATCTGTACAGGATCCTTAGCCATAAAGCTTATCCACCTACATGTCAGCCTCCTAGAGAATTCGATATGGAGGTATATTAACACAAAGACAGATATATATGGATAGGTAGATATATATACACATAGGTAATAAATGAATGACTGAATTTTTTTAATCCAAAGTACCAGTAAAATAACTCATTTTGTCTGTGGTGTGTGATCTATAGATTATTGTGATTCCATTAACCTTTATGTAGCAACATTCACTGGTAGGCTTAATAATTTGATTTTTTTAAGCAGAAACATTGTTCTCTGTGCTTGCTGGGTTTTTGTTTTGTTTTGTTTTGTTTGTTTGTTTTTTGTTTTCTGTTTTGGTGGGGGTTTTTTGCTTGTTTGTTTGGTTTTTTGTTTGTTTGTTTATTTGGTTTGGTTTTTGGTTTGTTTTTTTGTTTGTTTTTCTATGTGTAGGTAAGTGGAGGCAGGCTGTGGATAAGTATTAGGAAACATGATAGAAGTAGAAGGACAATAGTACGGTCAACAGTCAGCTGCTATGTAAGTTCTTGTCCCGTCAATCAATCTCAGACACCATTTAAATTATATTTAATGAGATTTAATTTGAATAGGAATAAATGAGGTTTTATTTAAATGAAAAACAAATGAGATGGTTGTCACAACATTGAGGAATAGCAGCATAACAGAGCAGGACAGATTCCGAGCAGATCAAAACAGATTTTTTTTTCTTGGTTAAAAGATTCTTTTTTCTTTTCTGCTTTTGGTGGTGGAGGTTGCTCTTCATTATCCATCAGTAAGGAGATTATAAAGTTAAATATTCTGGCCACATTTTTATGTACATGATCAAAGAATAGGACCTGTTCTGTTTTGCTCTAACTGCAGTATGAAAACAAATATTCCCTAGTAAAAGAAATAGACAGCACAGTGAAGATGGATTTTTATGTCAAAAAGAAATGTATCTGTTGGCTTGATACTGCTTCTCCTCTCTTTTACTCATGGCAGAGATCCTGAAAACGCTAAGTAAATTCAAATGTCACTCAAACTCATGCTTTTTTCTGCCCTTTACTTTTTCCTGAAACTAAACTACACATGTACTACTTCTTGTAACTTTTCATTTTTTAAAATTTATTTTCTTTTTTTTAATACAAAGAAAATGCACATTTCATACTCAAAGATATGTGACATCCCTAAATAGAGGTCTTACTTTTAATAGAGCAAGTGATATAGTTAGAAAAAGCAGACAAAATTTTAGATAAATTACCTGGAAAAGTAACACTAAATTTCAAGGTGAAAGCAGAATGTGATAATTTCTTTGTGTAAAAATAGATGAATATGTATATTCCTAATGATGTTTTACAAAATCTCTTTGTCCCTGTCTTGCATATTGCTTTTTATCTGTTTCCCTCCCTGATTTCTGAAATACCCACGATAAAGCTAGGAGAGTTACCCATCTGTCTTTGAAGGATAATTCATGTTGACATAACCATTGATAATTCTATATTTCAGTCATACTGATTTTAAAATTTGCCCTCATGTGACATGGTTTCCACAAGTTTCAACACAAGATACTTTGTAGGGTTGAAAAGATGGTGCTTTTTTCTCCCCTGACATACCTAACAAAATAACTATTTTAAGATGGGTCAAAATTTGCCTGTGAATTCAGCCTGATATAAAGAAAAAATGAACAGCTGTTGTTACATTTTGCAATGGAAATATTTCCTTTCCTACCCATTAGAGTGAATTTAATTTACAGTTGAGCTAGAACTTGATACATATGTTTTCAGTACCTGCATACATTACCTTCCTCGTATCATAAAACTGCATTGCAACTTTTCAGGAAAAGCTGCCCTAGAGGGTAATAATATAGAGAGTGCTTCTTAGTATCAGCTATTAATTTTCTCTCTGATTCAGATCACCACTTTTTGAGCACTATTTTTGGAATGGCATAACTGTAGGAGTCTGATAAAATAAACATACTCAGAAATAGTATGTTTTACAGCAGTTTAGTACACTAAAGAGATAGCTAACCTGAACTAGTGTAACTCGTGTCAGAAAGGGCTGCAGCAAACACTCTCTCATCAGAATCTGTATGGTGGAGTGACACAGTTGCAGCTTCACTCTACCAGAACACCAGCATAAAGGAGTAGTACAGCACAATACGCAGAAGAGTTTCAGAGAAAATCCTGATGAGCTGAAAGAGAGAACCAGCTCGAAAGAGTGTAAATGTTTTGTCAGGTAGAATTCTGTATCAAAATTTGTAATATATATATATAAGAACATAGATGCTTCACTCTCTTCCCAATCAAGTGACCAGCCATTAAAATATACCAAATGACAGATTATGCTTTTACACTGAGCTACATGCATCTGATTCAGCTAATAGGCATACAGCTCAAAAAATAAGAAAGGAAAAAAAAAAAAGAAAAAAAAAGAAAAAAACACTGCTGAATGGTATACTCTCTTTACTTGTGCATCTGTATCTGAAGATCATCATCAAAAAGGAGCAAGAACAAAGTTGAAAAATTACTTATTCCTTCTTCTGTGCTTAAAAAAGAGCTTACGAATTATCTTCACTGACACGAAAATAAGTTCTGAAACCTTTCTTTGTGTTTCATTATTTTTATTTGCATTTTCTTTTGTTTCATTTTCTTCCTACCTCCTTTGTCCCCTTTTGCTTAGTAAATGACTAAATAAATAATTAACGGGAAAAAAAAAAAGGAAGAATGGAAGGGCTCATGTGGGGAAAGGGAAACAGGTAGAAAAGAAAACTTAAATCTTAAACTTGCTGAGAGTAAAAATAAAATTTGTGACACTTCATTGCTATAAAAGTGGAAAACATTGCAGAAATACTTGGCTTCTGTTTAGAATCTTCCATCCAAAGTGCCAAAAATTTTTTTTTTTTTACTCAGTTGAATTATAACATTGAAAGCTATATTTATGCTTCCTTATCAAGTCCATTGACTCTTTTTCTATAGAGGAGAAAAGAAATTGCCTTGCACTTGCAATCTTTGTTTGTTTTCCATTTCTCCAGATAGCTGTACTGAGAAGTGATTTGCCTCCCTAAATATTCTTTATTTCCACTTGGTGTTCTTTCCATCATAGCTTAATGTGCAATACCTTCTTGACCATGAACTTGTACATCAGTTCTTACACTCTAATGCAGAGATAGAGTATCATCATGGGCAGACTCATTCTAAGTAGATATAATTTAATAAAGCTAAGTTAGTTCAGTGAAACTATAGCCCCGTAAGCTTCAGGAGAAGCCTTACAAGCCTGCCTAAGATCTTAGCTACCACTATTTGTCTGTGGAAATGATTTTTTTTAGTATCACTTTTTTTTTTTTAATATGTATATTCAATATATGAGGTCTATCTATACTTACAGCTGTAGAAAGTGAGGTGGATAGATAAAGTTAGCTCTAAAACCTGCAGAAATTTCACTTACACTGCTTTTTGCGTTGTTGAAATATCCAAACTGCAATTTTAGCAGGCAGGTACCACTGAGACTGCTTTCTTGAAGGGATAGTTATAGGAGGAATAAAACCTTCTGAGACTGTACATTCTGGATTCCTCCTATTATAGATCGACTCATTTGACTATTTTCTTTGCAGAAGATAAAATGCGCATTCTAATTCTATACACATTTCTTCACTGTGTCCCATTGTATTGCGGAGAATGGAAAAAGACAGCTATAGAGAAAGGGAAGGCAGAGAAAAGGAGACAGATTTTTGTCTTTTAATTAAGATATTTATAAATTATTTCCTCCTGCAATATTCATCTAAGTCTGTTAAGAGTATTTATGGTAATATCCTCACTGTGAAACTGACCACCTGTGGTTTTGATACCCAGACTAAGAAACACTTCCAGGATATGCTGACATCTTCTAGATCATGGTATCTTTTGCATTGTCCTAAGTGTCAAATTTCTTCACTGTTACACATAAAACATTGAATAACCATCCGATTACACTTTTTCCTCAGGTCTTTTTTTCCCCTCATCTTCAATTCTATAATTTTAACATTATTATTTAGATAGCAAATTATGTTAGTAGAATACTAACTCAATCATCTAAACTAATAGAACTTGTAAAGTGCTGGAGTAAGCATTCCTATTTAGTTTTTCCATAATGAATTTTAGGGAAATGATGTCTCTGTATCTTTAATCTAGTCTAACGGGTCTGGCTACTGTTAAAATTTGTAGTGGTGACATCTAATATCACTGTGTAAGATTCAGGCTGATAGTATTGTGAAGTGACATAGTGATACCACTCAATCTCCAAATGAAGATGAACTCACTTGAAGCTAAGGAGCTAATTCCTCCCTCATTTCTAAGCCATTCAGCACCCTTATTAGAGTCCCTTGTTACTTTTTTTTAGGCCACTATGGAGGGGATCGTTGGTCTCTTTTCCCAAGTATGCAATACGACAAGAGGAAATGGCCTCAGGTTGCACCAGGGGAGGTTTAGATTGGATATTAGGAAAAACTTCTTCACTGAAAGGGTTGTCAGGCATTGGAATAGGTTGCTCAGGGAAATGGTTGTCACCATCCCTGGTATTTAAGACAGGTAAACGTGGCATTTAGGGACATGATTTAGTGGTGAACTTGGCAATGTTATGTTTACACAATGATCTTAAAGGTCTTTTCCAACATAAACGATTTGATGATTCTATGAATAAATGCTAAAACTGAATACACATATATTATGTCTAACAATAAATCCTAAGGGTCTGTGGATTTCTTTCTGACTGTCCAATTCACATCCATTTTCCAGTAGCTAGACAAAGGCTTTAATCTAGCAAATGCAGATACCTGTTTCTCAGCTCTACATACCTGTCTGCAGAGATGTGTGGCTCATATTAAGCAATTAAATGATTTAATGTCATCTTCTTTACTGCCAGTGAGGTTGGAGCTCTGATTTGATACCCTCTAAGCTGTCAGATTGAGTTGCTCTGCTAGTTTTAAGTTTAATATTCAGAAGTTTTTTGCTTTTATTACAACCATTGAAATGACATTCAGTATTTTATAGTGAAATATGTATATTGTCTTTTATATATTCATAATACTAATGAGTTTACAGTTGTTAGTCATGATTTCTACCGAAAGATCTCAAGATGACATAACTATGTTTCTAATGAAAAAGGGTTCTAATGATGATAAGAGTAAGACAAACTTATGGTAAAATATAGCAGTGATACATAAAATAGTGGGTTTTCCCAGTACTTTTTGTGTCAGTCAATGACAAACACCCAGTATGGCAGAAAATGTCTGTAACATGAAGCTCTTCAAGGCATCAGAGGCAGAGCTCTGTGACAAGAATTCTTTGTGGCCAGACCTGAGAGGGCAGATATTATGTCACTCCTGATCCTTCAGTCCACAGGAGGCCTATCATTTTATTCTTCTTGGTGTCACAAATTTTACAGTTTACCTTTTGTGCACAGAATTATAACAGCAGATCCAGAACCATTAAACTAACCAGCCTATTATTTCCTGAGCTACTTGTTACTATTACCTGTATAAAACTGTAATTGTACCATGAAAAGATAACGAAAAGCAAAACAGAAAAAAAAAAGTTATAGGTAAACCAAACCCATATAAAGCAACAGGCAGGTCAATACGAGTTCAGAAATAGTAAGCCTAACAACCCTTAAGGCTGCAACCTTGCAAACTTAATGCAAAGTCTCTAGGCTGCTGTTAGCAATGGCAATACTGTAGTGTGGGGCTACAAGGCTACATGAATGAAAAAAATACTTCACTCACTCTCCATCCATCCTCTGCTAGAGAAAATCCTGAACCTTCATGGTCATTGTAAAAACACCTACATAGGATTATTTATGTATTTTAGCAAGAAGAGATTGCTCCTCATTATTATTAGTGATTCTTGCAAACCATTGTGGGCTTTTTATAACTGAAGGAGAACCTATCTTGGCAATCCTACTCATTATCAGAGCTGCAAGGCAATGGAGTGGCTAGGTTCATGTGGTTTAGTGTGCTGACTTCATAGATTTGGGTCTTTACATTTAAATGTAAATTGATCTAAAGCTGCTATGAGTCTTTTTTTTACTGTAAGGTCCACACTAAGCCTTAGGCCATGGTGTCAGCCAGGTCCAGGTTTGATGTAGCTCTGCTCAACATTAGTTATGTAAAATTTCCCATTTGAGGTTATCAGGAAAAAAAAGTCTATAGATAAGCAAAATGATTATTTTAAATTGATGAAAGTTTATTATCTGGTATAAACCTGGAACAAATTCTCAACAGTTTTTATCAATCTATACTAATTTGAGAATATCTCTAGGATAATCTGAAAGAAGTGGTTAACAAAATAGACACAATTGAGTTGAATTTCCCCAAAGTCTCTCTTTTTTTTTTTTTTAATGAGAGAAACATTGTACAATACTGATGTATAATCTGATATGCAATCCATGGTATATAGTAATTACAGAGCTGGAATATTTTATTCTGAAGCATTTATCTCACAAGGAAAGGAAGTTATCACAAATGCACACACTTTATAACATAAAGTATTTTTCAAGATTTATTTCCTAGGTCTTTTTCTGGCCAAAATTCTTGTCAGGTAATAGTTCTTGGCAAAGACACTGACAGAAAGGATTTTTTTTTCCTGAGGATTTTTATAAGAGAATTGCTGACATTTGTAACCTAAAAAAAAAAATCCATAGGTCGACTAGGTCTCACAGGTTTTTCATCCCAATTAGATCTAAGAAAGGAAAATCCTTTGTAAATCCAAGTCCGGCTGCTTTCAGTTCCTCTGGTTCATAGAAGATTTCTATGCCATATAGTCCCATCTTCTGCATCTGCAAGTTTGGCAATGCCTCCTTCAAATTGTAAATACCTTGGTTGTTCTAAAAGGTTTTGCTAAACTCATGTAAGTAGGAGTTGGTATTGGAAAGGCCAGCAAAACATTGTATAACAAAACCTGTTACTACAAAGGCTTCTAAATAGAGGAAATCCCCAAATAAGCTATCAGAGCAGGATTTTTTGCCTCCATATTGAAATTTCCTTTCATGTGGTTAGTTTACACAAAGTGGCTACCTAGGGAAATTCTTTACAATTAGTTGACACATTGTTTGTGTTCCTGTTGCTACCCTGTACAATGATCTGAAATCTGATGAAAGAAATTTTATACCCCCCCCAATACCTGAGAGACTGCAACTCCCCTCCAAGTTTGCCATTTAAATCCCAACTGTGCTGTTGTCTTTAACTGTGCAAGACAGCAAGACAGCACATTTTGTAGATTAAACCAATAAACTAGCAAACATAAAAGAAACAAATCTCATAATTGTGGATTTCAATTAAAGAAAGGAGGATCAAAGCAAACATTCTGCTTGAAATTGCACAGCTGCTATCTACACAAAACGAGAAAAAAAAAAACTTTTCCAGCTAGCCATAATTTTTGGGGTGGGGGAAGGAGAGGAGAGAGCTCAAACCCTGCAGTAGGACAGATTGCTTATGCTTCTCACGTCCCAATCAGTAACACAGAAATATTGAGTAATAAATTCCCTGCCTCTCCTGATCTGAGAAGCTCCCACCATCTGTGAAAGACAATTTGTAACAGCTTTAGTATTAAGATTCAGTAAACAGACAATCAGAAGCATTGTGCCAAACAGTGCCTACATTTGGAGAAAAACCCATAAAGTAAAAGCATGCGTAACACCATGACCTTTGTATTGCAAAATTATCCAGCGACCAAAACAGTTTAGATTGCAGAGGGTTTGTTTTTTTTTTTTCTTCTTTCCCTAGTCAGCAAGGAGTGCTGGAGTCTGCACGTAATTCAGCTACATCTGTGGGCTGTGTATTTAGGCCTCATCCTAATATGTTGAATTATTATTGATGGCTGAGGCAGTTCTGCTCTGCTGGTGAACCAATAAAGTCAAGGCAGTACCTGCAAGATTAATTATAGGAGAGAATGGGCTCTGGTTTCCAGGGACGGAGACATTAATAGAGACTGAGCATTAGTTTCAGGGGATTCAAGAGACAGCTGAACAAATGCCTCAGACAATGTTATACATGCTAAATCCTGGCACTTACCTCTTAACAGTTCTGAAAAAAAAGTTTGGAACAATTGTGTTTAAACTTGGAAAAACAGAAGGCTCTATAAATCAAATGGAAAGCAAACGAAATAACACTGAGAATGCTAAAGCAATTTAGGATCTATAAACATATGTGAGAATATTGCCCTCTGCAATATACTGAAGAGAATGGAGACAGTAACTAATTTCTTCAGCATTAGCACAAAATGAAACTGCTTTTTTGGTGTCTGACAGTACCTAGGTTTTCAAAATACTTATGACATTCTACACATGGAAATATAAATTGGATCAAAAAGCAGAATATTTTATGCTCTTTCTCTTGCACCACTGCAGTGGAAATTTGTACCGCATGAAGCATTTTAACTGTAGAGAACTCAGAATATGCAGTGGATGAAGCTGCAGTCATAGCAACAGCTACATAACTTTCAGGCAATGACAAGGCACACAGTACAAAATTTAAGCAGTATAACTCCTACACTGGCTTCCCAAAAAAAAAAAAAAAAAAAAAAAGAAGAGAAGAGGGTGTTGAACGCTGTTTATTAGAAAGTAATTGTGCCTTTCACCTTATCAAAACCCTGTGCCTCTTGCATTTTCCTCGTGCAATTAGAAATGCAGCTGAGAGATTAGCTGTATACTCTCTGTCTTGTCCTTTAGCTTTGGCAGGTGATAAACCTCTTTCTTATTCCCTAGGCATAATATTTTTGAAAGAAAAGGGAATTTTGAGACCCAATTTTCAATATATTGTCCAACTACACACTTTTGTGCCTTTTTCTAGTTGTGCTATACGTTTGATGAAATAATCTCAAAATGAATAAAACCCAGAGGCTGGTGTGGCTCAACGCACCAAAGTATAGGCTTATGAAACTGTTCTCAAAAGGGAATGAATAAGCTCCACACTTCACTGATTTTCCAGTTTTGCAATTGCTAAGCGCATCACTGATTTTCTTCCAACTTGAAACAGCAGCAGGAGAACTATTACAGAAATTCACTGCAGGCTGAAAGATCCACAGTAGAAGGATATATTCAAGCTTCCATCTTTACTTTATATCCTCCGTTTCTGGGTGATTTCTTTCACGATGTCCTGTGAGACTCCATTGCCAGTTTTTCATTGCCCACAGGTACAGGATAGGAGACCCTGAGGAACTTTGCACATCTCAGACTATCTGGGAGCCTTGCAAACCTAAATAGAAGTGAAAATGAAGATGAAAACAGAATTAAAAACTAAACCGTGTCAGAATACATAATTTCACCTGGAACATACCATTTTTTAAAAATTTATTTTTATGTCTGTGTTTTAGTTACCAAGTCCATGACAAACCTTCGGGATGTTGTTTTGAAACAGACACAGCTTCACAGAGTCTTGCTATTCTGACAAAGTGGAGAATACCAGTGAAATTATATTGATCTGAAAAGAATACGACCAACTTGAACAGTGAAACTATTTTCTCCCTCATAATTTCAACTCATTTTGGCCAAGAGTGATTTAGTTCATATTGAATAAATAAAAGTACAAAATCTACATCCATCACCTGAGTGTGAGAAAGCATCTCCTGCTACTTTGTTCCTAGGTGAGTCTTGTGAAGGAATGATTCCTGAAGCTAAATATTATTGAGCTGAACTACGAAAAAAGACCATTTGGAATTGTTCAGTTTGTCCCCTGTATCTTTTCTATGCTGATTTTGATTAAAGCTTATCAGCAGTCACACAAATAATGCTGTTTCCTGTCATATGCCACGAAGTCAGTGACTGACAGTAGAGCATCTTACTATGTTTGTTACCATCCAAGATGATCTCTTGCAAGAATGATTAGTTAGCTAAAATGTCACATTATTCCCAACCATATTTGAAGAAAGTGAGATGTCATGGCTTCACCATGTCTTTATCGAGCAGTAGTTTGTCGAGGTAGAAAGAAACATGGCAAAACTCTGTTATATGGCAGCATCATTCTTTTTGAAGTTCTTCTTGATCTTGTAGCCAAAGCTTGTCATGTTTCTGCCCAACAGTCAACTGATATTTTTCTTACTGATTATTTGAATTTTGGAATGAAAGGCATGCTGAACTTAAAAGTCCAGGTCTGGATATTTTTTTTTCCAAACTCTAAAAAGTATTAAAATAGGAAACAAAATGTCTTAAATTATATTTTAAAAAAATCTTAATTTTGTTTAGGTACTTCAGAAGTATTTAAACTGGAATAAATTTATAGTCATTGTAAAATCTAAGCTCCCATGAAGAGCTCCCATGAACTTGCCTTGAAGAATCTGAACTCAAAGAGAAGACAAGTAGACCAAGTATATTCAGTGCAAATCATATGTAGGTTGGGCTATTTTAAAGCAATTAGACCTTTTAACAATAGGATTTAGCTTACTGCGGATTTGTACCAAGTGATACAGTGTTTCACTGAATGCTTTTGGGATGCAAAATTGCCAGAACTTAACAAGAAACAGATTTATGTCAAAACTGCACAGCAAAAATTCTAAATGTTTCTAATATCACTTTTGAATCCACAGAATTTTTATTACCTTACTGTGACCAAACTCTCAGAAAATTACTTCTCTCCCTCACAGTGGAAAATAAGTGGTACAAAGGTACCAAACACATCTTTGATCAGTTGATAGGCATTTGGAAACAGTAAGAAAAGCAAAGTCCAGATACTTTCTCCTGAGGTGTGGAAAGTGTTACACAGGTGTTATGACCCTATCAACTTCAATTTACACTGCAATCCAGTTCATCATGCTGAAATGATATCTGGTCTGAGTTTTCATCCATCCAAATGTTACTGTATTCTGAAACTCAGTTCAGAAGGCAAACAGCATCTGTGCAGCATTAGACAAGGTAACATATGGTGAAGGAGTAAACTAAGGAAGCATAGGATTACAGAATAATATTGTCATTTGTAAACTAGAACATTAATTATACTAAGAATTAATTATTTAGTGTAGTGGACATTTTTACCAGATCCTCAGAACTGAAACTATAAGCTCTGTAAAAAATACATCTCTGATAAATAAAATAAAAAATCAGAGTGATGATTCTTCCTTAGGGTAGCTATTAAAATTGGACTTGTTTGGGTTATTCCCATACCCAGACTTACTACAAACCCATCTTTGTTATTTTCTTGTTAATGCTGATAGTTTGCCTCTTCTATCAGGAAAACCAGATATCAAAGGCAGAAGAAAAGCTAAAGGTCATTAAATATTTATGCTAGTGGTAGAAGAAAATTATGTTATTGTCTTCCAAGAATTAGTGCTATTATACTTATTATATTCTACAGTGTATTCTACTGTCTTGGTTACCACCTTAATATTAAAGTAAGAAAAAATAGGAAAGTTTTATAGCAAAACTAGGGTTTCCTAGAGGAAAATGAGAGAAATGAAAAAGGGTTGAAGCTTTATTTTGTGTTCATATTCTGAATTTCTTTGAGGTGTTTGAAAATACTAATATAAGCTTCTATTGAATACTAGCACCCAGTGTATAAGCACATTAAGTAATTATCTATGTACCTAACTTTTTGCACTTTTGAAAAGCCAGCTTTGTTTCTTGAAATATATTGAACATAAAATACAATGCACAAATGCATTGGAAAAGTTCCAAGTAAGCTCTTCCTTCAGACATTTGTTAAGACTTTCTATAATTTATGGCTGGAAAAAAAAAAAGTAGTATTCCAAACTGGGTTTGAATTTTCTTTTAAGAGGTTAGTGAATAACAGCTGTATCACTTCTACTTCTTATATTAATGTAGTTGCTTTGCCTCAGCACTGACACGAACACCTACATTTTTTTCTTGTGCTGCATGGAAAAGCTATTGAAGTTGGAGTTTTAAAGTGATTCCTAATTTTTCTGAACATTAACTTAGCAAAGTACAGTACACTAAGTCACTTGAATCCATGATCAGAAGAGACGTATTTTACTAAGACAAACTCCATTTCTGGCAAAAGATGTGGTAAAAATTTACAGCACAAAAAACATTAACAGAATAAAATAGCTGTTAATCTCTACACATTTTTCCTTATCTCAGAAAATAATCAGAGTCCCACTAACACAACTGGCACATGAGCTATCGTACTGTGTCCTCGGTTCTGAGTGGATATTCACTATTTTTTTTTACTGATGATAAGAACAAATTATTTCTCTTGTGTGTGTGAACTTCTAGGGAAAAAATGCATTTGCGCGCAATTTTTTTAAGCTAATGTTTTGTGGGGATCTCGATGAGTGATTTCACAGCTTTATAAATATATGCATAAAGTTCAGCTATAAGGCTGTAAGGATGAAGGGTGGCTGTGGTCCTCCCTGAAAAAGGTAGTTCTAGAAGTAGTAGACTGTGTAGATCTGGGTGGGGGAGGGGAGAAGGGAAGGAACTCGGATTAGTTAGCCTCTTATCCTTTTTTCCAGTAACGCTGTTTTTTTTTCTGAAAATCGTGTACGCAGCATTGATGCAGGTCAGAGACAGAGGTCAAATAAGTTTATGCAGGAAACCAGGCTGCAACCACCCATTAGGAATGTGTTCAGTTACAGTATTTTGAGCAAGGAAGGGAAATGGTACCTGAAGAAATACTTCTGACTCTTCCATTAGATTGAATTAATTTTATCATTATCCTTGGGGTGACAAAATTCAATTTTAGCTTTGAGCTGTCTACACTACAATCAAAAAGGGAGGATACTCTTTTTTTTGGTAGAAATGTTCCTCTGTGACACAGGAGTCCTAGATTCTTCTCCTAGCTCTAGATAAAGCTTCTCATGAAGTCATAAAAAATTTGTGACATTTACAGGTTTAGAAGTGATCTGTGTCTCAATCTGGATATGTCAAAATCCAGGCAATAAGTACAATTAAGAGTAATAAGACCTCAGGGCAACCCAGAAAATAAACTAAATCTTTTGATACCGTTTGCAGTGAAAAAGTATTTTGGATAAACAATGAGAAATTCTGTTTTATTTTCTTTTAAAACAGAAACAGATTTGAGGAAATACGAGAACTTACAATGCATTTTCTGATTTTACAAAAGATACATTTTATTACAAAGATTTTATTTGAGTTAGTCTCGCAGAAGTATAGATGACTGTATAACTGCCTCCTCAAGGAATTTCTTTCCTTGCAGTTTCCTATTTCTAGACCAATGAGACTGTATTTTATTATTTTACAAAAGGTACTGTCTTCTAAATAGATTTTATTCAGAAATTCATGACCTGGTTTAGCTGAGTTCTTTTAGCAATTCACATGCTCTTCTCATAGCAGGTCAGATTACTAAAAAGCAAAACTGCCTTCTCAAGAAATTTCTCTTCCTCTAGAGTTTCTTATTTCTGGACCAAATGTGATTAAAAAAACCCAAAAATTGATTTGCTCCTCCAAGCAATCGAAAATTTTGTAGTTAACATGTCACCGATGACACTAGGTTATCTCATAACTGTGATGAACGTGTTTCTTGCATTCATTTATCTCTTTAGAGCAGTCAGTAAGCACAGTGAATCTAAGATAATAGAGGGATTAAGTGTATGGTAAAATAGACACTATATAAAATTCAAATACCTAAAATAAAGAAATGAAACACAATCTTTTTTTTTTTAAATATGGGTCAAACTAATTTTTAATTAAAATAACAAAATGTATTGGTGTTTGGTAGAATCAAGCTCATATACAAATAAGGAAGCATGACTACTTCTTTCAGTAGCAGAAGAATACATATTATTTTGTTGTTAGTAAAATGTGCTTTGGTATAATCATTAGGGAACAGATTCTCACCTCATATAAATTTCCATAATTACACTTGGAAGTTATGACATGTTACACCACCTGAGAATCTGCTTTGAATGTCATACTCATTTGCACCTAATTTCAGCTACCATTTTTTTTTAATGTGGGTATTTTCAGAAGCTACAGAAAAAGCTACAGAAAAATTTTAAAAAAATATTTTTGCACTTTACAAAGACAACTTTGAAACCTACCATGATGTACAGAGTATATGCTACCAATCACGTTAACAGAGTTTATTTTCTTTGATTTCATACTATAGCTCTAGGCATCTTATATAGCAGATAGAAGTAGCTTTTGATAGCTTACTAAAGCTATCATAACACCAAAGGACTGGAAAAAAGGGCAAACAGATTTTGTAAAAACAAAAGCAGGGGAGGAAAGTAATAGCAAAAGAGAAACATAAAGCTGTCTTGTGCCAAAACAAAACACAAAGCTAGACCTGCAACACAGTCTTCAACAGTGATATCACTGATGTATATTGTCCAGTATTCTTATCTTATCATGTGAAGCAGTGCGTAGTGGCAGAGAATGGTCGGACTGATTGCTAAATTGAAATGATGAGACCAGTTTATCAACATCTACCCAACTTTCCAAAACAAGCTTTGCTATTGCTGCATATAAACTAGGTGCTGTCAAAACAGCTGTAAATTCTGCTGGTGTAACTGGAAATTATTTTGATTCACCTTAGGAAATGAGATTGTGATTTATTTCTTTTGTCAGGTATCTGAATTTGATATACTGTCTGTAGCACCAAGCTCTGCCTCCTTTCACTATTTAAAGAACGTAGTTCCATAGCACTTACTGCTCTGAAGAGAGAAGCAATTGAAAAGCACTCATTTGTCATACTTACAGTGCAACTTTTTCTAATCTACTGACATGTTAACCACGATATCCATGTGTTTTTAGAGAAATTCTATACTACACGCTTCAGACTGTAAAGGTGATGAGGACAAAAGGGCAAACCAAAACGAAATAGATTAAAATGTTATTGTGAAAACAATGGGTTAGATCTGGAATTTCTGCACTGCCCAGAGACAGGGGAGATGGGAATGGTAGGACATTCATTTTACTGGTCCATATCCACATATCTACTAAAGACTGAACTGAACTCATATAATCTGTCACTGAGTTCATTTGCACTCTCCTTTTACTTGTTCTGCATATTCCAGCAGCAGCAGGGAAACAGGTTTTTTGGTGTGCTTTGAAGTCAATAATGAGTCACATTTTAATTTTTTTTACTGGGAACATTCTTTGGTGAGAAGTACATCATGCTTAAGAAACTTTTTCTCCAAATTCATGTTTGCATGAAAAAAAGTCATGATTCAGTAGGCCAGAAAAATTCTACTTGCCAACAGACATGCATTTAATAGATTACCCCAACATAAACTGCAACACTCAACACTGTATACATGAAAAATACTGCTTTGCAGCTAGCACTGACAGATGTGAGAGGACACAAGGTTGTCTGTTCCAGAAGCTCTGCAAACTACACTTAAAATCAAGCAGTTGGAAGTAGCTTCACTTGAATATCCTGCCATTGTTTTTTAGAGCGGGGTGGAGATGGAATGATTCTGAACAGCTTCTCGGGACAGCTGTCACTACTGTCGGTATTACTTGAGCCACTACTGTGATAGCTTGAACTCCCATCACCACTGCATGATTCACTCTGCTGTTTGATCCTAGGAAACCCTGATGCTGTGCTGTGACTTCAAAGCTGCTGCTGTAGCTGTGTGTGTGAAAGGTTAAAATCTACTGTATCTAACATTAAAGTACTGAAAGTTGTTAATCCTTCTGTGGCATACCAAGTTCCTATTTCTTGGAAGTATATCCCAAATCAATGTGATTTAAGCTCCTAAATAAACCCAGTGTATGCTCTGGTCCTGATCTCACTCTCCAGGACTAGACTTTCAGTTCGGTATTCATTACTGGAGCTTTCATTTTGGCGTTATACTGGCCTATTTTCTAGAGTCTCCAAACTAGTACTTGCTGCCCATATATTAGCTACACACTGCAAGACTAATACCACCACTACCCAAACCCTAGATACCCCTTTGAAACACTCTCTCATTAAGACTTCACGATTAGCAAGTATTTCTAAACATAGTCCATTAGAAAACAAAACAAAACACAAAGAAATAAAAACAATTTTATGAAAGCTTTTTCTCACGACTATATGATTTCCCCCCGCTCCTTCTATGTAAAAGAGTCTTTGCATTGTGGCCAATGGCATGATTTCTCATAAAAGTGCTGAAAAATTGCAGTCCTGAGTATTGCTCTATTATATTTATGGCAAGTATGGCAAAATACGGGAATACCTCATCATGTAATAAGCATGCTTCTGACCAGAAAAGAGGAATACTTGCATGTTGATCATGTAACTATCATATATATAGTCATATGACTCATATACAAACATACAAGATTACCCTTTCTTTTTACATCTCTTTACAGAGAAGTGGTACAGTAATCATCAAAAAGTGTACTCTGATCCATGAAATTAAAAAATGTGTTAGGTGTCCCGTTGATACAATGCCTTCAGGGCTTGGTGATGTGGCTGAGATATACCCTAAATAGTATGGATGACACAGATGCCAGATCAGAAGATAGTGCTGGAGTTACAGGACTGGGCTGCTATCGAGCTAAGTGTTGCAAGAGTCATTAGCCATCAGTATGATGTTTAGTTCAACAATTGCATGTGTCCAGTACACATCACTCGACTGAGTTTCTGACTGAAGGTGAAGAAAGAAAAGTAGGCAAAGAAAAATAAGAAAGTACTCTTTAGATAAAAATAGACCTGCTAATGCATGTCAAAGGAAGAGATATAATAATGGTTTAATCAAATAACAGTTTAACATAATACACTAGCTTTTATGTGCTGCTGGCAGGACCATGCTACCATAGATATTTCCATTTTTCTGTTTAGGAATGGGAAGTCAATCAGTAATTTGGTTTTTATGCCACTTACAAGATATTGAGGAAGAAAATCAGTTAATGCAGTTTTTTACACTTTGAAAAAGTGAGACAGACATTTTTCTGTCCAGATGACTTTCTTGACGTTAACAAAATAAAAAATACAGCATGAGTTAACATGAATTATCATTAGGTGGCGGCTGATCTGGATTTTCCAAAGTTCCAGATCTGTGAGATATACAGCAATCATTTCTCATTTCAGTCTGACTTTCAAAAAGTCGTCGTAATGGCTCATAAAATTTTACTGATACATCGAGTTACCTGTTTATATGACATATGCATACAGGAGAAGAATAGCATAGAACTTCCTCAAAGTCACTTTCTGTTTGCTAAATCCCAAGCCAGAAACCACAATCTGCTCATTTTTGGGTATGTAAAACCCAGTTTACACGATCTTACATTTACACAATAACTTTGAGCTTCCAATGTATTTTCCTTTTTATTCTTCATTTCAGTACATCTTCATCAACCTTCTGTCTATTTTTTCAATATTTTATTCTTTGTCCATGGTCTCATGTAATATTATTGCAATACTTACTTTTGTTCAAAAATAGTCCCATTTCTCATTGTCTTCAAAATACTTTTCTTTATGTCTTTTCGGATTCCTCGTTCAACTTGAATTATTTTCCTTTCCAATTTTTAACTTTCTACATTTTAACCTTGATTCCTTCATTTTGGCTTCTTCCTTCTGTACTACTATTTCTACTTGTTTTTCTTTACTCCTGTAAGTTTTCCTTCCTATTTCCTCTATAGTTGTTGTCTCTCTTTCATTTTTATTTTATTCTTTCTATACTTTCATTTTCTGTTCTTTTCTTATATTCACTTCAATTATCTCTTCTAAACATGCCTTCATCTGTATCTTTTTTTAAACACACAAGTTTCATTCTTCTCTCAGTTCCTAACAAGGTCTTTGCTAACAAGATCTATTCTTTCTGTGAGGAGCAACACTTTGTGTAGAATATAGCTAATACAGTAAATCCAACATGGGGTTCCTCTGGAGAGCTTATCAAAAGTAACACTGTAGTAGTAGAGTGTTTGGGGAAACTGTTTTACTTTCCTGTTTTTCACATGTAAACCAAAAGAACATTTTGTAGGAAGACAAAGAAATAAGACAAAATTTAAAGGAACAAAAATCCCCAAAACTATATGGAAAGGAAGCATTCTATTGAGATGGAATAGAATAAATTTCATAAGATTCTGATCAAAGGAGTTTAAAACATTTGAAATTTTATTTAAGAAGTCATTGTTGTGTTTTAACCCAGATAAGAAAAAAAAATATTGCCTAGCCATTGTAAACCATAGTGTATACACTGCGACAGAAGTATTTAGGTATTTATTATTGATTAATCAGCAGGATGCATACTAAAGGGTTAAAAAAAGGATTGCATTTGAGGATTTCTGAAATCAATTATGTTTATGAGTGCATGTTAGAATTTGGACTTCGTTCACAAATACCGATATATTATCTAAGATACTTTTTACCTTGGTACTGGAGGGTTCCTTTTTCACTTTAGTAAAAGAGCCATATTTTAATGTGGTTCTAAGACAACATTTAAAAACCTTGTCAACATAAAATGTCAGAATATTTTAAAAGATACAATGGGTTGCAAACACCTTAGAAGCCCCTACAAATGGTCAAACCAATAGACAAGGAGGAAGTTGTTTTGATGATTTCTGGAGCTGAAGCTGTACTTTTATATAACTTCAAGATGTTCTTCTGCAATTCAAGAAAAAAAAATCTATGATACTTTGGGATATAGTATTAACACTAAATCAGGGAAAAATTCCAATGTTATTTAGTAAAGTGGAGGAGACAATTCTAACATTCTTGTGGATCAAGCAGTCTCTAAGGTATTTCAGGTAAACACAATTCTAGTCAATATATATTAACTGTTTCCCTTATTCAAAGACCACTGAACTTAACAAGGGTTTTATGAGGAGCCTAAAAGATTTTAAAATTTCCATTTCCCTTAACTTCACTTTGAAAAAGATGTGAAAATAATCTGGTTCTCTCTCTGGCTGGGTAGTCAATTGCAATTAGACTTTGAAGTGTGCACAAGCGAAGATACAAGTCTTCAATGGCTTATGGAGATCAGTTAGAGAAATTGTTCCTGAGGAGTCACAGTCCTTCTCAAAGTTACTCACATGGATGCTTACTGAGAGATGCTCACTCAGCACACTGTCCATTACAATGACATAGACTCTTCCTATAGTGCTCTGCTGGAGCCGAGCAAGTGGGTGTCAGTGGGGACAGGTACTTTGGTACTTTGGACCTCTTTCTTATTTATCTGTGCTGTCATTCCAGACAAAAGAAAAAAACCAAAAAAGTTCAGCAGGAATTCCAGACATTTCTAGTTTAGTCAGTGTTTTCCAAAATTGCAAGGGAAGAAGGGAAGATTTTAAATCTTTTCCAAGAGTTAGTCACTGTCTTCATCTGAAACTGGTATCAATCTGTAAAAATTCTCTCTGTGCAGAACTCAGATGAAATGTTTATCTCTTCACATGTGATCTAGACACTCTCTATTCTCTGAGTTTCCCTTACTCATAAGACTCCCAGAGCCTGTTATTAGAGTCCACTCTGACACTGATGAGCTGTTCTCTTATTTCCACAGCTGAATCCTGACTTTTCTCTCAAGCCAGGAAGATTAAATAAAAACATGGTGGAGACCACTTGACTAGAGGAAGGAGTTATAACATGGTCCTTTCAGATCAAATTGGTGAAGTTTTCCACTAAAAATAATTTAAGAACAAGCCTAGAACACAATTATGCTGAATTGCACTTCTAACAATTTAGTATTTCTATATAGTCTTGGGTAATTAAGAAGGTTATCATATGAAGTTTCACAACAGTTAAAAATTGTGTTCATTTTCAGATAAGGGGGAAGCAGTCTAATCAATCTGAGATATTTAGAACCTTTCAGGAGACTGCAGTTCTTTTATTACCTAGATTTCTGGATAGTCAAAAGGGAGTGTCCATTGCATATATAAAGGTTTTAAAGAAACATTAAAGTCATATGTGACGAGTATGACAAAAGCGGGTTTTTTAAAAGAAAAAAACTATTTTTCTCTGTTGCTGAGTTTTTAGAGGACTTTGGTCATCCTAATGTGAACAACCCAGTGTTTCATAAATAGTAATTGTGTACTGTAAGCCAGGAATGTAGAGAAACAGCAGGAGGAGAGAAACTCCCTCACGCAGGTGCAGGGAGGAAAGCACCCAGGTCTGTGTGACCACAATAATGTAACTGCAAGTTGCTTCCTGAACCATTTGCTTTTGCCAAATGGATAAGACTTCTACTGCTTGCTTTTGCTAAATAGATAAGGTCCTGTTTTCTTGTAATTGACAATAATGATAATAATTGAGTAATGCTGTAATCTAAAAATAGTATGCTGTAGAAGTGTAAATGCTGTAGTCTAAAAATAGTATGTTCAAGAAGTATAAAGGTTTCTGTGTGACTAATAATAAATGGCTCTCATGATGATCATATTGGTCGTGTCGTGAAGTCCATGCCCTCGCGTCATTTCTCCTCTTTCATCTAGAGTTTAACTTTTCATTTTACTGCAGAACCACTCCTGTCAATATCTCAGCCGATCATTTTAGTTATACATCTTGAGTACCTTGTAGTTCATTTTCTTCAGGTTCTTTTAAAGGCAGATGATTTTAACACAATGCATATTGAAGCTTTGGATCCCCTTGTCGTTCAGATAACATGTATGCAAAAACCCTGCATCAGCTTAAGGGGAGGCTGGACACATTCACTAAAGAGGAGACTATTGAGGATCATAAATACACAGGAACTACTGCCAGCTCAGAACAGCTCTGAGCCAAAACCGGTTGGAGACTGAGAGGGTACTCAACAGAAGTATAATTTATGCTTGCCCATGCTTCTCTCCCCAGGCTTTTCATTTAGCCTCTATTCAGAATGGAATAAAGGGCTTGATAGACTTTTAGCTGGATACAGTACTGCTTTTCTTACATTTGTATATCCTGACAGAGAGTACTATTATTGCATAGCCCTCTGTAAACAAACAAACAAACAAACAAAACCCACCATCAAGTTAATTTGATTTTTCAGAGCAAATTCCAGGTTGGCAGTGTGTTCCTGTTTTAAATCCATGGGTCATTATTATTTAAATACACACTCACATATACACACATGTATATAAACAGCAAGTACAGACATAAGAACAAAAGGATCCCAAGTCATGATGTCTTCACAATAGGTTAGATAAGTATCTGTGAGAGAATATAGATGTACTGGCTTAGACAGACTAGGTACTTCAAATGTCTGTCCCCCTTGCCTTTCAGTGATACAGGTCTCATTTTAAAAACATAAGATTTAAAGCTCGAGTTTAGAGTTAATGTCTTTAGTTACTAACTTCAGTTTCAACTTTATTTATTAAATTCAGTAATTCTGCAGAATGCAGACTAGTAAACAGTATACTTATAACCAAAAGGCCTCTCTGTGGATCCACCAAAAATATGGATCCTTTCATTCTCAGTTCTGTCTTATTATTAGAACTATTTTTGCACTTAAAAAAAAATCCAAACAAAACCAACAGCAACTCCCCTGTCTGGACAATGTAGCTCCCTAACTGACCTAATATAGCAGATTGTCATAATTATTCCGCAGATACTTTTTGTTAAGAACAGTTTCTTCCTCATTCACATGAGATATAAATCAATAGGCACTGGTTATTGAATTTACCAGGAAGCTTTGATACTGATGTAGGTCCATTTTCTCATATTTTTTAGTGTTTTATCCTCTCAGCCCTCTATTTATGGGACAATACCTCTATTCTCATTTTAGTGAGACAGTTTTAGATGTGATCCCTAACCTCAGGCCCAAACATGGCATAAAACCTAAATTTGTTCAGTGTCCTGATTGCATGTATGCAAAATGGTTTGATCATGGTCTTGAGTGCAGCAAAGAGAGTTAAACCTACCCAGTCTCTTGGCACCAGCTCAAGACCATGTATAGCTAGGTGCAATGTGGACAGGATGGATACACTTGGCTTGAGGTAATCAATTGTGTTATGCCTTGGTGCCATGGGGTTCACACAGCCAGGGAAGTCAGACATGAGATCCTTCCTAGAACATCCTAGTGCTGCACATAAGAAAGAACAACAGTGTGGTCTGGCTGAATTTTGATCTATTGAAAAAAGTATGGATGTGCTGCCCTAGGACTAGGGTCACTTGATCTGACACAGGTCAGAAAGCAGTCACTGTTTTGGCCTGCTGTAGGGACAACTACCTACCAAGCAGTGTAGATGCAAAAAAATAAATCAGAATGCATACAGGAAGCTGAGCCAATTAGAGCTGTAACTACTATTTGTTTTCATGACACTTGCACACAGTGGAAAACAAAAGTGGTCTGATAGCATTACGCATTTTTAAGTTTTAAAGTGTCTTCATAGTTAAATGGCTGTAAATAAACTGTTCCACAGCATCTACTATGAAGGATTGCAGAGTATGATAAAGCTCCAGCATATGCTTTCTTGCTACATAAATCTCTCAATCTTTAATATAAATATCTTCCCCACTAAAAACACACAAGTATGGCATCAGCAGTTGTCAGGAGGGGTTTAGCACCCAGCAAGCCGAACAGGCCATTCACTAGAGGTCAGTGTACTGGGCTATGACAGTTTAAGAGCGTTATCATTAGCAGAACATTGCCAGAAGTCTGTCTGTATATTTTTGTTGGATAATGCTACAAGAAGCAGTATGTAAAAAGCTGACAAAGGGAGAAAAGATGAAAGCAAAAGCTGGGATAGAACTAATGATAATAAAACTCTTGGCAAGTCAAATTACTGAGAGTCTCATATCAAAAGCAACTTTGACAATAATGGGATTCCCGAGTCCATAAAATTAGTCAGGATTCAAAGATAAAAACATCAACAATTTGCATAAAAGCTTTACTTTAAAGATTTAGCACTATGTATCAAATGAAGAAAAAAAGCACCACCATAACAGTAACACTTTAATATAGGTATCCATTATCTAATGCTTATATAATGGAAGTCAAATGAGCTCATTATTATCAGTGCTATTATACTGAATACTAAATGAACTCATCATAGAAATACACTTGCTTTAAAAACTATTATCGCACCATCAGTGAGAAGGAATAAAATATTGTGTATAAACTTCCTGAGATAACTAATTTGATTTCTGTGTTAACTTCTAATGCATTATTAATCACCAGATCATTATAGTTTTAGATACCAGTTAGTTTATTTGTGGTTTATTTGTATACAATTAATTTCTGTAATCTTTTACTATATTGCACTTTATTCCTATGTAAACAATGCTGTTTGGGGCTGATACAGATTTACAGTAAATGGAAGTATGATATGCTTGTATGTAATCCAATTTTTTCTATTTTGCAAAACCAGGAGATGTACAAAAAGGGTGACACAATCCAAACCAAACAGTAAGCTAATACTGTGAGAAAAGACTGTGAAAATTATAAATGTTTAAATGGACCGCATAAATTTATTGTTAAAAGATGTAAGAATACAATCAAATATATAACAAATTATCTATATAATAATATATAAATATGTGTGTACACTACCATATCACAGATTAAAAATAGGTACTCATGTTTAAAAACGTAATGTCAAAACATGTGACAATTCACATATGCTGTTCATACTTATATGTGATACTTTATATCTAGGTGTTTTAATGTACCAAAATGATGTATAATAAAACACATAATGTCACTTGGAGCCTGCAAATGCTGTGATTTTTTTTTTCTATCAACAGAAAATGCAATATTTGCATAATGGAAAATTAATATTGATTTGGTCTGGAGTGAGCAAACCATGACTTACATTATAAGCAACATTTCAGAGTAACTTCAGAACTCTGATGTGATTTTCCAGGAACAGAGTATATGAGCTATTCTAAAATGAGTTTTGTAACAAAAATTTTAGATTTCCTGCCACAAATTTTCAGAGAGATGTTGGGTAAGATACAGTCTTTCTCTGATGATGTCCTATTTACTGAGAAAGAGCACTAATAATTTTTACTTCCTAGTAATATATAGGAAAACTTTAAAATCTTTAAAAACTGTGGCTGCCACAGGAAAAAGCAAAGAAGGAATTCTGAGAAAATAATTTTCCTCTGTTATTAAATCATATAGTGTCCTTAACTTATAGGGTGATTCACAGAATAACCGTTCACTTCATCTTTTTATGGAAAGTTTGATATATTCTCAAAAGGAAATGGACTGAGAAAGAAATCTTATGTGATATTATGTAAACACATTTTAAAGAAAGCTCTCTGGAAGTATTTCAAATGGCAGTATCATCTTTCTTTTTGTACCTTGGTACTCTATTTTGAGAAGATTCTTCAAATCCTACATTATTTTTCCATAGAGTAATTAAATAATATACATACAAATCCTCTTGTATAATTTTATTCTTTGTGGTGACACAGGCATAATTTCCATATGGCATGCATATTGACAAAATTCCAAAAGCTTAAACCAAAGAATTTTTGGTTTAATAGAAAATATGGAAAAAGTTCTGCTCATGTCAACTTGAAAAACATTTTTAATATTTTAATATTTCTTTTAGTGTTTAATATTTTATTATTTCTTTTGGTGATACAAACAAACAAACAAACAAATTCAGAAGCATGCTGATCATCTTGAGGTAAAATGTTTTATTTACTTCTCTGCTTACTTTATGTGCTTGCTTAACTTTTTTTTCTTAGAGGAAATATTCAACAAAATGTCTTTCTGAAATGACAAATTTTAAACAGCTATAAAGGAAATATTTTGACAGCTCTGAAATGTGAATAGCTTCAATCTGTCTAAAGTATAGAATTTTAGTAAGTAAATTCAAATTCATCAAAAAATAAGAAAAAATACTGGCCAACTGTAAAGTCTAACCATAGAATTGGCTACAGTAGTGATTGTCCTATTTATACATTACTAGTAAGTAAAATAGCTATATATTTTTTTTTTCTGAAGAACTGTAACGGCTTTCTTTTCTCTTCCGACTCCGGGGTCTTGATGCCAAAGACCAGTATCGTGCAATGATCTTAAAGCTTTTAGACAACAAACACTTATTGCAAACCTATTATAAACCAAATCAATCATTAAATTATCCACAAAATTTGCGAGTTGGATAGTCTTAGACTAAACACCAAGTCCATTTTTGAGCTTTATTCAACCTATAGTGTCTATATTCTCTAAACTGCAATTAACTGCATCTAAATATGCCACATGGAGATTGTTTAGCCTCCAAATTTGACCTATTACCATAATTTATTTGGAGAATTCAAAAATTTAATTTTGAGTTGACAATTTTTTTTCCAAATTCTACCTAAGTTGAATTACTATAATAGAAATGTAAATTCTCTGAATTAGGACACTTCAGGGAAAAAGAAACATGATCAACATGTCATAAAATCATGTAGTTTTTTCTCCATCTTGTTATATTTTTTGATGATACTGTATTGATCTAGTGAATCAAAACATAAACAATCTGCATCTTTTATTTTCAAAGGGCCACAAATTTTTTTTTTTATTTGAGAAAGATTATTTGCTTCCTTTGTGCTAAACATTTGTTAATGACCACCATTTGCTCAAAGCAAGAAATCCAAAGTTTGAGGAAACAGTGAAGTTATCATGTTAAAATAAACAAGGTGGGTACGACATGTCTTCCTTAAAAGTGAATATTCTTTTCTTTGTTGCAGGTGATATACTTTTTTTTTTTTTCTTCCTAATTTATTTCAGTGCTTTTGCCAACACGTTTTTCAGAACACAAGCTTTCATATATGATTCAGTATTATCAATGAGGTATCAAATTCTAGAGCTGTCTAACACTTCATATGTATGCTCTTTGAAGTGCAAAGTTGTACCAGCTTAAGTCTGGAATAACTGTGATGCTCCTTGTCAAAAGTTGTTCTGAAATGTAAATAGAATGCTCAGCTAAATCTCTTCTGTGTTGTTTCAAGTTCCTGACCATAAACCAAATTCCATGTTTAGGTTGGTTATGCTTAGATAATTCTATAAGCAAAGTAAAACCAAATTAAATTAGGTTATTTGGCTCTCCATGACAAGCTCTTTTATCAAGTCTCCAAAACCTGGTAACAAGACATGGAGTGCTTGAACTCAGTGCCCATGGAGTCTAGTCTCACAGGAAGGAGACAATACACATCATCAAGGACTTCATCAGAGCTGCAACTGGTAATGAAGCACATTTCATAAAACATACGTTTCTCACAGTATGGTGTAAAATTTAATTTTACAGCCAAATAAGTCTAGCATACATTCAACATTAACAAATGTGTGTTGATTATGGTGGTGTGTTGGTATATTGTGGCACACATTTATATCCAGAATTTGGGATAACAATGAGAGATCGATATCATTAGCAAAATAAGTAAAATGTTATATTTTGCGAGTTTCGGTTCCTTGTTTCTTAACCAGAAAAATATGATCTTCCTTTACAATCACACTATAGAGTCATAGATATAATACAGTAGTCTTTAGTGTTAAATCTTGCCTTGATTTTCTGCACTCGAACAAGGAAGACCTTGCTAAACTTGCAGTATTCTCATGGCATCTTTCAAGGACTATTCGAGTAGTTAGCCAGTATGTGAAGTACAGATTACATCAAAATTTTTAACGGAAGCTGATAATTCAAGGCTTTAGGTTGCTATTGCCTGGAGTGGCTGAGACATTATTGCAGCACATTTTGAAGTATTACTCTTTCAATTAAGAATGTCCTGTCACAACAAGTTATATAAATATATGGTGGAATCATGCCATGCATTTGACACTGTCCTATGTGATATTCTTGTTTCTATATCTGAGACACATGGATTCAAAGGATGAACCACTTGATGAATCAGGATTTGTCTGGATGGCCACGCTCAAAGAGTTGTGGTCAATGGCTCAATGTCCAAGTGGAGATCGGTGACGAGTGGCATTCCTCAGGGGTCACTATTGGGACCGGCACTGTTTAACATCTTTGTCGGCAACATGAACAGTGGGACTGAGTGCACCCTCAGCAAGTTTACTGATGACATCAAGCTGTGTGGTGTGATCGGCATGCTGGAGGTAAGGAATGTCATCCAGAGGAACGTTGACAGGCTTGGGAGGTGGGCTTATGTGAACCTCATGAAATTCAACAAGGCCAAGGGCAAGGTTCTATACATGGGTCGAGGAAATCCCAAGCACAAACGCTGGCTGGGCAGACAATGGATTTGGAGCAGCCCTCAGGAGAAGGACTGCTGGTTGATGAGAAGCTCAACATGACCCAGCAATATGCACTTGCAGCCCAGAAAGCAAATCATATCCTGGGCTGCATCAAAAGGAGACTGACCAGTAGGTTGAAGAAGGTGATTCTCCCCCTCTACTCCACTCTTTTGATAGCCCACCTGGACTACTGTGTTCAGTTCTGGGGCCTCCAACATAACAGGGACATGGGCCTGCTAGGGTGAGTCCACAGGAGGGCCACTAAGAGGATCAGAGGACTGGAGCAGCCCTCCTATGAAGAAAGGCTGAGAAAGTTAGAGTTGGCCAGTTTGGGGAAGAGAAGGCTCTGCAGAGACCTTATAGCAGCCTTCCAGTACCTAAAGGGGACCCACAGGAAAGTTGGAGAGGGACATTTTATAAGGGCTTGTAGTGATAGAACAAGGGGTAATGGCTTTAAACTGAAAGAGTTTGATTTAGATGTAAGGAAGAAATTCTTCAGGATGAGGAATATGAGGCACTGGAACAGGATCCCCAGAGAGGTTGTGGATGCTCCATTCCTGGAAGTGTTCAAGGCCAGGCTGTGTGGGGCTTTGAGCACCCTGGTTGAGAGGAAGGTGTCCCTGCCCATGGAAGGGGACTTGGAACTAGGTAATCTTTAAGACCCTTTCCAACCCAAACCATTCTATGTTTCCATGATTCTATGATTCTATGATATATATGTCTGTAGGAAAGGGTTACAGCACACAATAAATTGGAACAAAGGAATCCTGTGTCTTAATAATTCGTTAAATTATATCTATTTTGCAGCCAAGATACAGAGTTAAAGGCATTAATTGAGAGTCTGCTTGTTTTCCCATTAAGTGGACTCATTCTTCTCTTCTCAAAAAACAGAAGAGAAGTCCTTGGTTAAATAAAAAGCTCATAATTAGCGAAGTCATAGTTACATCTCACAATGCCTTGATATAGTGCATAGACATCTGCACATAAATTGTAACTGGAAACAGGCCAAGTTCAGTCCCTACCAGGTTACCATGCTTTGGGCCTCAACAACTCACAATTGGCTGGTGTGTTTCTTGCATGAGAGACAGAAAGGAAGACTTCCTGAATGGCAGGGAATGTCCAATGCTTGACCCTGCACTGGATTTCATCTTCCTTACCTTTACTTATCTAAAGGCTGGGCACAGTCACAAAGCTAGTCAACTAGAGAGAGAGATGAGCCCTTCTGGAGGGTGTTCCATCATATTTATCTTACATGCCTTTATTAGGTGAAGATGAATTGCTATTTAACGGGATCTGTGTTTCTTCAGTAACAACAGAGGCATCCCAGACAACTAGCTGGCTTAAATTTTCAATTCCTGAAGTTGGGTAAGATAAATAAATAACTTATTTGACTTTGGAACCTAAACTATATTCTTTGCCAGTATTTTTATTAATTCAATTTATTTTCCTGAATATGAGTTTTTATATAGGCATCCAAACATATCTCACCGCTCGCATTCGTAGAACATCCTGCCTAAAATCATTATACTAACCTCCATTTCCTAGGTTTTAGGATAGTCATTGTTCAGAGGTTGATATTTTTCATCATTTCATGTTCTATTTAGCCAGCATTTTGCCAAAGTTTTGGAAAAAAGTACTTAGTATCATAGCATTTGAACCGATATTCTGTTTGTCACAATCACAAATCAACAGCTGTTCAAAAGCAACCTCACATTTTTGATGCTAAACCAACCACCAGATGGCGACCTTACAATTGCATAAATAAAACACAAATCGAATGTGGTTTTTTGTTTATATTCAGTGAGGGCTTTGTTTTGTTTTGCGTTTTTTTAAACAAAACAAAACAAAACCCTTGAATGGCATGAACTATCACCAGATATTTTAATTGGCTGCAGATTTTATTAGAGCTGGAAATTCCTCAAATTCTTCACTTTTCCTTTCTCCACTGTAATACACTGCAGTTCTATTCTTCTTATTAAATCTCTAATTACTAACACAGAAAGCACTAGCACAGTAGTGATTCCCACGAAGTCTGCAGTGCTACATTTATCAGTGAAATTATGGTCAGTATACCATTGCTTCCCATTTTGTAGAGCAGCAAAGCCTTTTTAAAGACTTTTCAGTTTGCATAGCCAGGCTCACGAATTGATCTGTCTGTCAAACTGATGCAGGTGCCAGACTGATGCGAGTGCCAGACACATACTGAGAGCCTTATCCACAGCCTTAAGCCTCAGCTGGGAGGCTTTCCACTGCTTCCAGTAAGCTTTGGACCAAACCCCTTTTTTCTCTTTCAGTCACTGTCTGATATATATCAAGAAAAGTTCTGATGTAGAAAGCAATTTCCTGCAAAAACAATGTCCATAAAATATGCTATTCTCCATCAATTTAAAATAGCAAATTCAGGTAGTCAAAAATATTTTTGACAATATATCCTAGCAACCTAACAACCTTTCAATGTTTGATTATGCTAAAGTAAAGAATAAAATAGGTAGAAGATGACAGACCAGACAGACTTACTTTGATACTGAAAAAGATAGTAGGACAAATTACTAAACAATCATTTTATAAAAAGTACAGGAAAACAGGATGATGAGATATAGCTAACACGGATTTGTCAAGAACAAATCATGTCAGATCAGCCAAATTTCCTTTTCTGACAGAGTGACTGGCCTAGTAGATGAGTCAGAAGGCAATAGATGTGGTATATTTTGATGTTGGGATGAAAAGTTCCATTACCATTTCTGCAAGCAAATGTTGGCATGAAACTACCACACAGGTACAATACTGGTTAAAGATCATACTCAGAGATTAATTAGCCCTGGTTCATCATCTGACTAGAAAGTCTGCCCTGAATTCTGATCAGCACTTTCATCACTAGCTTGAATGATGAATTAAAACCTAAGTTCATATGAACGGCAGACACCCAAGCTGGGACAGTTGGCACACTACTGAAAAGAGGACTGTAATTCAAAGTAATCTTGATAGGCCAGAGAAATCACATAAAATCAAGAATATGAAATTTAGTTAGGTGAGAATAAAGTGATGCTCTCAGAAAAGTGAAAGCAGATGCACAGGTACAAGACGTGAAATAAGTAGCTGGAAATGGGAAATAATTCTGGAAAGATAAACTCATCTAACATATTTAGACTCACTGTGCACAACAGATCTCATGCATACTAATCATCCCTCTGCATTATTTGACATTGATAAGGTCTCATGGAGCATTATGACTGGTTTTGGGAATAACCATTTCTAGTACAGACTAACTGGGATTGGTCCTGAGGAAGATAATTAGGAAGTCAAGATATTTATAAAATATGACTGACAGAAAGGTGAAAGAACCAAATTTTCAGGTTAGAGAAGACTTCAGAGACATAGGAGTTCTGCAATATCGAACAAAAAGGATTTATAAAGATGACAGTGCTCTCTATGCCACGGAATAGGGCAAGACATAATGATCTTAGTTTACAGAAAGGAAGACTGAGACATTAGATATTAAGAAAGGCTTTCTTGCTGTAAGGATAGTTAACTATCCAAACTAGCTAGTGAGCAAGGTTATGAAATCTCTCCTGTTGGAGGTGTATAAAGATAGAATAAATAAACCCATTAGAGAGAGGTTATTCAACCCAACATTAGAAAGAAAAAATAATGGAGGTTTGTTTGTTTGTTTGTTTGTTTGTTTGTTTGTTTGAAATAAGCTTTTGAAAAAGCTTAAGTTAGGCATTTTTATGACTGTTTTCACCAGGGGCAAAATCCTCAAAGAAGTTAATCCATCACTCACTTTTAAAATGGTTACATTTCCTATTATTCTTAATGAGATTCAGTTAAGGTGTGCTCGCTTAGAAATTCAGATTGTTTCCAGAGAGAAAACCCAACAGACATCTTTCTTAAGAACAAATTGAAAACAATGTGGGGCATATAACCATCTCAGAGTAATCACCTAAAATTTGGCAAGATTTGAAAGAAGACAGTGCTGTATGGAATTTCCTTGCAGTAGAATAGTATTCATCAGCCACTGTGGAAGAACCTGTTTCAGGAATGAGACTATGAGAGGAAAAATCCTTTCATCCTACATGTCATGAAGTATAGGCTGTACCAAAGAATCCAACAAGTTTTAACCGAGAAACATAGAAAAACCTTATACCTATTTCATTCTGGGATAACTGAAGACAAAAGAGCAATATATGTTAAGCCCAAGTATGGTAACTTCTGATCAAATTAAAAAATTCATCCATGAAAGCTTACTTTGAAATCTTCAGAAAAAAAATGAAAAATATAGCTTTATTAGAAAATAATATCATTTGATGTTTGTTTTGCATACAAAAATTACATCATTCTTAACTCTGAACTGCAAGCACTACTTCCATAGCATAGATAGTAGTACATAAAACTGAGAAAAAAAAAAGCCAAGAAAATAATGAAAATTGTCGAGAATATATGAAATCAGGAATGTTTAGATAATCATTTTAAATTTTCATAGTGTGGCACACTGTAGGAGAGAGACTTCCACAGTCTTTGCATTTTTAATTCATAGCACTTTCTTCAAGCTAATTTTGTGATAATGAAGAGTGGAACTAAGAGACCTATATAAGGCTATATAGGTCTTATCTGAAGCATTTACTTAATTATGAGGAATTTTTTTGTCAAACTGGCAAACCTGCCATAGAATGGAGATTACAGAGTAAGCAATGCAGTGGAATATCTTTAACAATACCCTTACTGTCCTTCAGTTATGTGGATTCATCATGTCCATTCCCTAGTGAAGCCACTTAAGCTTATGCAAGGCTTTTATTTCCTCTCTGGATAATTCTGTTGTCTCTTTTTGCTATAATTTTTGTTATATACTTATCATTAAAGACCAAATGAACATTAATTTCCCAATCACATACAATTGTTGAATATGGAAATCTTGGAAGTAACTTTCATCTTTTTAACTTCTTGCATTTTCAGGGAGAGTGGGTTACAAATGGAGGAGTCCAAATGCTATGGGCTGAGAGCTTCGTATTGCTTTGAAAATTATTTACACTTGGGAATGTCCTGTTGCACAAGTTTTCATTTTGAAATATCGCTACTTATTACTTTTTCACGACTTACGTTATACTCAGATATCTGGTATTTTCAGTTATGACTAATAAGATAAGTAAAAAACTCAAGAGCCTGTGTAATTTTGTAAGGAGCCAGTGTTTTTTGTTGTTGTTGTTCATTTTTTTTGTTTTGTTTTGTTTTTTTTTAATTGATCTACTATCTGCAGCACTGTTATTGAAAGAGATCGAGGGCTACCAGCCCTTCCCAAATCAATGAACCTGGAACCTCTGGAGAACTTTGTGAATTTGAAGGTAAAATTTCTGTCTGTTAGAGGGGAAAATATCTGATCTCTAAACAGTTGAATAGATTTCCCTTCATACACTGATTAACACTAAATCTTTTTAGATCTATTTCAGCTTTACTGTTCCCCTGGCATTTGAGTTGTTGGCTCAGATATATATATAGTTCAAACAGAATTCAATTGACAACTTCTCTATAAATAATATTCTTGCCATACAGAAAAGTGAATATCATATAGGTAATATTTTAATCAAACTTGAAGAGATCTAGCTATGCAGTAACTCCCATTCTGTGCTGCAGTGTTAATGCTGGGGATAATACTAAGTCTTAGCATGCAGCTGAAGGTAATGAAACCTTGAACTCTATGGAAAATTTTACTATTTATTTTGACCCTTGCCACCACATACATTTGAACAAAATGAGAAGTGAAAAATACAAACTGAGTAATTTCAAAGCGGTTTTAAAATGGTTTAATATTTTTGTCTCTTACAACTATAAAATTAAGTTGTTAATTCCAATGGATTTGTCAATTGCCCAGTAATGACTGGCATTTTGTGAGGAAGCAGAAATAACTCATGTACTGTGACATTAAAAAATAATAGGAAGGAAAGAGTAATTTTCTTTGACAAACTCTCAGGCCACACTACCTTTTTATTTTGGTCACCTGGAGCCATTTCAAAGCTCTATTAAGCACTTCTCTTTCCAAAAAAGCTTTTCTTTTCCAGAGGTTGAGGATATAAAACTGGAATGTGTCAGAAGGAAAGAAAGGCTTGAATTGACTTGCTCAGAAAATGTGTATTATCCAGTATAGGTAAAAGGACCAAAGTATTTTAAGAGTTACCACATCAAAAATTCAGAGAAACAAGAATATATTTTTACAAAGTCTAGGGCTTCTTTGTAGTTTGTACTAAGTTTACTTCAGTTTATTTCTGTTTTTCAAATTATGTTTATTGTCTTTAAATTTTTCAACTGTATTTCAAATACTGATTATTTTAATTTGGGTTGTTTGCACAGCTCGAGAATCATCTGATGAAACTGAGATATAACCCTCACTAAATTATATTTTCCAGCATAAAATCAATCAGATTTTTTTTGTTGTTGTTTTGGGTGCCGAATACAGTGAGGAATGAATTATTTTACTTCTGCTTAATGCCGTTCCAGGGGCTTTAAAAGTTGGATCTCTAATATACTGACTTGCATTCATCTATGAATGTTTGAATGTCTTTTGCTTTTTTGTGTGATTAAAACTTACAAAAAGAGAGAGATTGTTCCAAATTCCACCATTTATTTCTAGAAGAAGCTAAACATGCCATCTATCCTGGAGGATTTCAGGAGGACAATGCAGTAAGGAGGTCAAGGCTGGTGTAAGTAATCACACAACTGTGACTAGATTTCTGTTTATGTGCTTTAACACAGGTTAAGATGGTTACTGGTGCAGCATAGTTTGGTTTGTTGTGCAGAGAACATTAGAGAATATTCAAGCACTGCTGGATTAGAAAAGCTGATGTGAAAAAATTAAAGTGCTGTTAAACAGAAATAGGAATTGCCGTGGATATGCACAATGAATTTTAACAAGTCCTGGCACTAAACAAATGCTGCCTTAGCATCTGGCAATTTTTTTAAAGCACAGTATTAAAAATATGATGGCTATAATATAGATTATATATATATATATAATTCCAAACTTAGATAGGAATTGACTTTTGTATTTTGATATACATATATAAAACATTCCTCATAACATTAGCATTCGTATAGGTCTCAGTTCCACAAAGCATAAAGTGCAGGTCTGCCTTTATTAATAAAGTATATAGAAAAATACTGAACATTTTTCAGTCCTAACTTTAATCCTATGCTGCAGTTCTTAGTCAATTCACCCAATGGTACAGAGTGACTTGGAAATAAAGACAATTAGCAGTTATATTGTGTTGCTGTAATTTTTTTAATGACTTTGAGAACAAAATAAATCCTAAAATTTAAATATCCCTGTTCCAAAATTGGAATTACATTTTTAATAGTGGCACAAAATAGTGCAAATTCAGTCAAAGATGTTTTGGTTCTGTATACTAGAACAATGTACTTATAGCACAGAAAAAAATAAATACAGCCAATTGGTGACTAGGATGAATTTATGTTATATTGTCTTACGGCTAAACGTCTTGTACCAGCAAAATCAGATAATTTGCACACAACCCTTCTAAGAAAGTAGGATGAAGGAGTGCGTGGGACAATATTGTTTTGCACCAAGGAGGTGATAGGTCTTTTGGGATCTCAATAGGACAGGCACAGACACTCTGGTCTGATTTACTTGGTTTCTTGTGTAAAAGATGGAAATTATATCAGTCTTACAGTGATAACAATCTTACATCCATTCTGATGTTGAGAACCTCAGCTGCTGCAACATGCCTCTCTTTGTTGATCTCAGTATGCAGTACAGAGTTCCTCTCTGTGGTGAGGTTCCATGGCCTCACTGTTCTTCACAACTTTGTATTCTAAATGAACAAAGCTATTAATCTTTTACCAGAACAATACCGAAATTTCTTGATGGTACACCAAGGTTTGCTGAGAGTGTTACAGTCTTACATATCTTCCCAGGAACAATCTCTTAGAAGCAGTGCATAAAGGTGCTGTTGTTAAAGGCAGAACATACTAATGTATATCCTCGGGTTATTTGTCTCTCATGCTAACATACCAGTCTCTGCAACAAAGGCCTATGATTAAACTCTGCCTAGATTATGCCTAAAATCACTTGCTACAAGGTCTTCTGCAGTGGCCTACTACATTCTACCTCATGATTTCAAGCAAATTAGTATGCAGGTTATATGCAGGTCAGTTTATGATTCATATTGTTAAGTTGTCTAATACATAATACTGTAATATATAAGCCTATGTGTCACCATTTATTGCAGGGTGACAATAAACCGTGGCAGATGCTCTCTGTTAACCCCTGCCCTCCCCACTAAGGAAAGGGAATAAGAGGAAAGGGAGAGAGACTTACAAGTTGAAAAAAAAAAAATTAAAATGCTTTAATAGTGGAACTAATAAATAGGCAAAATAATACAAAATACGCAAAGCCAACATTGAACTTCTCAGGGTAGTGCAGCACTGCCTGCAGCAGAGCTGGTGGTTGCTCCAGCAGCTGCAGGGCAGGCAACCAGAGTCCTGGGCTGAACTCAACAGTAAACTGAAACTGGATTCAGGGATGCAGAGCCTAGAACTAGGCCTAGGATCACAAGCAGAACTGGTAGGGTCCTCTTCAGATGCTGGCCATGGTCAAAGAGAGTGAGACCCTCATGATCTCCCACTTTTCTATGGTGTATAAAGTGTATGAGATGGAATACTTAGTCAATTTTGCTTACCTGTTCTGTTTGCCCTTCCTTGCAAATACGCCCGTCTCACTTCTGGGACATGCAAAATTTATCAGTAACGTTGGCTGCCATAGCAATAAGTCTAAACCTGGGCCTCTTCTGCATACTATTGCTACTGTTGTCAGCTCTGGAGCGAACAATGTCTGAAAAACACGCAGCCATCTTCAGAAAAGTGCAGATACTTAGAAGAAATTAGCTGAAAGGAAAATTCACTAAAAGAGAACTGGTCTTATTTTAAAGAAAACCTGGACACTATGATAGCCATGGTGACATAATTTCCAATAGTAAAATTACAATAAGGTGTTCTGAATTTACAATTACACTCTACCTCTTATTCCCACAAGAGCTTTCACATGTATGTCAATTTGATAGTGAGTGACTCGCTGTGCTATGTGCACCACTAATTTTGGATATTCTCACCTTAGTATCCTCTTCGCTCCTTTTTTTTAGAGGAGGTTTCACATGTACTCGTGAGGGCTATGAGTGGGGAATGGGCATCACAAGAAATAGACACATTAGCTTGGTTATCAATCCAACACAAGGGCGTTACACAAGAGACCCAGTACAGAGTCCGTATGTCCAACACTTGGCCCTCGTTGCTACAATTTGATGTTATTTCTTTGCACCCTGAATAGCCATTTCACTTCATACCTTGCTCCTTGCTCATTCAGGCACTGACCATGGAGGCTCCACCAGATAGCTCTGTTAACAAATTGTTATTTCTGACACAGTGACTTATTATTGCAGGTGAACTTTAATGAGGCTCAGCATTCAGAGGGTTCAGCAGGGGATATCAGTGACAGGAGGATACAGCACAGCATCCACTTCATTACTGTAAAACAGAGCTATCAATGTAGTGGAATAACTTACAAACAGTAGAAATATCACAATCTTGCAGCTGCATGGAGCCAGTCCCACAAGGGGAGAGTTACATTCCCTCATGTCCCTTTGAGTTGTATGATCAAAGTGGTTTTCAAAAATACAGAGTAATGAGGGTGTAGATACATAGTATCCCTGCTCATGTCCCCAGACACATAGGAGCCTTTGCCCCAGGCATTCCCATGTCTTTTGTCAATATAAATAATGCAAATTTTGGAGCTTTGCCTGTGTGCAATCACACACAGAGACTACATACTGCAAGGAACTCAAGGGCCCTTTTGCCTTACTGCTCACCAGAGGTTGGACAAACGGGAATTTCCTATTCTCACTCTCAGACCCTTCAGTACATCCTTCATTAGAAGAGTTCCAAGTATCTCCAGCTGTATTGGGTTACATAGCAAAGTCTTGGTAGCAGAGGGGCTGCAGGGGTGGTCTCTGTGAGGAGAAGCTAAGGTCTGCCCTCATGTTGGACACAGCCAACATGGAGTTCCTGTTGGCTCCAAAATGGACCCAACACTGGCCAAAGCTGGACCCATCACTGGCCAAAGCTGAACCCATCAGTGATGCTGGTGGCGTCTCTATGATAACATATTTAAGAAATGGTAAAAAATGCTGTGCAGATGTTGCAAGAGAGAAGAGTGAGAAAAATGCAAGTGAAACAGCTCTGTAGACACCAAGGTCAGTGAAGGAGAGGGAGCAGATGCTTCAGGCACTGGAGCAGAGATTCCCCTGCAGCTTGTGGAGAACATCATGGTGAAGCAGTTTGTCTCCCCGCAGCCCATGGTGAGCATATATTCACACTGGAACTCATTAAAGACTCCACACTGGAGCAGGTGGATATGCCCTGAAGGAAACTGGAGCACATGGCAAGCCCACACTGGAGCTGTCTTCTGGCCCGAAGTGCAGCCTGTGGAGAGGAGCCCACACAGGATCACGTTTTCTGGCAGGAACTGCAGGACTGTAGCCTGTGGATAGTACTCACGCTGGAGCAGTTTGTGAAGGAACTGGAGCAAGGAAAAAGTGTAAGGAGAAAGGTGTGGAAGAGATAAACTGTTATGAACCCCCCATTCTCCATACATCCTGCGCTGCTTGGGATGGAAGGTAGAAGAAAGTAGAAGGTAGAAGATAGAACAAGACTTGGGAATGAAGGTGGGAACTTGATTGTGGGAAGAGCGGTGAGGTGCAGAAAAGATGCTTTTATTTTTCTTTCTCACCATCCTGATAATTTTTTAATTGGCAATAAATTAAAATTAATTTTCCACAAGTCAAGTCTGTTTTTCCCGTGATGCTAATTGGCAAGTGATCCTCCCTGTCTTTATTTTGATGCATGAGCTTTTCTATCTTGTTTTCTCCCTCTGTGCTGTTGAGGAGAGGGAGTGAAAGAGCAGCTTGGTTGGCGGCCAGCCAAGGTCAACTCACACCATCCCAGTAAACTGTGAAGGAGTACAGTGTCCCCCATCTGGTGTCACAGGCCTCCTGGGCAGAGCTCTACCCACTGCCCCTCCCACACACAGTCTGAACTTTCCCATCCAGCACCTTTATAGCTTTATATACTTTTGTATTTGCTGTTCACCTCTATGATTTTTGTCTCTCTTTAAGGTGTCCCATGACCTCTGGACACAGTTAACAGAAACCATACACTTTGCAAATCGTACTGCCTTCTACCCCTACCTATCCCCTGCTTTTTGGTGTCAGTGTGGGTCAAACATGATGGTAATTCCTTCTCTTGTTCCCAACTCACTGGTGAGGTCACCTGGGCTAATGTCTGTGCTATTGATCCTGAAACTTGTGTGCGAAGGAAGCTTAGACGCCTTTTCCAGCTTTTATCCACTATCTCTCTTCCAGAAGGGCAGTTCTTACAGAGATGTTTCCAACTATGCCAAATATTTATTGATTTTTTTAATGAGTTTTAGAATGCTTAGGAAATTTTGGCAGCCTAGAAGAGGCACAATCTTGTGTCAAAACTGAGAATGAGTGTTATATGTCACATAATCCTCACATCAGTCTTAGGCAAAATAAGAACGAGCAGAGAAGTGATTTAGAAGGTAACAGATAGCATTTTGCACATGCGGCATAACAAGCATACAAGCAATTGGTTTAATTGTTTAATTAGTTAAAAGGTATGATTATACAAAGACTTTACATAATGATGACCAGTTCGGAGGCATTCTTGGCATAAAATAATATCCAGTGAAGTGCAAGTGCAGGTAAGGCATAGTAAATCTGTCTGATGGATTTCAGAGAGGTTGTTTTCAGTTAGATGTCATAAATGAAAGGGGAAATAAAGGTTTCCAGGAAGGTTTGGAGGTGCTCATCCAGTCCCTCAGTACTCTTTCAGATTGCCATCAGTCATCTGGAGGTAAGAAGAAACTCACTAATGGAAAAAATTATGGATAGCAAAAAGATTGCTGCAGGACAAAATGTAGATGAAGAAAGATTTCATAGACTGTGTTTACTTAGGTTGAAAGAGAGATTACCCTAGATTTAATCTGTACAAACCAAATATTTTTTATATTATGGCTAAACTGAAAAAGAATTATCTCTGTAGGTCAAAGTAAGAAACAAATTATTTAGATTTGGGTTAATATACTTATTGTGAGATACTACTACTTTTTAATCTTGCAAACTTTGAATTTATTTTTTGAGATAATATTTGTTGTGTTACCATAATAGTCTGAAAGACAAGAAAATAAAAATTGTTAATTATTGATAGAACCATTCCTAGTTAACCAAGTAAGGAAAGAGGCTTTTGCATGTGTGGGTTTGGTTTTTTTTTCAGAATAATATTTTGTTTGAAAACTTGATGCTTTCTCTAACTTTAAGGCCAACCTTATCAAATAAAATCTACTGTGCATAAATTATGTTGAAAATAATTATGAAATCATCTAACTACAGATCACTAAAGCTTTGTACATGACCTATGGTGGAATATCTTACACTTATTTGATATTCCTCAGATTCTCAGAACATGCTCTCATGTCTGTGAGCCCTGTACTAGCTTTTTGCTTTTTCTAAAATTGTTAAAATTCTTTAAGGAAGAGTTAGGAAGTACCTCTGCTATAATAAAACAGAAAGATAAATGATCATAGCATTTTATTTAAATAACATAGATTGGATAAATTTAAAAAAATGTTGCAACTTCTTGCAGAAACAAAAATAAATTTTAAGAAGTAACACTTTCCCATGAGCCAAAAGATTCTGCACCTTGAATAAAGAGGGATAAAAACTTGGTGTTCAAAACCTGGCATTTCACGGTGCAAGGGTTCTGTGTATCCTCTATCAAATATTGAAACTACTCACTTAATGTATGAATAAAGATCTATGCATGCAAATGAAGGACATTGAATATTTGGTCCTCTACCATATAACTGAATGTGAAAAAGAGAAAAAGAAGGAAAGAAAAAGGGAAGTGCTGTTAAGATGGTGAAAATAAGGTTTTGTTGCCCCAGATAATAACTTTCATTTTTTTAAATTGTACTTAAGATTTTAAGTATAGTATCATGGATACTGAAGTTCAATGGGAAGAAGCATAAAGAATTACAACCAGAGTGTTTATCGTGGACCTTTTCTTTCTTTTAGCACAAATGTATTCTGAAGTGTGCTGTGCTCTTCTAATTACCTAAGGTTTCCAGCATTTTAAAAAATCTGTTTATGAGAGTAATCCTATGAAAATTATGATATGAGATTAAACTCTGCTATTACTTAGGTTATATGTTTTTCTGTATTTAGTATAAACCAAAATATTTTTACTCATTATCTAATTTTTAATGCTTTAATCACAAGAAAAGGACAGTATGGATTAAGGTGTAATTCTGTGTGAAGAAGATCAGAAAGTTTGGTACTCAAATTTTTGGCTGAGTATTATTGCTCTCCTTTTTTAGATGCCTGCAAAGTATCTGTACAATGCCCCTTTACCATTGCACTTGAGATTGATTCGCATAACTGTATGGATACTTTGTAACAAGTCATAAATCTCCAAATAGGTGGAATCCTAAGATAGGATCTAATGCTTGGATTTTCCTGGCTCTTCTGCTTACCAGTGATGCCAGATAGTCCATACATTACAGCAAAGATTTTCTGTTAAAAAATTTGTCAATTAATTTGACTTCACTGTTTTTGCTCCAGTTAAATTAGGTCCATAGTCCAGGGAAAACCTTTCAAACTTTCAAATTTAATTAGTTTATTTTAATTAATTTAATTATAATTACTTAACTTTAAAACCATTATAACTTTTCAATTAATAAGGACTTAACTTGTCTAAACAAATATGTATGGAGGTTTTAAAATAGACATTTGTATGAATAAAGAAATATTCCATTTACTAAAATTTAAACTGGATTTTATACTCATGATAAGCATTAGGGATCTGCCCTGCCCGACACTATCCATCAGGAGATGGGTGATGCAGGTGTGAAATAGACTTAATTTGCTGTCCACATAAATCCATCCACCATCTCATTTCCTGACAATGGAGATGAACTAAAAGTCTATTACTGTGAGCATGAGAGGATATTTCTCTGCCACAGTTCTTCCTACAGTTAAGTTTTTGGTTCAGATTATGTGCCATCTTCTACTCCGTGGTCATTTATTTTCCATCTATTGAAAACAAGCTACACACCCTTAGAAGGAAACAAATCTTTTAGTCCCACAGAAGTAGCAATATGTTTTACCCATAAACTAAGTTTTTCCACCTATAGCTAACTCTTGAAAAAAGTGTAAATCACTGTTCCCAGCAAAAAAAAAAAAAAAGAAATCATTGTAACATGCAGCATTCTGTAGAATAGTGTCTAAATTTGTTCTACACTCTGTTCTGATGTGTCATTAATCACGATTTTCCATATTCAAACCAGTTAGTCTGTTACTGATAGCCCCCCACTCAATCTGTTACTCATGAAATTAGAACTCTTGTAGCACAAGCATTATCCATGAAACATTGAGCTTCCAGTATTGCATATAAATTGAGAAATCTTCAAGTTCTTTGATACTCATTTAACACCTACTCCATTATGGAAGCGAGAGGTGATAAGCTCCCAGCTTCTTATGGGCACAGTGAAGTATATCAGATGGACTCCTTTTCATCAAGTAAAAAAATGAGCTTACCCCAAGAATACTTTTCATTAACTAGTGTCATTAGTCTATTTCCAAGTTTCAGTATTATAAACCTGGTATTTGGAAGTAACATCTTTACAATTAAAGTCAAATCTATTTTTTTTTCTTCTCATGGTTAACTTTAGATTATTCTTATCCTAACTTTAAGAACAGTTAGCTTCTCTCTCAATAAGTAGGATGCTTCATAACAAAGACATTCTGTTATTAATGTAACTAGTAGGGGTTTTTTTTATCATTTCGATTATAACTAATCTTTGTTGTCAATAGTCAAACTACATGAATAACAGCAAAGTTCTATCATTTGAATGAAGGTTTCTTCTGTGTAGAGGCAAGTGAAAGATGTATCATTTCAGCTGAATTTATGAACTACTTAAGTATAGAGGGGCTATCTCCCGAAAAAAAATATTTTTTTCAATCTAAAGTACAACAATAGGTTGAAAAGACAGAATAGCTTGTAATAAGTGCATTCCTGGTTGAATCAGTGAAAATAACTGAGATAGTGCTTGAAAGCCATACAAGAAGGTGCAAAATTCAAAGTATCCATGACAGTACTAAGTCCAAGAAATGAGTGTAGTAGAATTCAGTAGAGACATCAGCAGAATTTCTTGGGTAGCTCTGTTCAATTTCTTATCTCAGCAGTGTCCTGTATAACAGTTTTATTATATGGTACTTTTCTAATATGGTGACTCATGTGATAAAGCAACCAGATTGTATAGTTACAGAATTATGAAAAGGAAGAAATGTTCAACAGATTCTATAAACGAACACACCCTATGAGAGTGTCAGGTAGGTCATCGACTTACGGAGGACTGGTCTGCAGATTTTTGAATCATTCTATGCCGGTGATAATGAGAGGAGGAAGTTGTACCAAGTCAGACATCAGAAAATATTGTTTTAATTTAAATACCTGGAAATTTCAAGGTGTAGCTGAGAAAGCTTTTTTGAATTGTAACAGTCAAATGAGCATGTGTCTTGCACACACTGTTAACAAAATGAGTTAACAAATAGTTAAAAAATGAGGGTAAGACTAGGTGCTTTGCTGTTTTGCCTGTTTTCGTGAGTGTCCTGGTTTTGTTAAAAACAAGTTTCTCCTTTAGTGAATTTCCCTGTCAGCTAAAGTCTTCTTACTAACTGCAGTTTTCCTTAAAGTTAGGTACATGTTTTGGTAGACATAGCAATGGAATGTGAGGTCATTGATAATGATGCATCCCGCGAGATGTGCAAGCAGGAGGTGAACTGAAAAATTGACCAACTAAAGTATTCCATCCCATTCACGTCATACTTCATATAGAAGTGGGGGATCACAAGGATCTTGCCCTTTTCCTTATGGCTGACTTTGGGAGAGGACCTTGCAAGTTGTCCCTGTGAACTGAGGCTTAGTGACAGACTGAATCCAGTTCCAGTTGGCTGCAGAGTCCAGTCCAGGACTTTGGGTGCCGGCCCTACATCTGCCTGAGCAGCTGCTGGGACTTTCGAGATTGGTTTTGTATATTTTGTATTATTTTCTCTATTTCTATTAGTAGCATTAGTAAAACATTTTTAATTTTTTGTCCTTCTTTCCCTCCCAATCGCCTGTCCTTAGTGAGAAGGGGGGAGAGGGAGGGGCGGGGAGAGAAGGTTAACAATACATCTGCCACGGTTTTATTGTCACCCTGTAATCAAACCATGGCAGTGAGGAATCCAGAGAAGGATTTAGTAGATCCTTCTTCCATTTTTTTTGCCAGTATTGTCATGGTGTTGATAAAAACTACCAAGACTTGATAATTTCTGTTAAACTTATTTTGTTTCTTCATGTATTTGTGAAGATTAAGAACTCTAATGAATAGCAGTGAATGTTCTTGGTCTACATGCTTATTTTTAGTACTTAAATATTTGAGAAACTTTGCAAAGGAGGAGTACTAAAATCCTTCCTGTGCAAGGACATTAGGGCTTCCAATAACCCGCTCTCTGAGCACTCTAGATAGTTCACTGTGCCACCACCCAGTCACTGCTTATCCATTTAAAGTATGTATCTATGTACTTTCACATTACAACTGCAGTTTCCTACCACAGAAATACAAAATATTCCAGCTTAAAGATAATGGTCTCTGTTGGATGCCTGGTGAAAAGAAACAAGTAAAAACCTCTGTGTTTTGAATTATCCCCCTGAGAAGGATATCCACTGACTACAGAAAGAGCTTACTAAAATTGGTCTCCATAGAATAATGTTAATTTTAAGAATACTCACCTTCTTCTGAAGGTCATTGAGTTCTTGAGAACATATGTATTTGTATATTCTTACACTATATTTGTCTTTTTACACACTTATAAACCACTGATGCATCAGTATCTCAGAGGGTGGACAGTCTTACTTTCAGTTTTATGTTGAACAAAATGTCAGTGAGTGACAACCCAAGTCTTAGAGGTGCCATGCTCTAACTAAGCAGTACTGTATGTTGCTGAAAGTCCAAAAGCCTTTGTAGTGGGCACTTTATCATTTTGACACTCTTTTCCTCCAACACATGGGGAGCAGTAGTGGCATGTCTAAGCCTATTTTTTGCTGTAGGCCACTAAACTACTGATCACAAAAACCTGACCCAAACATCTAATATCCAATAAGAATTAATGAACCGGGTCAGTCATACATTTCCTACCTTGCTCATTGGGATAGACATTGTAGCAGTTGCAAAGCTCACACGAAAGCTTTTTGCTCTTATTTATATCCATAGATACATGGGATTGGTACTTCTCTTTGTTTAGTGCTAAATAGAAGCTTCAAACCTGCTGAGTGTATTTGGCTATACAGTTCTTATGTACATATTCTCAGATTAGTTCGTCTTCAGTGTATACAGTATCATCTATCCCATCCAAACATTTTCCTGATGAAAGTACTTAGATGAGACATTTCCAAAGGGAAAGTTATGTGTACATCTGTGTATGTATATGTGTATATGTACAGATATGTATTCTGCTCTAAAAGGGCATCTGCTGGAACTCTGCTAAAACAACTTGTCCGGAAATAGCATGGCTCTGAAAATCTTTTCACTACATCTTCTGGATGTAGTGAAAAGACCGGTTATGAATAGAAATTAATAAATTTTTAATCTAAGAATGCCTATATAATTTTCAGGCATCATGGCCATAGGCCAGATAAACAGGGGAAAAAAACCCCACAAAACAAAGCAAGCTCAGCCTGGCTGGAACTACTTGACATTGTCTAAGCAATTTAATATTACCTGAAAGAAGTTACCATAGCCTTATTTAAAATAACAGAAGACCAATTTAGCTAACCATATTTGCATGGTGTATAGAACATTGCTCTGAAATCTAGCTGCAGCAATTGGAAAAACAAAGCTATTATAATAATGTGAAAATAATCTGTCAGTTAAATTGAACTTCAGCATGTGCAACGTATACACCACATAATCACTGTGTACATAATCTCATAAATGAGCAAGTGCAGAAAAAGCAGTTGAAACCCCAATAAGAAGAACTCACATAAATACTAGAGATTAAAAAAATAATTTATCTGCGCCTTAGAATTTGAATAAGTAATCATTACTCAATTCCACTATGCCTGCCATAGGTATATTGTGCACCTAGAATGAAAGTACATATAAATTACCCTAGAAATAATTTAATAAAGTTTTAAAATTAATTAAGCTTTAGAAATTGCAGCAGTTTAGTGGGTTGTCAAAGTCTGTATGGATCTCTCAAATTTATAGGACAAAGTACTCTGTGATTTAAACTTTATTTTATTATCTCATTAAAAATATAATAAACAAATACAGCAAACTGGGGTTCAATCCTCTTTTTGCCCAGACTATTCTATAGTGTTAATTCACTTATTCACCATTCAAGTAATAAGATTTCATAACTTATAACCTGTAACTCTTAATATCATGCACCTCTGCTCATCCTTCCTCATCCATCACAGTGTGGATGTCCCCTGAGTGACACTGGGAAGCATGAAAGCCTCCACAGTCCAGCTGCTGTTGGATCTGCTTCAGCAACATTTTTGGGTAAGCTGATCTTTTATACCCTTCAGCTTGGAGGTTTGGTCTATACCATTTCCACCAGCCTGTGGATTTTGAGGAAAATGTGAAGTAATATATAGTGACTGCTGGAGACAATTTACAGCTGATCATGGTTGCATAACATCCCTTCATCTCTTCCTGGCCACCTGTCCTGCCTACAGGGTGCTCTTGCTTTGACCTAATGGTGCTTCTCCCAGCACACATCAGGCCTTAGCATGAGCTGTGTTAGCCAAAATCTAAGCAGGAGTTGAGTGAACAGTCTTATGGGTGAAATAAAATACTGGAAGAAACACTTTAATAGAAGTAAAACTACTTTTTTAATGTTTTAACTATACACGAAACAGTCCAAGGTGAAAAGAATATAAGCTACCAAGCAGCACAAGTTCAGTTCTCTTTACACCCATCAGTAAGATATACATTTTCTTTTCTAGTAGCCTGTAGCAACTAAGAAGACTAAGTATTTTTATGTCCATTGTGTTACATAATTCCATGTCCATTTTGTAGCAGTATTGCACTGATGGCGCCTCTATTAGAAATCAAGAATGCCAATGAACAGCTACGATACTGCCTAGGTACGTAACATAGCAGTCAGACAGCCATGATCTGAACAACTAGCCTGGCATAAAACAGGTAAGTTCTTTAAAATGGACCTTTCTATCCTTTCACAATTTAAATAACTATGTCAGCCTCCAGGTATCTTGGTAGCAGAAGAAACTATATTAGCTAGAGGCAATCTGAAGAAAAGCAAGGCAAAAAGATTATTGGGAAGAAAATTTGGTTTATGAAAAAATATTTAAATTTTTGTATACCATTCCTTTGCTTGATTTTTTCTTTCACCTAGATGATTTCACTAACCTAATTTATAACATGTCATCTCAAACAGTGGTATCAACACAACTGATAGGATACTCAGTTGCTGTGGGAGGGGAGAGGCAAGCAGACAGGAAGCAGAGAGACTGGAAACCTCATAAACTAGCTTTGCAATATAGAATTGTACCCATGGTGTAATTCAATCAAACTGAGCAAAGCTAAACTGAAGACTTATCTCAAGAATGAATTGAATGAATTCCTAATAGCAAAATGTACTTTAGTGTGTGCCGATCCAACAAAACAGTTCTGGAGCTCCCAATTAAATGATTCTAAAATAATGTACAGAAAATGCCAAGAGTCCTATCAAGGCTCCACATTGCCTTGGAACACAAAATAGAAGATAAGCTTATTGAGAGCACTTATCTACAAACGACTGGAACATAGCTGGGTTCTGATATAAAGGAACTGGTTTTGCAGTAGGAGAGAACATGTAGCCTTAGAGACAGCCTTAGAAACAAGGCTGTAGCTTGAGGAGACAGAACTTAATGCATGGAGGTGGAAGGAAACCATGGTGTGGGACCTGGGCAATGAGTCTTAGTTTAGATGATAAAAGTATGCTGTGAGAAGGCGAGGAAGCTGTGAAGGAGTTTCAGTGGAGAGCAGTGTTTTCAGTAAGGTTGTGGCTTAGTTAAGATTATGGGTTTGATGTCATAGTAGGTGGGAAAATGGCAGAGATTGTAAAGTAAGAGAGTTATCAACATGTTTATGTGCACATTAATAGACATGAAGGAGATATTTCTGCCTCTGTTGTTGCTAGTGTCATCAATGGTCCTTAAATGAATCGAACTGGGGCTCACATGTTGTTCCCAGGAAACAAGTCTGAATTAAGGAGGATGAAACTGCTCTCAACACCTGTCCTTTCTTTACAACAGACACTCTTAGAATTTTTAGTAATCCCTTTCTAGATAATTTTATGCTTTATGAAAATCTTAAAAATTTTTATAATTTAGAATCTAACTCTGCATTTAATATTTGTTACTCGATTTTCTGTTATGAATTAAGGCTGTCCATTTCTTCCATTTTATGATTACTGTCTTAATTTCCTCTTCTCTTTCTACAACACATATCTAGGCTATAGCAATGAAAATGAAACTTCCAAAAGAAAGTTACATTTTGCCTATTCTGAGGCCTGTTTTCAGAAGACTATTAAGGATCTTGTGCTCATGGGAAAATACACTTCTATTATTGTGTAACTGACCCCTTTAAAAATTCATAGATTGTTATACAAGTTTTTACATATGCAGTAGAAGTTGGAGACCGTACTGCTTCAGACAGAAAAAAAAAAATTGATGGTAGATTTTTTTAATCTCTCAGTTCTCAAGGGGCTTTTTAAAATGTATCTGCCAAATCTTAAAGGATTTTTCTTTAGGAAATTAAAGCAGCCCTGCATTCAATTTTAAATACCGTTATTTTAAAGAAGTCCCAAGAAAGGTAGGGCTGCAAAGAATGAATAGAACAAAATCTTTTCCTTTTTCTTAGAACAATATTACATTTGCAATAAAATAGTAAAAGCTGAAAAGAAATGCAAACCATATGAAATCCATTTTTATACTATGCCCCTGGGCTGCCACTGTCTTTCAAATTGCAGAGGACCAGTCCAACAGAAAATTAAGGTGACTGAACTAGAATATATAATCTGTCAAACATCTTTAGTTGAATTTGTGAATGAGAAATTTGTACTAGGGAGGGGGTTGGAGGGTGGGTGGAAAAGCATTAATATTATTTACAATTAATATGCTTCTTGTACAGAAATATAGAAGTTTAAATAGATCTCAAACATAGAGTAAGAATTCAGAATTCAGACATTTTACAGGAAATTTTTGAGTGCATGTTTTCTACCTTTTATTCTTGTGTATGTTGTGTTAATCCAAAAACCATACAATAGAACTATTGCAGCTGAAGAACCATTTCCAAATCGCTACCAGCAGTTATTTTCTGCCCCTGTATATTCACCTCCATCAAGCTAATCATGATCACATATCACAGTTTCTTTTGCCAGTTTACGAATTTGTTTTTGATATCTGAGAATCAGAGCTTTCTCTTGCATGTTTTATTTGTATCACTAATTTTAATGAAAATGGAAAGGATTTTAATGAAAATGTTTAAATTATAATGTGAAGCCCCATCTCATTTATCTTTTTTTTAAAAAAATTCTGCAAATACATTTTAAATGTTAATATACGCACAAATTAAAATGAAAAGAGGTTTTTGGTCCACCTGAATTATTTTTCTCAACTTTGACTAACCTGAAAGGGAATTTCTGTGGGGTTTTTTTTGGTTTTTTTATTTTTCTTTTTTGTTATGTTATGTTTTGTTTTCTTGATGGGTCTCACAGGAAAAAAGATAATTCATATTATTTCACTTTGTTTATCTAAGTTGGACATGATCAGTCTTTTTTTCCTGTCTAACAGAATTTGAACAAGACTATATGACACACTGTGGGATATTCTACAAAAAAGCCTAAAGATCAGTAGATAATGCAGTACAACTAGCTTAGTAAAATGTGATGATTCACCAAACACTTCTTAGTCCAAATCCCCTCACCATGAAGGTAAATGAACTCCTTGAGCAATACTGCCACGATGACAATCTAAAAGGGAATATCCAGGGACGTTTTGTAACTTTTTTACATCTATAACAACAGAAAACTGAATGGTGAATAAGTGAAGCCAAAACGGACAAACCAACCAAACAGAAAATAATGGCAATATCAGACACCTTTATGAAAATCAAGGTGAGGGACAAACAGAACCCAGATTAAATTGGCCCCATTTCATTAGCTGAAGTAAGCTGAAGTAAGTATTGGCTGTTGACATGGTGAATAACATCAGAGCCTTTTGTTTTCCCTCTCATTTGCTGTACAACATGCACACTGGAAGCACAGGAGAGGATGAGGAATGAAACATTTAATATTGAAAAGTGTAGAGTTTCTCTGTATTCAGCATAGAATGAAAAAGTGACATGAGGAATAGTGTCTATTTTGCTATTGTTAGTGATTTTCTCCTGTAAAAACAATGTATCTAAAGTCAATGGTGCAGGAGAAAAGCATGAGAATAATGACCCACTGAAAAACACCACTTGAGTTGGTAAAGATTTGTTATAGACAGAAGTATTCTAATTAGAGGGTTTTTACCATCCTGGTTTTTTTCTCACATTTTATGTAAGATTTATCACATATTAGGTGAGTATTTCTCCCATCTTATGTAGGTAAGTCTTTTATGTAAAGATTAAAACAAAGAATTGGTTAAGGGCATAGCTTAAATATAATTAAAGAATATAATTTTGACATTTTCATTTTAAAATTGTAGGTTGGTGAGGTTTGCTCAGTTGTGCAGAGGCTTGTAATCATTTCATTTTGCTAAGGTTGTTCCAGAAATCGATGAATTGGGGAAATGTCAGGCTCTTCCAGTGACATCAGTCATCAGGGTTGCCAGAGGATCTTCTTCTGCAGGTTAGTTTCTCCAAACTACAAGCCAGCATATACTTTCACTTTTCATACATGTCTTTTTAAACTTACACTCTCCACTAGCCTTAGCTGTGCATCCAAACATTGTCGTTGCAAGTCAGGCAGCATTATCCTCTGTTCTACCTGATGTAGCAGAACTAAGAACAACAAAAAATGTTCTAACACCAGAGCATGTGCAGTAGAAATTATGTCTTAGGTGAATTTCACTGCTAAACTCTAATAGATTTCTACCAGGAATATACAAATAGGAGTCTTCAAAGTCTTAGTGATATGTCTCCAATGGTTAGAAAAGTATAGGTCATAGCTCTGCCACTCAGGGTGTGTGTATTGATAAATTTCAAATCCCTATTCTAACTATGGGTTTTGGATAAAAACATTGATCTCCCAGGGATTTGTATAAAATTATTCCATCAATATAAGAAAGTGACAGGGCTACAGGATTGGCAGAATTAAGAATTGCATGTACAACACTGTGATTGCCCCAGAACAGGTTCAAAATATTCTTGAAGACTGACTTAAAAAAAAAAAAATCTTAAAAAGTCTGCTTTGTAAAAAAATGCTGTTTTACATTACCATTCCACACAATTTACTAAGTGAAAACCCTCTTACTTTTTCAATGATAATTTGTGCTAATGGCTGTTCTAATCCAGTGTATTTACAGGGCTGGAACAAAAAGTTAGAATGCTATCCTCCATCTCCTGTGTAATACATGACTTCAGGAACTAGAATCTGCCAGATAGGCACTTAACAAATTACTCTTCCAGAAAGCCACTTCCACCTCATTCTTTTGACAAGCTTAGATTATTTAAACTAGGCAATAAGCCAACTTTCATGGTAGCATGAGGTGAATAAAACAGCACAATGTCATTATATCAGTTAAGGTTACGTGACACTGTACTTGTGAGAGTGAAATGTGCAGAGTCGTTATGTTCTAGCAGAAACCGTGCTCCTCAGAGCAATTGGTCCTTATGAATATGTATGATGGTTGTTAGAGAAAAGGAATCTACGTATGACTCTAGTTAAAGCTGGATATTTTTCTTAAGACACTATGGCTGAGTAAGAAGGAAAATCAACAGACTAAGACAATTCAGCATGTCATCTGTTACAATTACCTCATTCCCAGAATATTTTTCTTACTTGTGTATGCAAAGCTGCTGCATTTGCTTCTTTACTATTATTTTTAATTTTTCAGGGCCTGAACTGTCTTCCTAGAACACAGGTTTTCCTTTGCTTAAACTCTCAAATGTTCACTTACTTACCCAAACTACCTGAACTATTCTAACATTTCCAGTCTACAAATAAAGTTTGAAATGTGACAAAATCTCTAGGATTTCTGTTCTTAGGCTTCATAAAAATCACCATGAAAACAAACACTCAAAAAGTTTGCTAAAACCTCTCAGATCCTGAAAATGGGTTACTTCAAAAATAAACAGTTAGCTAGGATGAATTAGATGCATCTTGCCCTTTCTGGACTAAACCAGAAATCTCAACATAAAATTTCTTTGTTGTGAATACAGACAAATCATTAATTATTGTTAAAAGTGAGGGAAAAAAAGGTTAATATATTTATTTATCATCATAATTAGGGGAAAATCTTCCAAAATCAAGAAGCTCTACCGGATTCCATTCCAGGAGAGACTTTTTGAGAAAGAGGGCAAAAATTTCATTTAAATCAGCAACATTCCCTATATTACTCTTCCCTCAAGTGTCTGCTTAGATTTAAGGGTAATGAAGGCAAGCCAGAGGAAATCCTGGCCGTAGATTTTCACACAGAAAAATCAGAGTAATTATTTCAGAACTACTTGGTTATCACATGGGACTCAGCCAGAGAGAATATTTTCTTAGCAACAGAATAACCCCAATGTCATGAGTAGTTATTTTGATTTGATGGAGGTCACACTGTGTCACTTTCAAGAAGAGCTAAATGATTTTTCTGTTTTGAGGGGGACACGGGGATGGAGGAAGTGATGTTCAGAGTTTGGTAATGTGAATGTGGAACACAAACACCAAAGAAAGTAACAGATATTTACATTAAGCAAATGCAAGCAAGGTAAGCTATTTGGACAGGCCCCTTCTCTGTCTTTAACTCCATCCAGCAAGGACTTGTGACCATAGACCTATTGTGAAGTAATGGGAGGGGAATTCAACCAATTTTATTTGTTCTGATTAATGAATACTTGTGGCTTTTTAACTTGCTGGAAGCACATACTGAACCAAGAGGTTAAGGGCTTAGTGTATCTCTCTGTCATACATTTGAAGTTACTATTTAAACATTAAAATAATATCCTGATAGTTTTAAAACTGCTTTGATAGCCATGGCAGCTAGCATCCAGCATTCAAATCATCTGTGAATTTTCACTAAGCAAAGTTCATGCTCAGTCACTTTATGTTTCGTGTCATATTTGGTGGTGTTGCTTGACAGTGCTTCTGCTTCTAGCATGTTTGCCTACTAGCTTCTTCTTAGAAAAAAAAAATCCTCTATAATAAGAGAGGGGAGATTTAAATATGCCTGGTGCTTTAATTTCATTTTCACTGAACACAAAACCGAATATAACATTGGTAACAATCCTGTCCACAATCTGACACAGTGCAGAGAAAGGACCTCAGGGTGCATCTGGATGAGATCTGCTTCACATGTTGTACCTCTTCTCTATATTGTTGGTTGTTGAGGCATGAAGCAAAAAACACTTTGAAAGAGCATGTTCATACATTGATGGAACATAAACTTTATCACACTGTTTAGCAGTATGAACATTCAGGTTGCAAGTCAACCTGAGGGCACCTTGGCTAGGCTTTAGTGCTTTTTTTTTTTACTTTTTGCAAGATGTCCTGCTGCTGAATATCACATAGCATTGAAGGATATGATGGTAGCTATGCCTGATATATTATTTCATTCACACAGAATAAAAATTACACTTGGTTTATTTTATTTTACACATTGTCAGAAAGTGTAGACCAGAATTTAAGGAAATGAAATTAGGGATATCACAATTTACTTCCTGTTGGTTAATAACGCCTGCTTTCTTGGATTTAAAAGTTTAAGTCAGTTTTGCATTCTATTCACTAAATAAAATTTTAATGGCCAAACACAATGGGCTCAGTGGGAGTGTAAGTTTCTCCAAACTATCACCATTCTATTAGTGTGCTAGATGGAACAGACCAGAAGCAAAGTAGTACATCACTTTTCACATATCTGGTTCTGGCTTTTTTCTTTGAGTCTGCCAAAAAATAAAATAAACCAAAACAATACATACAAGGCAAATATACCTCACTTAACCTAAAAGCTAAAGGTACTTTGTAGTGTTGGAACTGAAGCATCCAAAGATCTTTGAGGACAGGGTCCTAAGTCCCTGTCGTAAAATGTATTTCAATTATTGATCCAAGAGAATATGAGACATTTGGCAAAGAGGTTATGCTAGTTTTATGAACCAGGTAGCTGTCCATGACAGCCCAGAACAATTCTAAAATAAATTTCCTAAGAACTTAACTAGGTACTGTTTCATTTAGCAGAACCTTATAATTTAAAGTGAATGCTCAAATGACTTCACAGAAACTGTTGCCAGCTGAACAAGTAGTGAAATATATGTGTTCCTCATGGATTTGTGAGTGCTCCAAGCCTCATCACTGCTTCACTTGCTGTTAGATTCTAAAACACAACATATCTGATGAGAGCTGTCACTCTAATGAAGATGCATTAGTTATATTGCAGATTACATCCAACAAAGAGAATTGCAAGTGATGCCTTACTGTCATTTTCTAGAGGAGACCAGGAGCAGATATGGGCATTATTTGAAAAACAGACCTCTTTAGATCCTCACTGGTAATATTGAAACATTTGTAAAAATATAATCCCATAACCTTTTCAGCAGCTACCAGAGGTTCAATGATTGGAAACTGCCCAGCAATAACTGGATGGTTTTAGGAACAGCTGGTAGATCAGGTCAAAACTCAATGTAAGAGGGAAAGGAAAGAAAGAGAGGTGGAGAAATAGTGGAAAAAAAATCTCTTTATTAAATTATAAATATACATAAGGAACTCAAATCTGGATCTGTGGCAGAGACCAGTTTTTATAACAGATTTATTTGGATGTTATCACAGAGATTTTGGTATGTGCTTAAATCATACTTACATGTACATAAAGACCTTTTCACATTCAGAGCTGAGGAAGAAATTGGAATAAAAATAAGTCAGATCTGTGAATTATAATTTGGAAGCATGATGGTAGGAAGGCCAAAAGAAATCTAAAACTGTGAAAGTAGAATAAAGGACTGATCTCAAGGAAAATGTTAATGGCATCACAGTCTGAAAGCAGAAAGGCAAGTGTAAACAGGCTTGTTGAAAGCTAGTGGGTTGTTCTCAAAGCTAGTGTAGTAAATATTATAAATTAATTTCAGGACAAGAATTTCATGCATCCAATGCTTTGGTCCTAGTATATCAAAGGTCACTGCCTGACAAAGTAGTATCATTCTCTGGATAACTACCCAACTACAGGAAAATAGCATAAGAGCCTTGACATCCACTTTTCCTTTACCCAATTCACTGAAATATTAGATTGCATTATGTGAGCCTTCAAGAACTGGATGTGTGTTGTGTTCAGAAATTAAAACCTCAGGCTGAAGAAGAAATTAATATTTTATTGAGAAATTAATTTATGTAAAGATATTTTATTTAGATGAACTCCAGAAATTACTTCTTCTTTGTAAAAGAAGTTCCTTGACTTCCTTTCATTTTTGGAAACTAGTTGTATTGGGGTTACATGGCAAGGTTTTGGTAGCAGGGAGGGTTGCAGGGGTGAGGAGGAGGTGTTTCAGGTACCAGAGCAGAAATTACTCTGCAGCCTGTGGACGTGACCATGGTGAAGCAGATTGTCCACCTGCAGCTCATGGAGGACCATGTCAGAGCAGATATCCACACTGCAGCCTGTGGAGGACCTAATGCCACAGCAGGTGGAAGTGACCTGAAGGAAGCTGCAGACCACAGTGAGCTCACTCTGAAACAGGATCCTGGCAGAAACTGCAGCCCATGGAAAGAAGTCCATGCAGGATCAAGTTTTCTGGCAGAAAACGTGACCTCTGGGGGACCCAAGCTGGAGCAGTCTGTTCCTGAAGGACTGTGCCCCATGTAAAGGATCCATGATGGAGCCTTTCTTGAAAAACTGCAGCCTCTGGGAAGGACTCCTTTTGGAGCAATTCATGAAGGACTGTATCCCATGGAAGGGGCCCCATGCTTGAACAGGGGAAAAATGTGAGCAATAAGGAGCAACACAGATGTGGTACTATGAACTGACTGCAAACCCCATTCCCCATCTGCCTGCAAAGCTCAAGGTGGAGACAAAGTAGAAGAGTTGGGAATGAAGGAGTGAAGTTGAGCTTGGGAGGAAGTCAGGGGTGGTAGGAAGGTGTTTTTAGTCTGATCTTGTTTCTAACTATTCTACTGTATTTTTAATTGCCAATAAATTAAATAAATATTCACAGAATCACAGAATGGTTTGGGTTGGGAGGGAGCTCTGTTCCTCAAGCTGAGTCTGTTTTTCTTGAGGCAGTAACTGGTAAATGATCCCCCCATCTTTACCTGGATGCACAAACTTTTCCATTTTATTTTCTCTCTGTTGAGGATAAAGAAAGAGTTACTGGGTGGGGGTCTGACAGCAAACCTAGACAAGTCACCACATCGGTGTTTGTTTTCAGTATCTTAGAGGGGATTGAAAAAAAAAAAAGACATCTTGCTCAACTGATATAAAATGAACAGAAGAACAAATCATTTTGTACAAGTGAACAGTCCAGTGTGAAGAGGACAAGAGTGCAAAATACTTTGCAGTAAACAATACCATTTTCTACCTGTAACTCTTTTAACACTGCTGCTAACAGATTAATAAATTGATTTACTCTCTCCATACCATAGATTTTATTTTACTTTTATTTATTTATATATCCATTCTCCTTTGCGATGATTGGAAAGGATAAAGTTTAGATGCTCATAATATGTTAGCTGAAAACAAATGAAGGAGACAAAGTTATAGAATCATAGAATCATTTAGGTTGGGAAAAACCTTTAAGATCATTGAGTCCAACCATTAACCCAACACTGCGAAGTCCACCTCTAAACCACGTCCCTAAGCACCACATCTACATGTCTTTCAAATACCTCCAGGGATGGTGACTCAACCACTCCCTTGGGCAGCCTGTTCCAATGCTTGACAACCCTTTCTATGAAGAACTTTTCCTAGTATTCACCTCACTACAAACTACTTTCAGGTAGTTGTAGAGAGTGATAAGGTCTCCCCTGAGCCTCCTTTTTTCCAGGATAAACAAATCCTGTTCCCTCAGTCGCTCCTCATATGACTTGTGGTCCAGACCCTTCGCCAGCTTTGTTGCCCTTCTCTGAAGGATCAATGGTCCAATGATCCAACTGGCCCAGATCCCTCTGTAGAACCTTCTTACCTTCAAGCAGATCAACACTCCCACTCAACTTGGTGTCATCTGCCAAGTCCTTAAGTTACATTCAGCTTTCTACAATGCAGCATTAATTTTACTCAAAGGACCCCAAAAAGGAATGTAACATATGTATTTCTAAGGTAAGGATCAGCTCGGTCTGACAAAGCACTAACAAAGACAACCTGATACAAGAAAACAATGAGGATCTGGAGTTCATCTCAAGTGAAAGAGAACTATTAAATGATATTAAATTATATTACCTACTTATACCTGATAAGAGATGATGTATAAACCAGATTTCAGTGACAGAACAGGAATCTTATTTTACTAAAATAAAAATATATTTTCCATACTTCAAAATAAAACTGTGTCAGGGATGCACTAAAAGGAATGTCTTCTCTACAGATGTCAATGCTCGGTAAAAAAAAATCTTCATAATAGAATATAAGCTGGGAATGTAAAAACGTACAATTATCGACAAGAGAGTTTAGGGACACAAGGAATAACAACAAGAACCAGAAAATATTACAAAGCCACCCACCTTGTTAATGATTTCTGGAAGTTAAGATTTCTGAAAGACATTCAGGCAAGAACTTAAAAGGCAAAAGTAATTTAAAGTGATGTCATAGATAACACATCCTTAACAGACAATAAACTTTTTGTCTACTTTATTCTGCATACTGTTGAGGAATTTAAAAAGTCATAGCCAAGAGGAAGTCTGAATATTAGATCTTCCCCTGTCTACCCACAGAGGCATAGAAAGAGCTATTTGGTAGCATTAACTGCTGAAGGAGTGATAACAATTGTAAAATAGACAAGAGAACTGTTCATCTTAACTGTAGGAAGCACTGCTGGGTAATTTTGAAAAGAAGTGTCCTATATGCTTAGTATTTAATTAGTCATCATGTTGTTGGTGCTCTGATGGCATAAGGACTTTGGTAATAAAAGTTTTTTGTGTTACATTAATACCTTCAGCCATTCCTGTCTTTGTTGATGAAAAATAATTAAACACAAATTAGAAAAAATATTCAACTAACTATCATTTAGACTTTATTATTGATTGTATCTATGGGTACATAGCCATGTATCATGTATTTATTATTTGTCTATTTATCTAACACATCTATGTAAAAAAGATCTGCATCATTTAGATCATATCAGAAAGTTGGCTGATGCCCACAGAACAAAAGCGAGCATACATGAACATTTAATTACAGTAACTGAGACTGTAACAAACATATGATTAGATGGGATAAATAACAATTCCTGAAATGCTTACTCTTATCTTGCAAGGCATGTCAGTCAATCTTTGAGCAGCTGTATAAGAACTACATCGAGCTAGAAAGTATGCAACCATAGAGCATGCAGCAATCTTTCTGGTAAAACAAGATACGCTGTGTTCTCATAAAAGTGTGTCAGAACCATTTAATTCATGTGACAAATCCAACTGCTTACTTATGGTAGATGTGCCAGTTCCTCATATAGAGGAAGAATTCATAAGAGTTCAAAAGGTTAAAAAAAGGGAAAAGACCTCACAATTAAGAAACTGTTTGGCATATTTTTTCTCTTTTTTTTTTCTTTTTTTTTTTTTTTTAATTAATTAAAAAGACACACAACACATTGTAATTGTAACAGGGCTGTTTTGATTCTCAAAAGAGCTCCAACTAGTCAAGAAATGTTTGTTTAAATGTTCCAATATATCTATTGGAAATAAGAAAGCACAGTTATATTGAAAAGTGACAATTCAGATGTGTCCCTTCACAACTACTAAAGATAGTTTTTTAATGTTATAGTAAGAATTTATCTGACTTATCACTGAGTCAACCTACCACTGACTTCCAGTACTGAAATTTTGTCCGTTCTATACAATACTAAAAACTTCCTTGGCACTGCAGGAATTTACATGAGCAACTTTCTATCATGTTCTTTGAAGACATTTGATTCTATCAGCTTATATAAGCACTGGCTTTCTTATAAATGTATCAGATTAGCTATAAAGAAATGTTATTTCACATACCTGAGTATGCAGCAGTTTCCACGATGGAATGTAATTGCTAAATAAGAACAGCAATTGCACTACAGGTAATCAGGAGTTAGGACTGTATCTTACCTGACAATATTGATACCCAATTACATTTGAACAGCTTAATGTCTAAAACCAGAAAGATATTTTTTGAGTCTCCCTATAATCTATTTTTATTCTTTATGTGATGGAATAACATGGAAATTTTTAGCAATTGTTCCTGAGTTCATAACAGTGACCACTATTTCTCATGAAATGAGATTAACCTGTAGATGGCAGATCTGTAGACATTGCTTCAATGTGGCATCAACATATGAGCTCAGAATACTAGAAAAGGCAGTGGATTCTCCATGTGAATTACCACCTACTCTCTATGATTTTCAGTTACATTATTCACAAACACAATTTTGTGGTTTTGCTTTTTAAAAATTATTTACTGTGCTTTACAGTAGTACCTGCTGTGCTTTTCTATTGCAAGTTCATTGGGTCAAGAACACATACTATCTGTTTTAAAGATTTGATATATTGTGGTATATTTTAGCAATGATAGCAAACAGGTCTCCAGGTCTCAGTTTTTAGACTTATGTGATACACACACACACTCGCACAGAGACAAACAGACAGACCAAAAAAAAAAAAAAGCAGTCTCTCTGCTCTAGGGCAAACTGACATTCTTTTCATAATTTTTCAGCTAACAACAAAAATGGAAGAGTACTACCTTTCTTTCTTAGTCTACCTCATCCTTTGAAATCTCCTCCATTATTACTATCCAGTCCTAACGTTGGTTAGTTTGTCAGATCTGGTAGAAACAGAGAACAAATGAATGTTGCTGCTTTTTAAGGAACCCTGCACCACATTTTATACTACTTAACAAGTTTGGTTTTATACTCCTGCAGACTACACATTGTTGAAATGATGGAATTGGTCAGAGATCAAGGGAGCTAGAATGGGTAACTGAGCCTCAACACAGACTAGGTCTGACGTTTGGTACTTAAGATCAACATAGTGAAATCCAGCTGCGACAAAGTAGAAGAAAGCTGGAACTGAAGTATTATTTTAAACTGCAACATGAGAACAAAGACAATAATTTTCTTATTTTTTTGTTTGTTTGTTTATGGCTGTATAGAATCTGTGATCAGAAAATTTTAAAAAAGAAGTATTGATTTTTTGAGCCGTAACGAATAATGTAGTAATAGTTGCAGTTGTGCGACAGTAACAAAAAAGGTCCTCTTTGCTGAGGTAATATGTGATAATGTCCTTCCAATAGACTCTCATCCACAGTGTTAAGAAAGACAGTGAAATAGATGAAATATTTGTAAAATTTTGAAATAACTTCCTTGTTGAAATTGCAACAATTTGATAGGTCATTGCTGCTCCTATCAGAACAGCATACATCCATGTTAACAAAACCAGGCCATTAATTGTAAAATTTCTATCATTATGAGCTAATTAGCTTTAGTATCTCCTGCCTATTCAAATGCATAGTTCAGAGGAAGCATTGCTGTACCTAATTTGATTTCCCCAGAGCAGTACATGATGTGTTATTTGATGCCCTTCAAAGGACACTATTAGCCAAGCTATAAAGTGTCTGATTTTATTAGCTTTGCTGGGTTTTATCAGTTTGTAAATGTGTTATTTTCTCCATTTATTGTGCCTATGGGATCCAGAGATAGAGTGAGCTTGAACTTAATATGTTGTTGGAAGGTAGCAGTGGTCTTACTTTAGTACTCTGCACTGTGATGTGATGACATTGAAGGTAGAGTCATGAAAATGCTAATGTCAGGACCATTTATCAAGGCAATTCCTCACTGCTATAAAACTCTGCTGTGACATTGAATTAAACAGTAGGTTTTTCTCTGAAATAGAGCAGAATGTTCCTCTGCTGTATAACTACCAGTCCTCAGAATAAAATGTAGTTAATAATATGAAAATAGGTCACACAGATGTTCAACAAAGGAGAGAAGGTATGTTTTTAACATGGAATTCTGGGAGGTAGGAGCTTTTGGGAAGGTTTAGTAATCATCATTTTCGTTTAACTTTTGGAGTGTAATGTACTGTAGTAGAATCCAGTTTTCCTTGTAATCTAGTTCTCTTTAGAGCCCTTATAAATTTTAATACTGCAAACATGTGCTGTGGTGATCAGCAGGAAATATTTTTTGAAATATATTTCACAATAAACAATGTGCTGGCATAAATGGCCCACCTAGTACACTGTAATTGCATGCCTAGTATTTTCTTAAAGCCCTTTTAAAGTAGCTACCAGATGTAAATATATATTTGTACCACAGATTTTATTCCATACAGTCCTGTTTTCACATCAGGCTGCTTTCTCACTATATTCTGATTGTTATATGAGTAATATTTACATTAGTACATATTTTAAAAGCATCACTCATTTATTCAAGATTTAATCTCAAAATTAAGACAGATACTAAACAATATCTCTACAAATATGAAAATCCTACAACTCTGAAGTACATTCACTAGTTTTGATTAGAAATTGTTTTCTTCATAATAGTATAAAAAGAACTCAAAAATGAAACTAGAAAAAATGTACAAGGAAAAGAAGATGCCTTTAAATTATTACATAAAGCATACACAGTGGAGAGAGGGTCTTTTAATGTGTTTGTGTATATACAATACATTATATATTTTAATGCTTTGTTTAGCACAGTCAATGTAGCTCTCAATGTCAGTAATTTGCTTTATTTAAATGTATCCCTTTGGATGTTTACACTTACCATGGATTTAATACAGGAATTAAATTCAGCAATAGGGGTATTAATGTAATATTAAGAGATATGCAAAAGATGAATTATGAAAGTGAATAATTTAAGATGATGCAACTAACAGTCTTAGAATGGGCATTTTAAACATGAAAGTCTCAAAGAGAAGGCTACATAACACTTGAATAGATTTAGAATAATTTCTAGAACCAAAAAGTAATCATGGATATGAAAGTTATTCAAGGTCTGTAAGACAAATTTGAATATTCTGAACTTTTATTACATTCATCAGTGTTCAAAGGAAAAAAAGTAAGTTGATGACTCTAGAAAAAAATTATTAATGTTATTGGTTTCTCATTCTAGAGACAAGTGGGTTTTTTGTTGTTTTTGTTTGTTTGGTGTTTGTTTTTTTGTGTGTGTGTTTTTGTTTTTGTTTTAGCAATGTCAAAGTCCTAGAAACAAAATAATATCTATTTACTATCTCTAAACATGTTCTCCAAGATTGTTGCTCTATTAGCATTATCTTTGAGTTCACAAGACTCCTTCCAACCAAAAGGAGATGGATAGTATAAAGAGGCAAGGACGTCCACTGTCAGAAATAAAGAAGTATAGACTTAGGTACTCTAATAATTCGCAGTTGTAATAGTTCAGGGGTGAATGTGCTTAGGAGCTCTCTCAATCTTTACTGGATCATTTTAGAAATGACACACCTAAACTGTCTGGGTGATATCCTCTGTTTTCCTAGTTTTTAAACCAAAATGCCACAGAATAACCTCCACATTTTAAGTTTTGAGATGCTCTTCAAGCCTCACAGATTTGATATGTGCTCTGAAATCTCTTTTCGTATCTATGATCAAGTAACGAAAAAAAAAAGATGAAAAGTGTTCTTGAAAATAGGTTTTCATTTAATTAGCTATGGAGATATTACAAGCTGACTGTATCAGCTTAAGGATGACAAGGATGTGTCTATATACTGTCTTGTGCAGGTGGCCCTGGAGTACATGGGGCTGAACAATATGGGCTACTTCTTTCAAGTGCAGTGATTCTGATATCTAGCCTTTCCAGTGAGGCAGTTCTGCTCAGGTCATAAGCTGATGGTTATTCATTACTAAATTACTTTGCTTAAAATTTTCAGAGCTTGGTCTTTTGCCCTCTGTCTTTTTTGTAGCTTGCAAAGGAGTAGCATGTATAGTGTATGTGAAAATGAGGTTAAATTTGAATTGCTTTTTAATTTTCTCATGGAGTTTCATAGGAACCAAGTGAGAAGGGATGTACATATAGACGAAAAAAGAGTCACAGACGCCATCAAACTACTAGAGATGATGAAATGTAAGACTTGTGGTAGAGTTCTAGAAAGACGAACTGGTTACTAAGAGCAGAGCAGGATCTATTTCTGAGACATTTTCCAGCAACAGCACTTATCATCTCCATTCCTACTCCAAGATTTCCCATGTTTCTCTCCTCCTTCACTTCATTCAGGAGTGATAACACAGGAAATTAAGTCTTCAGAACTCTCTGCCATGTGCAACTCCTTTTCGGCTTTATTCTTACCCTGCTCAAGATGGGGACTGTACCCCCATTCTTAGGGAAGCAAAATGTACTTTCTCTCTCATCCTGGCAAGCCCTGAGCTGTCTTCTGAGTATCCCACTTTCGTTATAGACACACAAGTCCAAGTTTGTACAACATGCTTATTACCATCTACTTTCCTGTTCTTTTTATAAACGCTTATTCTTTTCACAGAGAGTCTACAGCTACACAGAAATTTGGTATCTCTGATGAGGACAAAAAAAGAAATCGGACTGGTTTCATTTTTCAGTAGAAAGAGATTTCCTAGGAAATTGCATGAAAATGTTTATTGAAGTAGCATTAAATTAATATGGTATTTTTTTCTGTATTAGAGAAGTTTCATCTACTTTAATAGTGTACTATAATATGCTGTTGCTTAGAAATGAGGAGACATAGAAGAGATGGCAAGAAAAACGGAAACCAGATTTCTAATAATTGAGGAAAATGAAAGTATTTCAGGAATGTTTCTTGAAAAATATTATGCAAAATTTTATAGTAATTTTTATAGTAATATGACTTTATGTATTATTTTTACCAATTCACATACTGCTTAAAAATATATTGTCAGTATGTGCAAAGTACTAGGAACTGCTAGTGCATTATTCTATGTATATGTAATGAGGAATATGCCCAGTCCTCTGTAAAATACATTCATAAAACTTTTCCCTTTGGATTTTCTCTTACCTAATCCCGGAATCAAAGTAAATCCACATGTCAGTGACAATTATGCACTGATTAAAAATGAAATGTGAAGAAAAACATTCTTTTGTGCTGGCCAGGAGAAATTTCAAAGATCCAGGACTGTACTGTCTAACTGAATTGATGGCATGAGTATCTTCATTACAGAAACCAGCTTGTCCATAAAAGAGTCTATAATATTTTCTGACATTTTGGCATTTCCCCTCACTTTAATGTATCATATAATTCAGCCAACTTTTTATGACTGAGGAGGGAGGAATGTGTATCTTCAGATTATGCTTACACATCAAACACAAAAGATTTGGAGGACAAATCACCTCTTTCAACAGCAGGAGAATATCAGAGACCATAAAACTCTAAATGAATCTTTCAGGAAATGCAAAAATACTAGAAGCATCTTGTGAAGGGAATTATGAAGAACCTGTGTAGCTTATGTTTTCTTATTACCTAGTAAGATAATATACTGTTCCCCATTCCTAAAATTTGGATTAAATGGAAGAATGAATATTTTTTAATGCTCTATTGAGAGGCAATGGATTTAGTACAAATATGGGAGTATAATACATATTTCAAAATATTTTGGTTTTGAGATTTTGGTTCTTTTTGATATTCTGGTTAATACAATAACAGATGTTCCAGCAAACTTTTATTCAGAAACCTGACGTAAGGCACTAAAACAAAAAATAGGGGAAAAGAAGTAACAAGGAAGCAACACTAAGTTTAAGGGAAAATAATGCCACTTGTTGAAGGTTAAAATAAACAAGAAAAAGTTTCATTCAAAATTAGGGTATATCATTTTAAAAATTTACCATTTTGTAACAAGTAAATGAAAGTTACACTTTATTTAATCAGCTGTGCTGTTGCTCAATCCAACAACCTTCTGTTGTAGGACTTGGACACAGTGGGCTGAATTCTGGTCATTGAGGTTCTTTCGTCTGTGACATACTATTGGGGCCTGTACAGTGACAGGGGTATTACATAAAACATCACTTATTTAAAAATTAGAAACAAAATAGTATATATTTTTGTTCTGGGGTCCATTTTACATTTTTGTGCTTTCCCCATGAGAAAGAGTCAGAGTTTCTGTCTTGAAGTCAACATTCAGTCTGAGCAACCTTATTATTTATGGTATATCTTGCTTCTCACTGAACCGACATTTAAAAAAAAAATAAAAGACTACCCAGACTATCAAAATCTAGAATTTTCATCTTCAAAATTTATTATCCAGAAGAACAGCTTCTTGTGTTAGAAATTGAGTGATATTTCCTTAAAAGTCTTAAAAATTTAGATAATTTTAAGAAATGTAGAAAATCACTTTCCAGTCTCCAGTGCTTAAATTTACCCAGATTTGTAGATGTACACTATAATGGTTTGTACTATAAGTTATCTTCTAATTCCCCATACTGTAAAAAAGAAGGACTTTGTGTTGTATGAATTTTTCATCATCCTTTATGTTGTACATGCCTTATAAATAATAATAATAAACCCTTCTGTTCTGTTGTTGTATCTTTTGACAGCAGTGATACATCTTTTGAGAATAATCCTTTCTAATCTGTTCCTCTCAGGAAAAGTAATCAGGGAATTCTGGAAATCACAGAATTGTTGAGGTTGGAAGGGACCTCCTGAGATTATTCAATCTAACCTCCCTGCTCAAGCAGGGTCAGCTAGAGCAGGTTGTTTAGGACTGTGTGCAGATGGGGATCTGATCTATCTGATTCATCTGATCTAGATGGATTCCCACAGAAGGAGACCCCACAATCTCTTTGGGCAACATATTCCAGTGTTTGACCACACTCACAGTAAAAATGTGTTTTCTTGTGTTCAGATAGAATTTTCAGTATTTTTATTTGTGCCCATTGCTTCTTGCTCTGTCAGTGGGCACTACTGAGAAGAGTCTGACTCCTGTGCCTTCATTCCTTCCCATCAGGTATTTGTGCATATAGTTAAAATCCCCCTCCAAGCCTTCTCTTCTGTTTGCTGAACAGTCCCGACACTCTCAGTCTCTCCTTATATAACAGATTCTCCAGTCCCTTTGCTGCACTCTCTAGAGTAGCTCCATATTGCTCTTGTACCCAGGAGCCCAGAACTGGACGCAGAGCTCCAGATGCAGTCTCACCAATGCCAAGAGAAACAAACACCTCCCTTGACCTGCTGGCAACACCGGTCAATATATACATACTTTATTTATATATAGTACTGAAAAAAGATGACAAAAGAGATTGCAATGTAATTCCTTGTTTCACACCTGGCAGCCCATAACAATGTCTCTTTTCCAGGAACAAGTCCCAAGATCTCATTCCATTTTAAGGGAAGAGGATAGACTTTTCAGTTGTTAATGCATTCTCTTAAAATGAACTCCACAGAAAAAATTTAGAATCCTGAATAGACTTTCCTCTCAAGAAAAATGTCATACTTTCAATTTGTTTCTTTTATAAATAAGAAAAATGGACTGGAAATTATATTTTGTTTTTCCATAAAATATTCTTTTTAAAGCTTTGGAGAAAACAAACAAACAAACAAAACCATCAGCAGAATATATTCTGGAATTATAAAAAAGTAATGCAATTTAGAATTCCTAACTTGACGTGATAGTTACCCAAGAACCTAAATTTGTCCATGGACCATGAAAAATAACTAACTTGGAAATCAGTAGTTAGAAATCAGTAGTTACACTATCCACAGTGTTATGTATGTATAGAATGAATACTATCTTGTTCGCTGAAGAACGCTCATTTTTCAATGAAAAAATGCTTACAGCATTATTTAGAGTACCATAATTGCTGCAGAGTACCCTAAGATTTACAACCGTAAGAGAACTACTGCAAAAGTGAACAACAGTTAAACATAGAAATGTCAGCAGTTCCTCTAAAGAAATGCCTTGGATTGGGAAACCCTGGTTCAGACAATTTGTTAATCTCAATAAATTTTATATAAATATGTTTTTAATTATGAGACCAAAATGTTTAATAGGATCATTTTGGAACTGAATATTATGTTTTCCATTCAGATGCAAGTTTGTTTCTGACTTAAATTTAGATTAAATAAATTTTTGACAAAGGCAGAATGTTTTATTTTAATTAATTAAAGAAAGTCTTTATCCACCCACAAATACTCTTTCTTTTGAAAAGGAAAACAATGTCATTTTGATTGAATATCCAGTATGTATAAAATCTAGTTAACAAAACTAAATAAAATATTTTATGTTTTTTACTAGTTTTTCATTTCTGAAACCTACTTTGCACCTGTATTTTCACATCATTTAATATCAGAAGAATCAGTGTAACCAGTGTATTGAAAGACATTGTAAAAAGGTCGTGTAAAGTAACAGCAGGATGTATTAAGATAAATGTAAACTTTGAGGAAGATAAATATAAACTTTGAGGCAAAAATAAGATATGTCCACAAATTTTCCTTTGTAGAAGCGAGCTGCCTATTAACTCTTTTTTTCCTGTGGAGTGTATATCGGCTTGGATTTGTTCTATGTGGTAAGTTTAAACAGTAAGATATTTCCTACATATGTTGCAGGAGCAGCTGCCATTTAGTAGATTATAATGAAGTTTCCTAGAAAGAAATGCTACTTTTCCATAAAGATTTTACTTTTTGTCATTCTCAAGGCAAAATTAAGGTTGCCTTGGAAAAGGAATATGTTTGCACTTCTTTAATGGAAAGTTATAACATGTTGTATGCTGGATACAGGCATCAAAACTGCCTCAATTACAGACAGCTACTGTATTCCAAAATATTAGTGGTAAATACTTTGTCATCTGTGAGGTCAGATATTATGTGAAATGCTATGTGACCCAATAACTAACTCTCTTCACACAAGCTAGAGCATGGAGCAACATAATGCACGGGGTGAGCTTATGTCAAATTTGGATTAAAAATGTGCATATAACTTTTCATTTTATTGGGAAAAAATAAAAGCTCTAGGGATACTAGAATCATATTATTTTTTAAAAGATTTTCAATGGTTCATAAGTAAACTATGTAGCAATTTTCAAAGTAAAACACTATAATATATTTAAAGATAGAAATATTTTGTTTAAAAGTCTCTAAATGAAAAAAACTTCAAAATTTGTTTAAGGAGGTAAGAGTTATTTCCAACCACCTTGTCACAATTTGTTTTAATCAAGCAAAACTGTACATCTCTGTGAAAGTATTAAATGGGAAATAAATCCAGTCCTAGTCAGGTCCTCTTACCATCTAAAGGGCAAATGGCATGTTTTGTGGTCAATGCTTTGTAGCCAAATGGTTTGTGCATCCTCAAATTCATAAGTGTAACCTTTCACCTTTCACCACCACAGTAAAACTAAATTGCATCAGAGGAATTGATACATGATTAATTTTCCTTCCAGTAGTTTATCTTAGTTTAGTTACTGTGTTCTCACTAGGACTTTAAATAGATTTACAGTCATTCTTCAAGAGCCGGTCTACATGTCACAATGCAGGGCCATTAAAGAATAACTGAATTAATTCTGTACAGTTTTGACAACAGTCTCAATTTATCACTTCACTGTGACTACTCGTACACCATTGTCATTCAGGACAAGCTCAGATGTACCTGAACTACACATTTTATTGTTTCCAAATGGACTGAAAAGGATAGAAAATATGAAAGAAGGAGACTGAAAGACATCTAACAGCCACAAAGTTGTTAGAAACAAAACAAGTTTCTCCATTAAGAAGTAAACAATGCTGCATATTTTGCCATCTCAGTAGCTAAAACTTAAAATTACCAACAAAAAAGGAGAAGAAAGAGTTAATGCTTATTATGCATAATTTTTCTGTGATAATCTTCTTTTGCCACTTACCAAATGATCTGTAGTGCAAAGCAATTCCACCACAGTATTATCACACTTTGAGGATAGCATGAAACCAACATTATCAGTATCTTATACAGGAGATTATTGTGAAATCCTACAGCAATGTTTTAAACGTAATTAAAACTATGAAATATCAAGAACTCCAGTAGTGCTTCTGCACAGAATTGGATACCCAAAGCATACT